>NC_132785.1:7493650-7795594 GCF_048418805.1 Vulpes vulpes
GCAGAAAGAATTGAGGACTGATACAAATGTTCACGCAAATCCAGAATATGGGAAAGGACACCAGGCACAAACCTCCATGAGACACTTGCCCAAAGAACCAAAGATGATGTGCTTGGCACTGAAGTTTTATATGAATTTTTATTTAAATGTTCTCATTTTTTTTTCCCTAGCATGGCCAAAAGGGAACTGGAGAGGGGCAGAATCATGTGGGTTTGGTGCTGTGTCTGTAAATTTATAGTGACTCAGTCAGTGTCCCTTTGCATTCAGAAGGCAGGGTCACCTCTGCTTCTCTTCCTGTCTCCCCTAGAGAACACAGTAGTCGTAGTCCTTTAATAATGCATTCACTTGAGTTGAAAAATAATATTCGTGCTCCTGGAACCATGCATTTAACACATTCTCAGCAAATGCCATGTGGCAAACCTGGTGCTTCTAGACCGAGCTTCTGTCTCACGTAAATAAGACACGGGAGTGTTGACCTTTTTCAGTAAACAATGCAAAAATGTTGAGTACCTTTAAAATTCAAATGCAGCTTTTAAAATGTGTTCTCATTTCCATGGACAGCTGAGACCTGCTGCTCTAATACCCGGCTAATCGGAGGTCTGTGAGGAGCTTGGGAATTGGTCAGAGTCCGTTCATCTTTGCTTGTTTTAGCTCCATGTCTGGACACTCTGGGGACCACTCTGTTCAGTGCTCCCTACATTTAGACATTTGATTCCCCCAGGAGATCTTTCCCATGTCAGAGGATTTGTCTGTGTGGATATCATGTTTGGACTAACATATATGCCTCTACCCCATTTTAATTATGTAGTAATGTTGATCTTTATTAGAATTTTATTTCAAACATAGATCTCACCACTCCTACTTCTGCTTAAAAAAAAAAAAATGTGGGTTTTTGGCTATGTCCTTTCTCACTCCTTGAAAGTATCTAAGGAGAAAACCCTCCACCCCACTGTGAGATCTCATCCAACTATTATTACCTGTCCTTGGGATGGGAGCACCCAGAGCCACGCCATTGCCTGGAGATTGCATTTACCCAAAGGGGACCATTACTAGCAGACCTGCAGTACTGCCTTGGGGCAGGTAGGTTCTGAGCCAGAGCCTCCAGGTAGGAGAGCTGCATCTGACCTATTCCACTGGATTAAAAATTAAAATCTGGTTAGAAGCAAGCTGCTCACTTCTAGCCTGGAGCATCTAGTAGTATTCCCAGGTTAATGAATGTGTTTTAAGAGAATAGTGTTTCCTTCCTCCTTGCTTCGGTCATCTCCCCCTTCTCCCGCCACCCAACCTTTTTTTTTTGTTCTGTTTTGTTTTACCTCTCTTGTGCGTCTGCTTTCCTGTTAGGACGATGGAAATAGCTACCATGATTCTAATAGCCTGAGCTCAGATACTGATTTGGGAAGACAGACATACAGCCTTGGTAAGAAATGACGTGTATATTGAGCTTAGTGTAAAGTAATTTTCAATCCATTAACTGGAGCTTCTAGTTAACAGAGAATCCTCTTTTGATTAGAACTGTTCAGGGAAGATTGCAAATAATATAAAAACAAGTTTGCATCATCAAGTTTAGCAAATATCCTGAATGTGATATGGAACTATTCCAATTTCTTAACCCCATATTTATACTTCTGATATTGTGTTTTGACAACTGGTCTTCAGGCTGATGATCTGAATACACCAAAAATACCAAAAATGGAGAGGACAATTCTTCATCCTTTCTTTTTCTTTCATACCCGTGACATTTTTTTCAAGGGTACTGGTTAGTTATTTGCAGGATGTCTTTGATATGGGTTTGTCTGATGTTCTCTTCTGATTAAATTGAGGTTATACAATCTTAGCAATACCACAGAGGTGATATACCGTTCTCAGTGTCTCAGGTCAAAAGGCATATGAGGTCAGTATATCTTAGTTGTGATTCTAACATCTTTTTGGTACCGTCAGTTGAAACAGTATTATTTTCTTAGTAAGCCAGATTGTATCATTAGAATATAGTACTTTATTGCTCTCATAATTGAGGCTTATATTTAGTATTTTAATAAAACTGTGTTTTTATACATATAATACACATTTTCACCGGGCTCGAAATGATGCTTCAGTGATTTTTTTTTTATTATGATGGACACATTTTATTGTATTCCAGTTTCAGGCATACATCAGGGCACTCTGATCTCTAGTTTCCTCGTCTGTAGAGCTGCTGTGACAATTAGATGAGCTGACATGTGTGCAGGTGGCAACAGGTTGTAGGTGCGGGGCAAATGGTAGGGAAAGTAGAATTCTGATTTTGATCATTTTTGTCCTCCCCCCCCCCAAAAAAAAAGAAAGAAAGAAAACAAGTCATACTCAGTCCCAGGACAGTAAAATGTCAAAATATGTCATGAGTTAGTTGAATACTGTAGTAAGTATTCTCAGCCAGTGTTTAACTGTTCAAATGTATAAAAGCATATTGATGACAACTAGTATAGGGATTTATAGCATTTCTGGATCTTCACATTAGCCACCTGTTTCTACTTCTTTTACTGCTCTGCTAATATGAACCTTGAGCTTTCCATCCTTTCATTCATATATTTGTTTTGTAACTAATTGTGAGATCTGATCGTTAACACATAATGGATATGAAAGCCTCAGGTCAGGGGATCCCTGGGTGGCTCAGCGGTTTAGCACCTGCCTTTGGCCCAGGGTGTGATCCTGGAGACCCGGGATCAAGTCCCACGTCTGGCTCCCTGCATGGAGCCTGCTTCTCCCTCTGGCTGTGTCTCTGCCTCTCTCTCCCTATGTCTGTCATGAATAAATAAAAAATATTTTTAAAAAAAATTCAAAAATAAATAAATAAATAAAGCTGATAAATGTAATTTAAAAAAAAAAAAAAAGAAAGAAAGCCTCAGGTCAGTCAGACTTCGAGGCTAAGACTTCTTAGATCTAGACAAGGGATAGGCCCACGGTTTAAATGTTTCTCGGTTAAACACCTGGGCTTGTTTCATCCTTTTAGATATTTATTCCCTATTTTCAATTTGATTCATTTTCTACAAGGAGCTGTATTATGTAACATCAAAGTTTTGGAGGCAGAGTGTTTTCTTGAGGTAAAAAAAAAAATACATATATAAAAATGTTTCGTCCATAGCTATATGTGTTTTATTATTTCTGAAACTATTTTCTGAGTCTATAATACATTCATGAGTAGGTCGGCAGGCAAACTGAAAGTGGTACAGTATAGCCTAAAAATTTTCACCAGACAAATCTGGCTCATTTCTCATTCACTCACTGAACACCGATGTTTTCCTGGGTAAGCGTCGGATGTACAACCGGGAGCAAAAGAAAGAGCATGCCTGCCTTCATGGAAGTCCAGTCTAGGAGAGGAGACAGGCATTGGGACAAATAAATAAAATATCACAAAGTTAAGGAATGCTTTGCTATAAGACAGGATGGCCATTAGTAATGCCAGAGATGTGAAAGAGATTCACTGAGGCAGACCAGCGACCACTCAGCCAATGTCCTGTCTTTGAGAGTCGAAACCAGGGATACCGTAGCATCACATTTTTATGAATCCTTAAGACTGGAAAATATGAAAGGTCATGGTGCATCTTTCCAACCAAGAATGTACAGTTGAGTATAGGTCAACCAGCTGCTGCTTTGAAAACCTCAGGGAGCCTTCTCTCCTTCCCTTCCTTCTTTTAATTAATAAATCGGTGATTTATTGACTGTCCTACAGTGGCTATCAAATTCTGATGCACATCAGAGTCTCCTTTGGAGCTGTTTTTAAAAAATGCCTGGAGCCTCACATCAGATCTACTGAGGGTTTAGAAATCTGAGGGTGGAGACCAGATATAGTTACAAAAACCTCCTCAAGTGATTCCAACGTCTGTCAAAGGCTAAGAATCACTGTGTGCCAAGCACAGAGGCCAGCTCTGTAGCTGTCAGGAGAATCAGATATCTGCCTGGGGGACAACATGCTTGCATATATTATAGAAGTTCAATAATGGAAGCAATTGATTGCTCTATAGAAAGCTCACATTTTCTTCCTTCCACACTAAACTCATATTTTTAACTGTTCTTGTGCCTTGGAAATCCCCTATTTTTATCCACCAGGTGTCCTGAGCCAGAAACTTGAGAATCGTTTTTTGAATATAACCTTCTTGCACCATTACCCCCATATTCCAATTGCTCACCAAGTCCTATCTCTCTGTCTGCAGAAATCTCTCTAATCTACTCCCACACTCTATCTCCTCTGCCACTGCCATATCTTGCCCAGCTCCCAGTAATTATATCAGAATAGGTTAACCTCTTCAGGCTTTTCTCCCTGTGAGCCTACCCTCTATATCACTCTAAGAATTATTTTAAATTACAAATTTGATCCTGTCACTCCCAATTTAAAACACTCTATTAGGGCCCCATTGCCTATGGAAATCAAACTCCCTAGCATTCCCCTGCCTGTATTTTCAACATCATTCCCCACCATTTTCCCCTTAAGCTACAGCCAAACAAAAACACTCATTTCTGTCTATGCCGTGTACTTTTCACCCGAGGGTCTTTGCTCATAATATTGTTGATGACTGGAATCCTTTTCATTCTGATTAATACCCCTCCAATTTTCACCTTCAACCATCTATTATAAAGAAAATCTAAGATCACTTCATTGAGTTGATGGATTCTTCCTCTCTGTCCTTTATATTAACCTGTGTTTTAATTAAAGTACCCATGTATGTATGTGTACACACACACACACACACACACACACACACACACTCTTGTATATTGATTTCCCTAACTATCCGGGCCAGTCTTCTTTAGAGTGAGTTTTTTGTTTGCCTAGAACTTAAATCAGTGCTACACAATAGGAGTTCACTAAATATCCACTGAGTCAAAGGGGAAAAGAATGAATGAACCTGAAACGAGTTTTCCATATCCGCTCCCATTGGTCCTTGTACCATTCTTTGGTGTATCACATAACCAGTCTGATCCGTCTTCTATATTTGCTTTCCTTCTAATATGTGAAGATTATCTTCACCCTTTCTCTTTTTTTCCCCTAAGTTACCAAGCTAGTAAGTTGTCATTCCAAAACTAACACCAGCTCTTTGGAATTCCGGTAGTTGTTACGAGCAGTTTCGATGTTGTACTGAGTTCTCAAGGTCAAATGACCTAATCTTAATAAACTTGCTACAGACTCAGATGTACAGGAGGAACAGGAAAGTGGGTAGTATTTAATCCCATCACATTGGTTCTCTGGTTCAGTCTCCTACTTGTTTCTTGTTCTGAGACAGTTCTACTGTCTTCCTTCTCTGCACTCCTACTGCCACTGAGGCTGAAATTTCATGCCCAGGAGAGTTTATTATACCCTTCCCAGTTAATGAGTTATTTTGCTTGCAGAAGAAAACCGACAAAATGAGAATCAAATAATTCTTTCATGTTTGTTGTCCATTGTTAATGGCCTTGCCCAAAATGTATTTCTATTTGCCCTTGTCCCTCCTCTTCAGATATGTTTAAATATATTCTATGTATTACCTTTGGTAGTTTTTCAAAATGTTCAATTCCAGTCCTTCTGAGTTTAGGCCTCTCTAATATTCTAAGAATTCTTCTCACTTTTGTGATTGTCTTTACTTCTGTGTCATTGTTGCTATTTACTTCTCATTTTTGTAGAACCAGAATTCACCAGAGCAGTTCTTGTAAAGACTTAGCAGCTTCTACAGTGGTGTCCCCTTTTCTTTCACTAAGATTATGACTATAGAGTTATATGATCAAAATTTTATTTTTCAGAATCTCTTTTCTATTAGAGTTGATGTCTCTATCTTCGTAGCATACTTACCTTTTCACTGAACCTTTAAAATGTTTTTCACAAGTCAATGGCGTGGATCCGATTAGAATTAATGCTCTCTGTCCTCATTATTATGAACACCAGTCTGGTATAGTAACTTTCTTCTAAGAGTCCAGTCATCTTCATGTTGCTATTGACTTTTTTTCCTTTTTTTTCACAACAGGTCAATATTAAGACTATTACCTGATACTTTCCTGTCCTCGAAGGTTGTGAACAGACCTCTGCCACTCTTAACCTGGTTAATTAAACCATTATAAATCTACTCCCCATGAATTTATTTAAAACTCTCTTAAAGTATATATTTTGTGTACATTTTGGTCTCTCGGTTAATGAATTCTGAAATTACTTCCTGTGCTGTAAAAATGTGCTTTATTTTCTTTCTACTAAAATGCTTCCTTTTACACTTTGAACAGTAAAACCCTAGTTTTAGTGTTGCATGAGTTGGTGAGTAAATTCATGTTTATATTCCCAAGACATTCCTAATCTTTTCAGTCTGTCTTTTTATTTAAAAAAAAAAAAAAAAGCTTACTTTAGTTTTCTAGTTGATAAACTAGCATCTTTATGTAGGAAAACATTTTACTTAGGAAGCATGAATTTAAATTCCTTGACATCTTCCTCAAAGCAACATTTGAGAGAATACAAACTACCATTGTCATTCCATAGATGCAGAGACCAATATAATCTGAATAACTGCACTTAAGTGTAAAGACGTGAAGACACAACTCTGTCCTTTCAGTGGCCTCCATCTCTCTGGATTTCATATACTGGGATTTACCATTTCCTTCTTGAGCTGCCACTTTCCCCCTCTCTCTTCCTATTGAGATATTTTTTTTATCCCTCAAGACTCATAGTTGCCTTCTCTGTGCTACTTCCCTGACACCCCAGATCAAAGTCATCTTCCCTCTCCCCTCACCATACGTTTTTACAATAATTTTTTTAAAAATATTATTGGTTGCAACATCTAGTGACTGACTTCCTAGGTAAGGTGGAGACACAGCATTCTGCGAATGGCAATAAGACTGGTTAGTAGCCATAATTTTTTTCCTAACCTCTGTATCTAAAAGAAGCATATGTTACAAGGCCTTTCAGAATACCAACTGTATGTAATATTTTGTGTTTTTAATTATTTTTTTAAAGATTTTATTATTTATTCATGAAAGACACAGAAAGAGAAGCATAGGCAAAGGGACAAGCAGGCTCCCTGTGGGGAGCCCAATGCAGGACTGGATCCCAGGACCCCGGGATCACGCCCTGTGCCAAAGGCAGACACTCAGTCACTGAACCACCCAGGTGTCCCAATATTTTGTGTTTGTAAAAGAGAAGTGATATATATATAATATATATATTACCATATATATCATATATATATTATCAACCATATATATGATATATATATAATGAGTGATATAGTTAATGCTTTAAAACATGTGAGCTGGGCAGCCCAGGTGGCTCAGTGGTTTAGTGCTGCCTTCAGACCAGGGTATGATCCTGGAGACCCAGGATTGAGTCCCATGTCGGGCTCCCTGCATGGAGCCTGCTTCTCCCTCTGCCTGTGTCTCTGCCTCTCTCTCTCTCTCTCTGTGTCTTCATGAATAAATAAATAAAAATTTTTTTAAATAAAAATAAATAAAATAGCTATAATTAGCCCCACACATTTCAAAAAGCTCAAGCATCATTTTTTAAAGGACAGTATTTAGGGACGCCTGGGTTCAGTATTTAACTGAACTAGATGCCAGCTATGGTGGTCAGTAGCGGAACAGAGAGGACAGGTGCCAAGAGCAGGTCGTAGGAGGAGCTGACTTCCCACAGTCTCTCCTCTCCTACCTGTTTGTGGCATTGTCTGTTAGGATTGGGAAGCAGAGGAAACTATGTATATTATGCTGCTAAATGGAGTAAGTCCAGATGGTCAGCCCACGTTCTGTATAACAGACCACACTGCCTCTCAACGCTTCATGACAGTTTCTAACATGCGATTATGATAAAAGTCCTCAGTTTTAAATTGCTGCAGGTCTAAGCTCCCTGGCCATAATAGCATGACCAATCAATGAAAATAACAAGGACAACAGGGCACCCGGCTGGTTCAGTCAATGGAGTATATGACTCTTGATCTCAGAGTCATGAGTTCAAGCCACACATTGGGCGTAGCACCTACTTAAAAGAAAAAAAAGAAGAAAAATGAATGGTGTTTCCTGATGAGACCATTCTAAGTGACCAGACAAATCCATAACATAGGTCTGTCTGCTATGCACAAAGTATTGTGCTAAGAGGTTGATCATTCAGATACTCTCTGCTGCTGAGCATCTAGGAAACTAGTTGGAGAGAAAACACAAACACCTAGACACATAGAAAATAACCAGAAAAAAATGGGGCATGTAAAATGGCCAAAGGGGCATATGGAACATTGGTTGTCAAAATGTAGTTGTTTGCTGTTCAATGGTGGATACCAGCTTAACACGTTTTCCATCTCTGTACCGTCAGAACATTTTTTACTTATTTATACACAACTCAATAAAGTATCTGTTTTAGTCTCTTCCTGAGCAATAATATCAGCAAAAATCGTACAGTTTTCTTCTAACACATTTTTTTTCCTGACACATTAGGTTGAACTATGTGAAACCTCCAATATCTGACCGTTTTTTGAATCCACAAAAACATCAATTTCACATGGCTAATAGTAAACATGACCATTAAAAATTAAAACAGTGGTTTCATATCTCACATTAAATCCCCCCACCTACCACCTCTGAGTTGGAGGGAGCAAGCAGCCATAAAGAGTTGATCTGGCCAGGTTCCCCAGAGGAGGTGGGCCTCGAGGTTTGCCTGAAAGGGAGGATATGCTGGGAAGAGAAGAAAGAGCAGAATGCTCTGAGGGCAGCAGCCCGGAGTGACAGCATGTAGGGGGCAGCGGGCCTCACCAGTGAGAAAGGAAAACTGATGCTGGAGAGAGAACACTCCTGTTTCCTCTGATGTAAATTCTTAATCCTTGAATATATCGGAAAGCATGTTTTCAGAGCATGTGAACACAGTTATAAGACCTTCTTGAAGTTTTCTGAAAATTATTCTCTTATTATTACTAATGCCTTAAGCAGGGCACGATATTCCTATTAGGAAGGCTGTGGGTGTCAGCAGGGTGACCGTGGCAATGTAGAGCTATGCAAAGTGGAGGAGGCATTAGCTTGACCAGGTGAAGATAGCTGCATAGTAGGATGGAAGGTCCAGTGGCAGTTCCCCCGTTAGATAGACAGTTTTCCTGGCTATCAAATCCCACAGCAGGCTCTCCTGCCAAAGACAGCCACTGACAGGTCTAGGCTCCCTCCAGCTCATTCTAGAAGCTCCTTTTGCCATTCCTGTGACCATCTTGATAACTCTCTGGCCCATCTCTACTGTGCTGAAGACTCCAGTCTCAGGCTTTCCTCCTTGCCAGGTGCAAGGGACGGGTAACCACCCAGCACATTCCTCTGAGCTTACTGTGAGGGTGAACCAAAGGTCACTTTCCCAGGATTGGTTTCTAGGGCTGCCACGCCTGCCAGGCCCAGGCTTCACCCTGCCTGAGGTGTGTGCCAGCAGAGAACATCGAGGCATCTGACCAGTGGGCCAAGGAACAAAGTGAACTATATTTTTTTGGAATGAAAAGAGAACAACTGTGTTCTAATGTTCGTTGAAAACCTCACTGAGTGCTTCAAGTCATGGAAATGTGTCTTCATGATCTTTGAAGCTTACCATAATTTAGAAAATTATGGGTACGACTTATTATTTCCTTAAATTTAGAGAGAATAAACTTGTACACACAAATTTACTTTATTGACAATTTATTGGTTTTTGGCATCTAGTGTTAATTATTTGTGTCTGGCAAAAAAAAAAAAAAAAAGAACAAGGCGGGGGCGCCTGGGTGGCTCCGTTGGTTAAGTATCTGCTTTCAACTCAGGTCATGATCTTGAGGGTCCTGGGATCGAGCCCCGCATCAGGCTCCCCGCTCAGCAGCAGCCTGCTTCTCCCTCTGCCTCTGCCCTCCCTCACCCCTTCTCGTACTCTCTCTCTGTCTCTCAAGTAAATAAATAAGATCTTTTTAAAAAAGAACAAGGCAGGGATGCTCCATTAAATTAATGCTATTTAGACTAAAAAAAAAAAAAAAAGCCTGAGGATGAAAGTAGAAGCAGACAAGAATGACCACAAAAACAATTCATAAATTAATCTCAGAGCCAAGATGAGGGGCCAAATTACATATAAATCTTTAAAACATCACAGACACTTTATTTCTCATGAGTCCAGGGCAACCATGATTCCCGGTGATGGTTATGTCCTCTTCCTTGATGATACAGTGAACTTCATTTGTCTGAGCCATTCAGCGAGTTTGTATGTGTATATTTTAAAATACAGGTTTGATTATTATTTAGGTCTAGCAAAGCCAAGGGATCAAGAGAAGATTACACTGAGAAGATATTTTGTCACTCACAGTTCCTCAGAGGGCAAAGCATGCACAGCCGTGGTCCAGGCTGGGAGGCACCCGGGTCAGTCAGGATGCAGAGTGAGCTGGATGCAGGGGAAAACATGGGCAAGAGGCTTTATGGTCGTTTCTGGGGAGGGGAGGAATGAGGGAAACAGTAAGCAGGGTTAGGATTGACTAGTGTGAATGATTTGAGCAGGTGCTGAGGTGTAGGGGTTCCCTCCAGTTGCCTGGTGTCTGGCCCTGGGGCGATGAGGGCAGAGGAGTTGTGGTTTGCTGTGTGAGCCCCCACAACAGAGATGACTGAGAGGATGAGCTCTGGGTTGGTAGGTTTGCCTTTATGAAGTCTGTGCTCTCAGGAGAGTCTTTTACTGTCTCTAGGAATTGGCTAGCCCCTGAAGGGGCAGTCAGTCCCTCCAGTGCCAGCACAGCGACAGGTGTCAAGGCATCAGGAAATACAGAAAATAAAAGACATGATTAATACAGAGTGCATGGTGTGTGTGTGTGTGTGTGTGTGTGTGTGTGTATACACAAACACATTCATAACATTTATGCAGTGAATTTGTGTTGGGGGAGAGGACGATGCATGTCTACATCAGACACTGATGGAGATTTCGCAGGAAAAACGCAATCTTTCTTTTAAGTCACCTTGCCCTTATGGGAGATCAGCTTATCAAAGTTATGTAATATAACCTCAGATACTAGGAAATCCTAAGGAGAAAAATAAGGCTGGTAGATGGACAGAGGAACTAGCTGTAAGTAGGTCAGGGAAGGCCTGTCTGCACAGGGTGACATTTCAGCAAAGGGATGGGGGAAACTGAGAGGAGAGAGCAGGTGGCGGTGCAGGTGTCTGGGGGAAGCACAAGTGCACAGTCACTGAGAGAAGGTCCTGCCTGGCAGGCTCAAGGAAGAGTAACAAGGCCTGTGTCTAAAGGGCTCCTGAGAGGGGACACCTTAGGGAACCAGGTTGCAGAGGTGACCAGAAAGCAGATTCCAGAGGACCTTGAAAGCCATCTAAGAGTCATGGGAGCTGTTCGTGTATGATTCTGCGATGCTAGAAACTTGGGCCAAATGAAGACAAGAGTTCAGCCTCAAAATGCAAATTAAGTAGCCATAACCCCAGTCTATTCTTACTTTCTTCACTCTTAATTTTGTAATATTCATTTGTGATGGAGTTGGGAAAGCTTAATATCTTTCTCCCCAAGTTGTACATGGGAATTTTGTTTTTCACAGTTTAAAATATATCATATAGGGGGCACTCGGGTGGCTCAGTGGTTGAGCATCTGCCTTCGGCTCAGGTCATGATCCTGGGGTCCTGGTATCAATTTCCACATCGAGCTCCTTGCAGGGAGCCTGCTTCTCCCTCTGCCTATGTCTCTGCCTCTCCCTCTGTGTCTCTCATGAATAAATAAACAAAAATCTTAAAAGATTTTTTAAAATAATAAAATATACCGTACAAATAAAAACTTCTTCTCCATATAATAACAAAAGGATAGCTTTTAAGGTCATGACTTTTTGAAAATGACTTTCTGTACCATTGAGTTCCTTGGCATACACGTGGCGCTCAAATAAAGTAAAATACAATTTTAAAAACTGCCACACTTCTGGAAGTCTAGGAGAGGAAAAAAAGATCTGTGAACAATCAACAGTTTATTTTTATTTTCTATTAAATCGTGGTGTTTTTTTGCCCTTGGTATCGTTTACTGAATATAAAGTAAAATTCACTCACACTGCACTTACCATAAGCGTGCCTACAAAGAAAACCTCATTTCAAATCTAATTGTGGACATTGTTCCTTCGTTAAAAATTCATAGGGTTTGTGAATGTGCCATAGAAGTACTGGAGTACCATTATTTCCCTAGCTCTTTTCCCACTGCCAATTCTGATCGGAATTTTAAAACACCCATATCTCTGAGGGAAAAGAAAAAAAAAAGAAGAAAATAAAGAAAGAGAATATGAATATAAATAGGAAGACCTCCTGACCAAATATGCTACAGTTTCCTGGTTTAGTTCCAGTGTATGCAGGTGAAGGGACAGGGGCAAACAATCTTCTGTTAGCCTCAATAACTTGTTATAGCCACTAACTTCTCCCTCTCAGCAAACTTTAAATTTTCTATTAACTAAGAGCTGGCCAGTTGTTTCAGATAAAGGGAGGAAACCAAAGAATCGCCAGCTTGACGTAGGCTGGCACCCATCCACCCACAGTAGTGAGACCTAAGTCACACACGGCTTATTAGTACACCGCACGCTGTTGGTGGCGATGGACAAGCAACACTTTCTGTTAGCCTCCAGGATGAGCCCCTGTTGTCTATACTTTATAAGCTTCCACTGATTTGGGTCAAGAATATTCAAATACGTAGGGTCCCTGGGTGGCTCCATCATCGTTAAGCCTCTGACTCTTGATTTCAGCTCAGGTCATGATCTCAGGGTCATAAGATAGAGCTCCTCTCTAGATGTGGAGCCTGCTTAAGATTCCCTTTCTCCTTCTCCCTCTGCCCCTTCCCTCACTCTCTCTCTCCTCTGTTTCCCTTGCTCTCTAAAAAAAAAAAGAAAGGAAGGAAGGAAGGAAGGAAGGAAGAAAGGAAGGAAGGAAATGCAAAACTGGTGTAGCCACTCTGGAAAACAGTATGGAGTTCCCTCAAAAAGTGAACAACTTTTGCACTACAAGGTATTTATCCAAAAGATACAAACACAGTGATTCAAAGGAGCACATGTACCCCCAGTGTTTATAGCAACAATGTCCACAATAGCCAAATTATGGAAAGAGCTCAGATGTCCATTGACAGATGAATGAATAAAGACACACACACACACACACACACACACACACACACACAGTGGAATATTACTCAGCCATCAAAAAGAATGCAGTCTTGGCCATTTGCAGTGACATGGATGGAGCTAGAGTATTATGCTAAGCAAAATAAGTCAGTCAGAGAATGGCAAATACCACATGATCTCACTCCTATGTGGAATTTAAGACACAAAACAGATGAACATAGCAGAAGGGAAGGAAAAATAAAATAAGATGAAAACAGATACGAAGGAAAACCATAAGGGACTCCTAACTGTAGGAAACACACTCAGGGTTGCTGGAGCGGGGGTGGGAGGGTGGGGTAACTGGGTGATGAGCATTAGGGAGGGCACTTGATACAATGAGCACTGGATGTTATAGGCAAATGATAAATCACTAGCGTCGACCCCTGAAATTAATAATACAGCCTATATTAACTAAATTGAATTTAAATTTTAAAAAATTTTGAAGAATATACAAATATAAGAAAACTAGTATAGAACATAAGAGTACGATACTGCATTTAACAAAACTGATCATATGGCATGGAGGAAATGTACTTCGCCCCATCCCATTTATATTTACCACCATTGTGTTACATTTAGTATATTTTAGAAGTCACCTTTTCTCCTCATGTAAACTTATTTTGGCAATTTAACTGTGCAAGGAGCTTGCAGATTCAGAAATAATTTGAGTTCCATACGACTCTGATTAGAATACAACCATAACCTTTTTTTAAATCCTGCATCGTATTTTCAGTCTTAACTCACATTTTCTCTTTAATTTTCTGCCCTTCTTTTTTTTTTTTTTTTTTTACCATTTTATTTATTTATTCATGAGAGACACAGGGAGAGAGAGAGGTAGAAACAGAGGCAGAGGGAGAAGCAGGCTCCATGCAGGGAGCCCGATGCAGGACTCGATCCCAGGTCTCCAGGATCACGCCCTGGACCGAAGGTGGTGCTAAAGCACTGAGCCACCCGGGCTGCCCATTTTCTGCCCTTCTTAAAATGACCTTCTCATCCCCTTGGTTCCCAAGAGTGTGATGTAACAACAAATAACATATCCGAAGGGTCCCTGCCATTGTCAGCCGCTGTTCTGAATTTCCTTTGCTGGATTAGGGGCATCATGATTCCACTACAAGTTTTTCCTGCTGTTTGACCTACCAGAGCACATACAGGAGTTTACAGACCAAAAGAGTGATGCTACTGCCAAACCGCTACCACATATAGACTCAAGCCACCTAATCTATTATTCTGGTGTCATGTGAACTAGCAATGAATCAAATCAAAATACTGGTAGAAAAATTAGAGAGATCTGAATATGTATTTTTCAGGGGGGAATAGTTGGTGTGAAGATGTGCTCACAAAGTCTTCCTTGTTGGAGCTGATGCTGCTCTTTTGAGATCAAGAGAATTCCTTTGTGAGAACCTACCTAAAGGCATCTGGATTTTAACTATCAAAATATCTGACAGCGTTGCCAGTAATGTCTCATTTCTTTCGGTGCGTCCAAAAGACATTATGTGTCAGCCCGTGAACTAACTTGGGAGATGAGGATTGAAGGCATAAAGTGGAGCAGCTCAGGAAACTGGGCCCCCGGGAACGTGTGGCAGGAGCTGTCCTATGATATGGAAATCGTGCTGCCAAAATGTCCCGCAAGGTTTTGTAGGAGAGGGAGGGCCCCAGCTCCACACTCGAGCTCCGGGTTGCAGTTGGTCTTTGCTGAGTGTGAAGGTAGCTGCCGCAGTGATGATGATTCTGATACGTGCACGGTGGGACTCTGACTCGAGCGGACGTCCCACAGGAACAGGGGTCTTTGTGCCCCCAGCACCCCCATTACATCAGCGATCCCTTGGGCCGGGCATTAGAAGTTGGGATTTCTGGGGGCACCTGGGTGGCTCAGTGGTTGAGCATCTGCCTTCAGCTTAGGTCATGATCCTGGGATCCTGGGATCGAGTCCCACATCGGGCTCCCCAGAGGGAGCCCACTTCTCCCTCTGCCTGTGTCTCTGCCTCTCTCTGTGTGTGTCTCTCATGAATAAATAGATAAAATCTTAAGAAAAAAAAAGAAGTAGTAGTAGTAGTTGGGAATTCTGGTTTACTCAGCTCATGGTTTTACCCAGCACAGGACCTCCACCTCCTGCTTTTCTGCAGCTCTTGTTCCTGGTGGCAGCCAGACAGGAGAATTAAACCCCTGACCTGCCTTGGAGCCAGCTGCTGGGGGAACAGGATAGCCTGTGTTAGAGACACCACCTCAGGTAGAAGTGAGAGAAGCAAGTAGAATGAAGGGGGCAGTGTTAGCACAAAGCGGGTTAGGAAAGGGATAGTAACCCGACCTTCCCTGCCAGCCGTCCCACTCATACGGCCCTGAGCAGCCTTTCCGTCTTGCCATGCTTATCCCTCAGCATTGTATTTCATTAGGTAGTGGAAGCACAGTGTGGGGAGCTGGTGAAGCGGGCACGTCACGCTGGGGCTGCCACACTAGGGGTAACGGTTCTGGCCATCTTTGGTGGTGACAATGCTTTCACCAAGTTCTCAGCTCCGATCACAGACTTACCCCCACTATAGGCATATGGACAAGGTCAAGTGCAGTTTGGGCCAAGACATCTGGGAAACTTTCTGAGAAAACCTAACCTATGAGGCTACAGGTCAACTCTAGGAAGAGATCTTCGGCTTCTGTTCGCCACTCTCCTTTTCTCTAAAGGCACAGTTACTCTTTAAAGAATGAGTCTCAGTGACTCTTAAAAACGTGTGCATCTCAATGAGGCGATGGTCTTGAGATGTCTTCCAGCAGTGATGTGTGATTTGCTCAAATTCTTCCCCTTGCCTACTCTGATAACTGAAGTACCCGGGTCAACGTGGATGACTGCAAACCGAAGGAAGGGCTGTGCGAAGACCACAATGCTTCCAGGTCCTGGTTACCTTGGGATCCTCTGACTATGGCTCTACCCTGCCTCGGTGGGCCATCTGCTGGCACAGCATTTTCCCTCTGAACAACTCTGGCTCCATGTGTGCTTAATGCTCACAGCAATTCCTGGCTTTGGCCCGCTTGTCTTTTTTGGAAGGGTAGGGTTGGGGTGAAGGGAGGAATCTTAGTGAGTAAGCCTAGCACTACACTAATGAAGAGTCATGTCCAGAATCTGGTTGCCGTTTTCTCATGATAGGCAAACTCCTACGAGTATCTAGTCGGCCACACTGCAGCAAGCTGAAGTCCAATAATGCTTTTTTAATCTGCAAACTCGTTCACAACTGGGTCTGTGTCTCATTGGCCATTACATTGCGGATCTCAAGCACATTGCCTGCTCACAATACGTATTTAATAAAGATCTGCCAAGTGAACGCGTCCCCCGGGGGATGGAATAACCCTTTCCTCTGTCTTTAGAGCCTGTTGAACCAAGAAGGGCTTCCTAGTCTGGCTCCTTGTGAGAGAAAAGCCTCAGTCCCCCAAATCTGCAACAACAGAGGCTCAACAAATGGAGCCTTGGGGTTCTGCTGTTCATTAGCTTGGTGACCCCGCAGAAACGAGCCCAAGTCTTAAGTTTCCAAACCTTTTCATCTTTTGTACAAAATTGCTAATAACATCTATCTCATAGGTGGTTGTTGATATTTCATAAGATCAAAGATGTGGGACTGTTACATAAGACGCTGTCTTCCCAGCAGGGGCCTCTGGGAGAAGGGTTGAGGGAATGGCATTCGCCCTTCACTTTACAGACTTCAGCTTTTTGAACTCATTACAAGTATTAACAATAATACCTTGAGAATAAAAATGTCCTTATAAGAGTAGTCATTTCCATCTACCTAACCTACATTGACGTTTATCCTCAGATTGGAAAGAACGGTGTCCCCACTTCCCACCACTGCAAAATTCACTACCGGAAAAGAAGGGCCGTTGCATTGGCTGGAAGGAAGGCAGCAAGGGTTTGTCTCCTGTTCGTGAGAGTTTAGTATTCAGAGAGTGTAGCGCGAAAAGTCTGGAAAGGATGCTGCATTTCGTTTTATGTTGATTGTGTGTCTCCCGGTTACGTCTGCCTACTTCGTAGGTTATCAATAAGATGCTTTGTGTTGTAGCGACTGTCAGGTGGATACTTTGGATAAGTACGTGAACACGTGTCTACTTGATCGTGCAAGTAATAAGATCGTTATTTGGATCGCATTAATGGCCAAGGCCCGGCGAATATGTGCAGTTGGCAGCCACTGCCAACTCCCAGACACCCTCACACACACACACTGCACTGTTTTCACCACCCCTGGGTGCCGGTCATTTTCTTAGTCATTATTTTACAATAAATGTTATCTCGTAATAAACCATAACATTTAGAGCTGCATAAGAATAAGAACATCAGAGGACTCGAAGAGCAGAATATCTTTTTTCATTAAGACTAAAAAGAAAAAAAAATGTGATAGTGCTAGTGGGGATCCATTTAAAATATTTGTTTAGATTGAGTCTAAGCCATCTTGCTGTGAAAATAGTAAACCACGGTAGCAATAGCAATGTCCTGTGATTCGCACAAAGCACATTCAGCCGAATTTCTTTTTTATGAATAATAAAACCATAAATCCACACGATCACTTTAAAGCTAACATGGAATTGCATTCACGACCACAGGCCAGACGTTTTCCTCCTCTCTCTGTTTCCGAGGGTCAGCACTTTGCTCCCTCCCCCCCCCACCCTTTTCCCTGATAATACTTAAGTCGTCTGTGAAGAAATGACTGGGGGTGGCATCTGATCCTGAACTGAGGTTGGCAAATTTAAGGGGAAAGCATAGCTTTGTTTATCCCACACGTCGTAGGCAGGCCAGGGACAGTGTCTCAGAGCAGCCGTTGAAAACTTCTGCAGACTCCCAATGGTGACAGCTTTGCTTTGCTTTTTAGAGCCCCCCACACACACACACGGCACTTAACATACAAAATGCACTCACATCCGACACACGATGTAATTGTGTCTCTAGGACTTTCACACAGGACTTCTGTGATTCTGCTTTTGAAATGATTTGCCGACGAGTGACCTGTCTTTCATTTAAAACCAGCTCTGAGTTTTCCATCATTGTGCAGACTCAGGTTTTTTTGTTGTTGCCACATGAGAAAGCCTCACTTACTAGTGATTTTCCACTATACCGATGTCTATATGACTATTAAATGTGATGATTAGAGAAATTGTCATAATACAAAATTTCTAGGTGCTTCATCAAATCCGTATTTGGCTTTGATGACGCATGTTTCCCTGTCTGTTGACATAAAACGTTCTCCGCTCCCCAACCTTACGGTAGACTCTGTGCCCTCAGTACCTAACTGATAACACAGCCACAGCTAGAAAAATAGGCTCCTTTCCCAGGGCAGATGCGTTGTTGATCTGGAAGATTGAAGTAGAAAAAGAGCTTCTATTTGAGGAGCTTAGTCCTCCAAATGCCATTCCCTTGTATGGAAGGAAGGATTTCTGTGTGACATGCCTAAGAGGCACATATCTCCTCCCACTGACAGGGAGAACGAGTGTTAATGGGAGAAGGTAGGGATGAGGGGAGCACATTTACACCCTTGTATGGAAATCTGTAACCGAGATAGAGAGCAGAGACGGAGCTACAGCTGGGGCAGCAGCCTTCGCCAGTGACCTTCAGACCTCCATGGAGGTTTTCTGGGTCATAAAGGCCTCGCTGAGACCGCTCTGTGCGGCCGGTCCTGAACTCTCATGGTGATCCTGACCTCCAAGAGCAGCTAGAACATGAAGTCTTCTCCATAGAAGAACCAAGACAATCTTTCTCTTAGCTTCTGAATCTCGAACGTCCCTACAGGCTAGAACCACCTTGCTGTACACCCTCCAACCTCCAGTCTCAGGAACCTGAGTATTTCCAGGCCCCGAAGGCCTTCCTCTTGTCTGAGCACCTCCACTTGAACCTTGAACACAGCCAATGGCACCCAGGGTTTGACCCACTTCCTCAGAATACTCCTTGCCGGCCCAGAACTTTCCAGTTGGATATCTTGCTGTACATCCCTTTGCCCCAGGAACAAGCCCCCTCCTCCAACTAGCCCACCCCCCCAGGAGGTAACCACGTCATCTGTGACTCCCCATAGAGTGAAAAGGACTCTCCCTGGGAACCTGAGGCCCCCACCATCCTGCTCACTGGTTTCAGACCATAACCAAGGGCTGTGGGTGGTCATTTAGGGAAAAAGAAAACAAGGTCTCTGGCCAGGGCACCCCACTGGAGGTGAGGTGTCCTGCTAAATCGGTAAATCCTGGGGCGATCATGGCTGCAGGGCTAATACTTCATCCACTGTGTTGCAAAGGCATCATTAAGAGCACATTAGTTTAAAGAATAACTAACACGTTGTGTGTTGACTCTCCTAGGAGAAATGTTAATCAGGATGAGCAACTGGCTCAGGCTGGTCAGGGTCTGATCTGGGTTTTATTGCAGGTAGATTTCCGCAGATTAGAGAGCTTTAATCAGGGCTTTTTTTTTTTTTTTTTTTTTTTTTTTTTTTTTTTTTTTTGAAAACAGATAATTCATTTACCAGAGTTTGTAGCCATGTCAGGGTCAGTTAGTCACCCGCTACAATTAAAATGTTCCACTTTGTAGCTTAATACGTTTTTCATGGTTTTTCATGGTCGGGGCAAGGTGTCAAACGAGCACACAATGAAAAACCTGAGTTCAAAACAGCACACATTGTAGAACGATATTGTCCGCCATCCCTTATAGAAGGAGATAATAATGTTTACAGAAATTGCCTTCTGTTCGTAAGTGTGGCCGTTCAGGCCAGCCTGTGACCGGGATGCCTTGTCCTCCACTATACACCCATAAAAGACTGCTCTTTTTTTTTAATTTTTTTTTTAAGATTTTATTTATTTATTCACGAGAGACACAGGGGCAGAGGGAGAAGCAGGCTCCATGCAGGGAGCCCAACATGGGACTCGATCCTGGCTCTCCAGGATCACGCCCTGGGCTGAAGGCGGTGCTAAACCCCTGAGCCACCAAGGCTGCCCCAAGATTGCTCTTTAATTGGTGGCAGTGTCCATGGCCTATAGACCTCACACCTTGAGGGCTGATTTCTTTGAGGCCTGAAATCCACCTAAAGTCTGTTTCGGAGGGGTTCCCCCCCTCTGCCCAAAGGACTCCTTCTTCTGGTCTCTCCATTACTCTTTCTCCATAGCCCATGGCTCTGGGTAGTGTCAGCACTGCGTTGACTTGGTCTCTCCCACAGAACCTTTGAATGGGAGTGTGAGGAGGACAGAGAACATGCAAACAGGAAACCAGCGCAGATTATCTGATCTGTCCTTATTTACCTCCATAAACTTGCCTGTGACTTATCGGTGGGCAGTTATGCCTCAATATTCCCTCCTCAGGGGATAGGAGAGTCCTCCCTTCCCCGGGGCCTCACATGGCCACAGAAGCAGGGTTCAAGAGCAGAGCTCCGAGCCTTTATTTTCCAGGTAAGAGCTCTGCCAGAGGAAGAACAGACCATCTGTTACCTGCCAAGAAACAATTGCCTGCCAGAAACATTTGAGGGACTTCCACATCCAGGAGAAGTTGGAATTCATGAAATCTTGGGTTCGAACCTTGATGTTCTCTGAACCTGGATGTGTCTGTCCTGAGTCCTCAGGGACTTAGAAAAAGCTTTGCTTAAAGTGAGACTCTTCTGGTTCTAATGGGCCCAGGCTTCTGTTTATGGATGAAATTGCTTCCTCTAATAACTCGCTCACCAGCAGAGTCAGCCACGGGAGCTTTCCCCATGTAGGTATATGTGGGAAGGTAGAAAACAACCTACGACAACACCTGGTGTATGTGGTTGATGGATATCCACTAGCGAGAGGTTCTGAGTTGACCCATTACATGTTTCATAAACAACCTTCAGCTGTAATACTGCCCTTCTCAGAAAATCTGAAATAATCTGAGTGGGGAAGCTCCTGTATTTTAAAACTTGCCTATACAAAGGCTTTAAAATTATATATTGTCACAGTAGCATTGAGTTGTATTTTCTTTTCCGTTTTTTAATGGAAAGAGAAATACTTTTTCCCTAAGGTCTCAAGCTTTCTCTTTTATTATTTTGTTCAATTTAGAAATATAAGATGTAATATTTTTTAAAGCATAGGTTTCCTGAAAACAAAATAATTTTACCTTTGTCATTTCTCTACACTTATAAATGTAATGCCAAATTGTATTTTTCTTTGTGTCAGAAGATAATCGGCTTTATCTACTCATGCCTGTGCTGGTGGAGCTGTCTCTGACAAATTTGGTAATTTTATTTGATTTCATGACTTCAGAAAAAGACCTTCTAGGTCTGTCTCATTCATATTCTCTCTCTCTCTCTCTGTTTCTCTCTCTCTGTCTCTCTCAACATTATGTTCTTTGAAGACAGACATGTCACAGGTAAAACTTTATCATCCATTCAGTAACCATGTCCTCCCTAAGATGGAAGGAAATGATTTGTAGTTTAAAACTGGCTGCTAGACAGAGTGGAAAAATGGAGGATGTAATCACAAGTCCTTAACAACATTTTGTGTTTGAGAAATGGCCAGATCTGCTTTTTTTGTCGCCTGTGGCGCGCATGCCAAATGGAAATTTTTCCTTTCTTCCAATGATTTCACTTCCTTAGCATAGATGTTCATATATGCTCTTATTACACTAATGTCCTGCTTAATGGGTCTGGAGATGCTGCTATTTATAGATTTCAGCCCATTCAAAGAAGAGCTGCAAGAAGTCTCACAAAAGGGGAGCATCACTGTAACCTGATTATGACCCTACACTCGTTGCCAGGGAGGTGTGGGATCTTAGATCTTGGAGAATGACTTGTTAACTGTACCAAAAGCTTATCTGGAAGGATCTAACATTTTTTAAAAATTGTCTTTCTTTGACACATTAAATTTGTCTGTGTTCTAGTTTCTAAAAGCAATTACCCCCTTTTTTGTTCTTTAGCTTTCAGACCCTCCAGCCTTTCAGGATCTCCATGAGATCCTGAAACTGAAGTTTATCCCTTTACTCCTTTATTATTTCCTCCTCTCTCTTTTTATTTTCCTTTTTAATTTCCTTCTTTCCATCCTTCCTTCCTTCCTTCCTTCCTTCCTTCCTTCCTTCCTTCCGGACTGAATTCACTTGAAAAACGTCTATGTATGTGTATACACACACATATAACTTCTATATTATTTTAAATGTATTTTATAAATTTACAAACATTGTAATTCTATATGTAATAATTTGTCTATTGCATATAAATTATGTATTACATATAACTATTATATTTAATCTACCTAATTATATATTGCACAGGACATAAATAATTACATATAATGGGTCAATTCATCCCCTCATTCATGGATATCTATAAGTAGAGATATAAAGGGAGAGAGGGTACACACATGCACATCTGCCACATTTTGGGTACTGTGCTTGCTAGCTGCAGGGTATGCAAAGATGACTAGTCTCCTTAATCACTGTAAGCTTGTTGTTTATTAGAGACATAGACATAAACAACTAATTAGAATATGAAGTCACAAATGTTGGTATAAAGGTCCAGGGAGATAGGGGAGCACAGCAGAGGGAGTATATGTCCCCTTTGTCTTCTTAAAGAATAGACTAAAGGAATGCCTGCTCCTTGATTGAGCATCTGCCTTCAGCTCAGGTCATGATCCTGGGGTCCTGGTATCAATTTCCACATCGAGCTCCTTGCAGGGAGCCTGCTTCTCCCTCTGCCTATGTCTCTGCCTCTCTCTCTCTGTCTCTCATGAATAAATAAATAAAATCTTTAAAACATAGTTCATACTTTACAAAAAAAAGAATAAACTAAAAACTACAAATAGCAGGAATGGCATCATTCCTCAGGTACACTGTGCCACATGTGTGTGTCAAATTTGTGACACTTTTTTGAAAAGAGTTCACTAATCTTACAAATACATGAGTGACAGATTAGATATTATAGAGGACCTGTTGATTTCATGGCTTTGCTAGAATGTGCTGTAAGGGTCAGCCGTGCCTGAATTGCTCTTTGCCCGGCTCCAACCTCTGCCCACGACCATCTCCAAGAGGTGATTTTTCTCTCCACCACTGAGAAGGATCCTTTTATCTTTCTTTGATGTAATATTCCTACTTTACAATTCTCTCATCAGAAATTCCTCCATAAAATCTAATTCTTCATAAAATCTAGTTAAATCTAAATCTCTTCTTCAAAACCTTAATCTTTTTATTCCCATTAATCAGGAGATACTGATCATTCATAACCAACATCCTATATACTTAATAGACTTGAAAATGTTATCATGCCTTATCAGGCGGTACCTTAGGTAATCTTCATTATCAGCTGCTCCCCTAAAGCACATCCAGCACTGCAGAAATTACTCCTATCTAAGAATTAAGGAGTCACGTAGACTTTATAGACATTTCAGTAGAGGGGGGAAAGAAAATGCTCGTATACGTTGTATGCTTCCCAACAAACCACCTGAAAATCTGCTTCCGTCATTTCTCCTTTCCAAAGTGCCTATTTGCCTTGGGTGACCACCAAGACCCCCTGTTTCTTTCCCTTCAGAGTGCTCAGCCTTGGTGTCCTCTTTTACCACATTTTGCAAAACAATTCCACTCTGCCTCAAAACTTGCAGATTCTACTCATATCCTAGATCAGTAAGTCATAAGGCCTAGTACATGGCAGGACCCATCCTCCTTAGAAGCCTAGTATTCCTCTACAGTAATTAGACTCTGTCCTTTGGGATCCTTTTGTATCCGAAGAAATAGTAGAATTCTATAAAACAGATGAAAGACATTAAGCTTTTCTAGTTGTTTCTCAGTGGGAAAATTGGCCTGAATTACTTAGTTTACCATTAGAGGAAGCAGAAATGTCTCCCTTATTATTCATAGACAGCTGCTTAAAAATCATGTAGTCAATACATTAGTAACATCTCTTAAACAATATTCTGTATTTTTTAAACATTTCTATAACCTTAAGAATATGCTACTGATTACATGAACATCAAAGCAAATTATTTTCTTAGTACTAAAAAAGAAAAGTAGAACTTTGGATGGGAATGCATTTCTCTTTTTGCCATAAGTATAAGCCATGATAATGCTAATGAATAATTCCTACCAAATAAGATTCAGATGTCGTATTAAATAAATTTCCTTTGGAATCAACTCTTAATAACGTTAATAAATATGATTTTCTCACTATAATTATTTTTCTGTTGAAGTAGGCTTGAACCTGAGGACGTAACATCAAACAAAATCATTCTTCTAAATTAAAAAGAAAGAGAATTTTCAAAACCTAACTCATCTCCATCTTATAGCAATCTATGCATTGTGGACAGTTACAGATGGGCCTATTATTCATAGCATGTGTATGCCCTTGGGACCCGTAAAAGTTGGACAGGGTTAGCAAGAGTTGTGTTATTTACAGTGAGAGAAGCCTGTGCCATTTGTTTGCTTGGTTGGTTGTTTCATGGGGGGGTGGGGAAGAGGGGGAAATGGTATTTTCTTAGGCTTGGTGAGTTTCAGAAATTATTTACCCCATTGACATAGACCAGTGAAATTTTTAGCATAAATAGAACTTTTTGAACAGTTATGAAATGGAGTATGAAGTTTTGTACTTGAGTATAACTTAACAAAGAATAAGTTAGATTTCAGTTGAACCCTGGATAAAGCTGCATTTATCTTTGGCATTTGGTACATCTGATTATTTTGTGATGATCTTACTCCACTAAAAGCTGTAAATTCAAGCTGCCAGTTTCATAATTGATCATCAGTCTCTTGAAAGCTTTTGTAGTTGTATAGACAAAAAAAATCTAGAGGAAAAAATTTATGCATCTTTTAAATCACATTGTATTATTTTATAAAGGATTTGTAGAAGATGAAGAAATATTCTGCTACAATTTAGGTGTGGCATAGAAAAACTAGGGCAATGCTTGCTTTTAGAAATATCAAGTGTTACTCACTCTTTTAGAATTAATTGCATAATTATCCAGTAGAACAGTAAGATCCCAGGGTACCTTAATAGAAACACTACACTTCCAAATAAAATAATAATAATTAGCACCTACTATATTCCAAGTACTTTATTAGCTATAATTTTTAACTCCCCACATCTCTGTGTGTAAATAAACACCATTAACAATATTAATCTTTTCTATAGTTCAGAAATAAGAAAACTTAAGGCAGAGAAATTGATTTGAATGATAAATTAGGCATTATGGCTCTGAGTCATCTAAGAGGCAGGTTTTCAATAGGAACGATAGATGTTAGGAGAGTATGAAAATCACTCTTGCCACTATTCATAAATTACTAGGCAGTAATCAATTTAAAATATCATCTTTCATCCGAGCATCAGGGAAATTTACATTTTTTTAAAGAATTACATGGCATCTTGAGACTCTTGGATAAGCCTAAGATGTTATAGAATTTAACTTTAGAGTTACCATTCTAGGTACATGGTAGCTACATGAAGTTTTATGCCATTAAAACCATCGGGTTGGTAGACCAAAGACCATGTAATAAATTAAATGTCACAGAGTCTCATTAGGGGATAAATTCAGGTTTGCAAACCACATCTTGCCAGCAGAGCAATGGGGTTTTGTTTTTGTTCCACTGCTGCTGTCGATGAAACAGCATCAGTTTAGGATGGGCATGAAAGTGTGGATAGGTGCTATGGGCCCCAAGGACATCTAATGCTCCCTTGTAACACCATAATCGCTAAAAAAAAAAAAAAAATGCCATTGGAACAGACAGTTATAGAGCCATGGAAAGCTGACACCACCCCTGAAATACTGTTGCAAAAAAACCAAGGTGAAATATGGCTGGTCAGGTACAAGTTGTAAAGCCTACAAAGTAAAGGGATGTTCTCTGCTGTAATGATCCAGAAACAGCAGACTCATTGGACAGAAAGGTGTGATTAATGCCCATTTGGGGAGAACCCTAGCTGGAAGGAAGCCAGCCAACTAAACTTCATTTGGGCAGATAAGTAGGATAAATAGTGACCTTGCAGTGATCTGAAATGACTCTACTACGTGGCCATTCGAGCAAAAGAATGAACAGTGTAGCCAGACTCTGCTGTGATCTGAACTGGTTGGAGGTGGAAAGAGGAAAGTGAAGCTTTGAAGTTTCATCATAGAAATATAGCTGGTGCGTGGGTAGCCGAAGGGCAGACATTTAGGTTAGTCACATATTTTTGTTCCTGTGTTGATTTTCTGTGGTGATACTTGTCGCCTGATGGTCTCCATTACCTAAGACAATTGATTCACCATAGATAAGCAAGTCCTCAATTCACTTGGGTAGTAGGGTTTAATTGCAAGGTATAAAACATTTGTCCTGAGTGCATTTCACTCCCGAAGTTGAAGTGTTTTTTTTCCTGCATGGTGGTGTTTCATCTCGCCAACAAATCATTGGAAAAAATTCCCCATTATGTCACATGCCCCTCTGGTCTCAGACTAGGTATTTGTGGAGACCATGGAAACAATTTGCTCATTTTTACCCACCTATCCTTGAAATATTGAAATCTGAGCTTCCATTTGAACTTAACTTATACTCAACAGGCAGTGAGCTTTCTTTGACAGTATAATGTTCAAGGGGATTACTAATTCTCATACCTAAGAATCAAAGAAATAAAAGAGCACACCATAAAAGGGCCAAACTTTGCACTAGACACACACAAACAGACAATAGCCCCTAATTCTAAAATATCCATTGGCAGAAACATGGATTCGAAAAATTTCTAATTTTGTACCTAAGTAAAAAGAAACAATTAAATCCAATCATTATATCAAATCCACTTAAAATTCACACTTCTCAGATCACACATCTAAGCGGTGTGTTTTTTTGTCTTTGTCTTTTGAACTGGTGAAAGTGCACTTGACACATGTATGTGTGAAAAAATATGTATGTAGGAATGCTGCGTTTTGCCTTTTTAAGGATGGAGAGAAGGCCTTTTATAAATAGTGTGCTCTAAGGGGACCCTTTCCTCTGCAGCTTTATTTGATGTTTTATTGTTATTTGTTTTTATTAGAAAAGTGTCCCAAAAAGTTTAACAAAATACACGCATACGTGTGTGTGTGTGTGTGTGTGTGTGTGTGTGTGTGTGTGTATGCTGTGAGACTTCAGGGAAAATTCAGACCAAACAAATTGTGGCCTGTTCAATATATCTACATAGAACTGAAAGAAACAACTGCATCTCCTTTGCCGCTCCAGCATCCTCTCAATCTTCTTTTGTGAGCAGCATCCCATTCTTTCCTTTTGCCTTTCCCCACTATTGTAATTCGGGTGCACTCCTTTACCAGCCTCACGGCCAATAGCTTCTTGCTTTTCTCTTCCCCTCCTCTACTTTTTTTTTTTTTTTTTTTGCCTCTCTGAATACATTTTACAGACGACCGTCTTCCAAAATAACAACATCAATTAATTTTTTAACTTAAAAAAAATCATATTTAGCCCTGAGTCTGGCCTCTCCATTGATGTGTAGTGTGTGGAAGAGGCTGTGCAGGGGCTGATAAGCCCTGTCTGTGATGTGTCTTCAGAAGGAGGCAAGGGGAATGGTGCTGCTTATTCAGGCAGCTCGGCTCTAGGTGAGTTGACAGCGGACCCGCCGGGCACCCAGAGCTGCGAACCCACGCAGGTGCTCTGGGCCTGTGCCTAGGACTCTGTGGCCGTTGGTCTGGTTTTGCACCCACAGTGGTCTTGTCCTCGAGGGCTCCCTGGGCCAACCGTCACGATCGCTCACCACACTTGCTTTCCCCTCTTGCAGAATCCGATGACCTCCGTGGGGACCCTGCACTCAGCCATCAGAGCGCTCCCGCCCCCCAGGATGCTCCTAATTCAGGAGTAGATGCAGGCGGCGTTGAAAGCATCTCCCGGTGCCCCCAGCAGCTTCCTCCGATGATGGCTGCAGGTAAATGTCAGCAGGGGACACAAGCAAGGCACTTCGAGCAATTAGTGGAAAAGCCTGCCCGGCCTGGCCACGAAAAGAGGCATCGAGCGGGGAACCCGGGATCCTCTAAGAAATCAGGCCGTGGACCCGGTGTGCCTCAAGGAGCATGAAGTCAAATTTCACATATTTTGCTGAGCTTTTGTTTTTCTTGCTCTGCACTTTTTTTGTGTGTTTTTAATGTTATTTATTTGCTTATTTTGTTTTGGTGAAAGGCCGAACCCAGGAAGAAATATTTTGTAAGAGTCCTTTTAGGCAGACACCTGCACTTCCTTAGCGTAAGGACACAAAAAGCTTAGAAAGGAAGGAATACGTTACAAGGTAACACGAATGAATTCAGTCAGGACCCGTTTGGCTACTTGACAACTGTTTTTAAAGATTCTATTAATTAGTTAGAAGGTGTGCGTGCTCCAGAATTGCACTCAGAAGCAGATGAATGTCCTTATTTTCAGTGTACCAGGCCAATTGACTTGTTTTACCAAAGTCCTGCTTTGTGTCTCAACCTTGGAGCGTAAATGAACATTTTTGCCACTGAGACAGAGAAGCAGTTCTTCAGTTTTTTGGGGTTTTTTTTCTAGGCCTACTTCCTTAATGGCAGGCTGGGCGCCATACAAGCTACATACATGTCATTAACTTTCCTCTCAGAACGTACTTGGAAACCCTTTATGTTTACGTCTGGGGCAAACATGGCCATTGATCACAGTGCTTTATTTTTGTGTGGTTTGGGAATGTGCTAAACGAAGCCTCACCTCTCCGGAAATGTGATCTCCTTTACGACAAACACTCTTGCCTGTTGACTGGAAGTCATGGTTCGTTTCTCCCCACAGCAGCCGACGGTTTGGGGAGTATAGCGATAGACACAACGCAGCTCAACATGTCTGTGACAGATCCCACAGCCTGGGCCACCGCCATGAATAACTTGGGCATGGTTCCCGTGGGGCTGCCTGGACAGCAGCTTGTGTCCGGTAAGCTTGGGTTTGAAGGGACTTTGCAGCAGTGCCAGAGGGTGTGGGGGACAGGTGCACCCGGTAATCTCCCCACGCCCAAGTGTTGGGCGTAGTCTGGGACTTACGCCCGGGCCGTGCTTGGCAGGTTGTGCTGGAGGTTCTTTTCCTCATCACCTTGCTCCCTCCTGCCTAGTAGCTCTTCTCAGAAAAAGCCAAAGGGGAGGTGGGCAGGGGGTGGGGGTGACTGGGTGATGGGCACTGAGGGGGCACTTGATGGGATAAGCACTAGGTGTTATTCTATATATTGGCAAATTGAACACCAATAAAAATTAAATTTAAAACAATTAATTAATTAATTAATTAATTAAAAATTAAAAAAAAAAAGAAAAAGCCAAAGGCAGTATGGAGCCTCTGAAGCTCTGCAATAGCAGTGTCATATTTTAAATTGCTAAATAGAAGAGCTGACATTTGCCTTCTGATTTGCAGAACTCTTCCACATACATTATGCCATTTGATTCCGCAGTCATTTGCTCGAGGCAGGTAGAGATTGTTGTTTGTGTGTTTGTGTTCCCATTTTAAAGACAGGGAAACAGAGGACAAGCCTTTTTTCCCGGCGCCGAAGTGGCGGAACTAGAAACCCAACTCAACTGACACCATCTCCTACATTTTTCCCATCACACTTTGGAATTATAATACAATGCATTCAATAGGGAAAATGTCTGGAAATGTCACAAAGTAGGAGGCCAGTTAAAAGATTCCTCATTTAATTTGATACATGTTTACTGAGGACGTTCCATGAACCCTGTGATAAATACTTTGGGGAACAGAGTAAATATGTACTTATATTGGTGCCTTTGAGGACTACGTCTCCTAAATTGCAAAACCCAGCAACAAAAAACAGCCATGAAAATAATGTGTAGAATCAGGTGTGAAGTAGTGGTGCAGGCTCATAATGTAGTAATTGCCAGAAGGGTGAACCACTGGGGCTCTAGGAGAAAATATTATCAGGGAGGTAGGACTTGAGCTGCCTTGGAAGATAAGTAAGATTTGCAATGTTCACTCACTAATTCACTCGTTGGTTCATTCAGCAAATATTTATTGAGTTACCGTCCTGGTGCGGGGGCTCCAGCTGTAAACAAAGCAGGCATGATCCCTGCCCTCTCCAGAATTTACAATGGAAAGGTGACAGTTATTATGTTATGGTCATTGTGGGTTTTTTTAAGATTTTATTTATTTATTCATGAGAGACACAGAAAGAGAGGCAAAGACACAGGCAGAGGGAGAAGCAGGCTCCGTGCAGGGACCCTGATATGGGACTTGATCCTGGGACTCTAGGATCACACCCTGGGCCGAAGGCAGATGCTTAACCACTGAGCCACCCAGGCGTCCCGGTCATTGTTTTAATGTCAGAAGAACAATTCCCTTTTGCCCATGAAGCTAGATGAGGGTAGATGGTATGCACCAAGTAGCAACCAATAGCTTTTGGAGAGGTCGTTTCTGCACCCACAGACGTGTGTATTTTGTGCTGAGTTGACCAAGCATTTGTTGGGTTTTTTGTTGTTGTTGTTGATGTTGTTGTTGTGGCCTTTCAATAGTAGCCATAGATATAAAATTCTAAACTCGTTACAGTAAATTACATGTATGCATACCTATACACATATGTATATACAGGGGTGTCTGGCTCAGTGAGTTAAGCGTCAGACTCATGGTTTCTGCTCAGATCATGATCTCAGGATCATGAGATCGAGCCCCGAGTTGATCTCCATGCTCAGCAGGGCGTCTGCTTAAAGATTCTCTCCCACTGTCCCTCTCCCAACTCATGCATGTGTGCACTCTCACTCTCTCTCTCTCTCTCTGTAAAATAAATAAATCCTAAAAAAAAAAAAAAAAAAGGATTGAGCTACAAAACATTATACTTAGGTATTTATAAAATTCCCCCAAAAGTTATAAAACTCACGTGGAACTGAGGTTTAGTGTGGTGCACAACACATACGGATGTACATAGTGACATTTTCTACGGTTCGAACATGTGTTTATCCAGACCCCTTTTCCCTAAAGCTTACACCAGATACTTCCTGCTAATAACTTGAGAGCAAAGACTTGTTATTTCTCCACCCAAATTTTCCCAGCTGCCTAACTGAAATATTCATCTCGCAGAAATTACTCTTGTGCCCCCCTCCCGCTTCTCTCAGGGAATGTGGTATAACTTCCAGAGTAAAGCACAACCTCAATAATTCACTATTTTTTGTGCGTATGATTTTGAGTCTTCTGACATTTTAACCATGACCAATTTATGATTTTCCCAGCAACTTACCATGAAAAGAATTACAGCCCTGCTCGTTATAGAAGATTCGCCGTATCTGCCCTGAATTACGTTCTCTATCTCCTGTATTAGCCGAGCTGCTTAAACTGTTTTTGAGCCTTTCAGGGTCTTCCCGGGTGTCCCTTCATCACTTCTGCATTCCACCGCTGGAACTGCACTTTGCTTTGACTCCGTTTGCTGACACTGTCTCAAGGCCAAGTTGGGTTCTTTTCACTCACCTATGTGTGTTTTCTTCCAGTCTTTTCTCCATCCAAATAGTTCAGTCATGTGAAATGCAAAATATTCTATGATGCATTTTTATTAACCCCTTGCGCTAAATTATTTTTCCATTTTATTGCTTTAGATAAAGTTATTTAAGATAAATAATCCACTAAAAGAATCTCCAATAAAAAAAAAATCTCCAATTTCGTCAGCCATGCTAGTGTTTACATTTAGTCTGTTTCCATTGCTTCACTCTTCCAGCCAAGTTCCTTTGGAGAACTTAATCTCTTCAAGCACGTAGAAGCGTTTTACCTTTCTTGCGAAATGATGATTATGTCTCTTTCATGGGACTGTTGTGAGATTTTAATATGATAACTTACATGCAATAACCGCATGGTACCTCCACGTAGTAAGCATTCACTAAATATTAACTCCTATTCCTTCCTTCTGTCTTGCTCATTTTTTTAAACATAATATTACATAATATTACATGAATATTACATGAATATTACATGAACATGCAATGTTATGCGTAGAGCAATTAGAATTATTGTCCTTGGAGAGATTCCTATGTGTTGAACTAATAGGTCACAAGAAATGAACACTTTAAAGTGAAACACTGGGCAATTAATTTCCAAAATATACGTGTGTATTGAATATTTATTTACTAATTTGATATGTAAAGATGGCATCCTATTCTTTTGCCTTCAATTCTTTTATGACTACGCTTTGTAAATTATTTATTTTCCCTGCCTATTTTCTATTCATGTTTCCTCTTTTGTAAATAGATTACTTTCATACTATATCTATTTATCACACAGAGTTCTTGGTGGAGTTTGTTTGTTTATTTTTGGCTTATATTTGGTCGTTAATTATTAAGCATTTTAATCTTTGGAATTCATATTTCCTAAAAATACTTATCTAGTCTGTTTTTGCCTCTTAATGTTGTTTGTTGTTTTTTTTTTTAATAAAAACATATGTTTAAACTTTCCTTTATGAGTTCTTTATCCCATTTCCAAATAAGGACAGGCTTTGCCCACACTAGAGACTGATAGGTATTCCCAATTTTCAGTGCCTCCATTGGCTTCTTACTTCCTTCCTTTATCAAGCATTCCATTCTTGTGTATATTTTAATCTACTTCTTAAATACCTGTTCTGTACTACTGATGTATTTTTGTTCCAGCACATATCCTGTCAGTTCTTGTAGCCCTATCGAGTATTTCTCTGACCCTGTCCCCCATGGGTAGTGCTGCTTGTTCGACACAACCACAGACGGCCGCTTCTAGAACTCCTCGGTGTGCCTGTGGAATGTGAGATGCTGTCCTGACCCTCTCAGAAGGGGCTTAAGGATTATTTAGTGTAGCCTGCCTTCCAAGAAATCTCAGCTAAAAGGTCTCCGACGGGGATTATGGAGAGGCTGGATTTTACGAGCCCTTGGCGTTCTCCCAAAGTTTCTGATCTTTCTGAACAACTGACTACTCTACTACTAATATTGGTGAAAATTATATTGATACCCAGCCTCACTCCTTATGACTCCTTGCATTTGTTGAGAGATTAAAATTATCAGCAAAGGAAGGCACACATTTCTCATATCCTCTGATTTTTATCAGAAGGATTTCCCAGGAAATCAGATCACTGATCACTGTCACAGTGCGCTTTCTCACAGCTACACTGTTTCCATTGTCCTCCCTCTGTCATTCCCCACATGTTCCCACCGTGACTCCATCCCTACTCTCACCAACTTCCCCGGTTACCCTCTTCCTGTCAAGTGCTGCTTAAGATCATTACATGGAATTGGTTTCTTTTATCCAAAACTTGTATTATTTTACTCCAGCCCTAAATCTCACACTTCAATGTCTTGGTTTATGTATAACATAACATACCTCTTTGTGTTATTATTTGATATTTATTTTATTCCTCCTACTTTTAGTTTCATGAAATTTTTAATTTTTGTGCATCATTAATACTTTGTGCACTGAGATAGATTCGGATCTTCTAAAGTGGTCTTTTAGAACATCAGTGCTACACGGTTATTAGGTAGAGTGGACGTCGTCTAAGGATTCACATGGCCTAACAGCTGTGGCCAATTGAGAATTTAAATCAGATACGTTGCTTTCTTTGTGAGTTTCCGCAAAGCCTTTACTATGCTAATGTGCAATATACAGTTTCAAAGAGTAGTACCTAATATGTAGGCTTCCCCAAACTTAATTTAGCTTTAAAAAAAAAAATCATTAGCATCTCATGAGACCCTAGAATCGCCATTAACCCAGATTTTTCTCATCACCTGGGGAGATCCTTTTCTACTCCCATCCGTCTTTCTACGCCATTTATGATATCCTGTGTATGATCTAGTTTAGTTTTATGTTTTCATTGAACATCGTTACTATCTAATCTCAAGTTTCAAATTAATTCACTTGTGGTCCGGAGTTTGCCTGAAGCCTTCTTCCCCTTTTTCTATGATACATGTTGTCACTTTCCAGAAGCCCCCACCACGGGTGTCATCAGCCGAAATCCAGAACATCAGATCATGAGCTTTGACACCATCTGTGTGACCAGCTGCTCCCTTCCCATCCACCCTGGCTTCCTCTCCAAAGTTATAATCATCAATTGGAAGAGTTGAAAAAGCAGCAGCCGAGTCCCCAAGTTTCAAGTTTCTTGCCTGGGCCTGTGTGGGAATGGGTCATGCTTCCTGGATACTCTCTAAAGAGTATGAGGCCATGAGATTACCTTGCTTTTCTCGAAACTTTGTGAAATTTTCTTTCCTAATTTCAAAATCTTTCAGCGAGATGGAAAATGAAAACAAAAGAAGACTGTGAGCAGCATCTTTTAGAGAGCCTGGCTTCTAAATGCCAGGGTCTCTCGATCCCTTTAATCACACCTGTGTCCGGGAGCATCACCGCTACTATGTGAAAGGACTGAAGAAAGGAAGTTTGCTGGTTTGAGCGTTACATTTGTTTTAAAAAAAAAAAGTATGAGGGACAGTTTGTCAATAGATGGCCCATCTGAATGCCTCTCCTTAGCTGTTACTAACTGTGATCGCCAGATAGCTTTTGCCCCAAATTTCTTGGCATGCCATTTGTTGTATTTCAAATACATGCTCCCAAAAGGCATCACATGTCCCTATTAGCTACAGAAAGACTATATACAAGATAGTGCCACAGGCTTTATCAGGGATTAACTTGGAGCCAGTAAAAGATTTCTTCCCTCTTACAAGTATTTGTGAACACTCCAAATTGTCCCTCAGCTCACACCTCGCTGTTTCTTCTTCAAAAGCTCTGAGTTCCCTATTGCTGCTTCGGTTCCTGCCACTCTGAGAAGAGATCAGCTTTAAGACCCATGAGGAGGCCAGGATGGTCTCAGGCTCCCTCTCTGTCCTCTCTTTCCCCTATTCCATTCACTGATGCTTCCACTCATTTTAATTCCTCTCTGCTTGCTCAAAATACTTTTTCTAGTTTCCTTCTTGGGTTGCTTCATCCTCCCAGGAACACCTTGATCCTCTTTAATATGCCCAGATATGAAGAGGCCTGTATTAAATCCTTTCATCTCCCGGAGCATCACTCTTCACTGGGATTTACTGAGCCAGACATTGTGCCGAATGCTGGGGATATGAGACCTAGACCTTTCCGAGCCTAGCAGGAGAAGCAGAGAAGAGTAAATAAGCTAATACAAATCAACACGATGAGTGCTCCTGCCACTAGCAGGTAAAGGGTGATATCGGATGTCACTGAAGAGTGTGAAGCAGGGAGTAGCGTGATTAGAGTTGCATTTTTACGGAGAACTTTGCTAAGTCCTAGAGGGAATGGATGGAGACTGGAAAAGGTAGGTGGCAGGAAGGTCAGATGGAGAACGGTAGCGGTTGCTCAGATAAGAGATAATCACGGCAATAATAATCATGGCAGTGGAGGTGGAAGGACGTGAAGGGACCCGGGGGACATTTAATTCTAGAAACAATAAGAATTGATGACTGAATCCTATAGGATGGAAGGGGGGAGCGAAGAGTCAGCAGTGACTCCTGAGTGTCTAGCTTCGGAAATTGTGTGAATGGTGGGGGTCATTTGCTATGATGGAGAAGGCTGGAAGAGAAATGGTGAGGGAAGACGGGGGGTTCTCTTTGCATGTGTTGAGTCTGAAGAACAGTCAGATCTAAGGGTCTGGAGCTCATGAGAGAAGGGGCGGTGAGGATGTGCCTTTGGCAGGTCCTAGCCCACAGATGGGCACTGACTCCTTTCTGCCCCAGTCATGCTTTCGCTGTGAAATTATAAATCAGCCCTGGGCGGCTCTCACAGGCATGTGTCTGAGCCCCCCAAAATGAGTCTCCGAATATCTGCTTCATCTATTTCCTCTCCTGACCCACTAGATCCCTGCCCATCAGTGGGCTCCAAGGTCTGGAATGAGAGAAGCAGTCAGAGATTTTTTAAAAATGTAATCTGGAATGGCAGGATGGCTCAGCAGTTGAGCAGATGTCTGCCTTTGGCTCAGGGCATGATCCTGGGTTCCTGGGATCAAGTCCCACATCGGGCTCCCTGCATGGAGCCTGCTTCTCCCTCTGCCTGTGTCTCTGCCTCTCTGTGTCTCTCATGAATAAATAAATAAAATCTTTCAATCAATCAATCAATATAATCTAAGAATCTATACCTGAGACCATCTCATCAGCTTACAGAGACACTCAGATGGGCTTTCAGCTGATAAACTATCCCACATGCTTGTTTTTAAGATGAAAGTAATACTCAAGCCAGCAAGCTTCCTTTCTTTAGACCTTCCACCTGTTAATGGTGGCACTCTCTGACCACAGGTACGGTTAAGGGGCTACAGACAGCCTGATGCAGAGTAGCCAGACTCTCAAAAAGACGATGCTCAGTCTTCTTTTGTTTTTATTTTCCATCTTGCTGAAGGATTTTTCATTATCAAATGTCAGAAAACAAATAGGCCCTTGACTTAGGTTTCACAATTTATGCACCTGATTTCATGTATTCTTGACAGCTCAGTTACACATCCCACAGTTACGTACCCTTTTCTCCCCGGGACATTAGGACGGTACATCGGTATATTCATTTACTCTCCACGGTTCTACAGAAGGTTCAACATGTGCAACGTATTTTACAAGGCCCTAGAGAAACAGCAGTTTGCACGACAGACAGGTGACACTCCTGTGGAGCATTCATATTTCTAAAGAAGCGGATGTCGTTCAGAAACAACTGTGTCAACGATTGTTTCATTACAACAGTGAGACGTTACAAAAGAGGAAGCCCAACTTGGGCTTGGAGGTATTGGAGGGTATTTAGAAAAGGTCCTCTGAAGAAGTAATATTTAGGCTAAGTGCCCAAGGATGAATTAGAGTTTACCAGGTAGCAGAAGGGAAGAAGAGGAAGAGAAGGGAGATCTAGGAAGATGAAAAAATTCTAAAAAGTATAAAGTGCCCCATGCCAAGGCCCAAGGCAGTAGGAGCTTGGCTATTGCAAGGAAACTGGGGATGTGAGGGTGTGAGGGGGCAGGAGGGGTGCTTGAGATGGGATGGGATTGGCAGGGTGGGTGGCAAGAGAGGTGTCTGGCATGCACCCAGAAGGCTGCTGGGAGCCCAGAAAGAGATTAGCGAGGTAGATGGCCTGGATATACACCCACATGGGGCTGGAATACTGAGCACCTCCCACGTGTCAGGCACTGCTGTAGGTATTGGGTGCACATGGGTGCCCTCCTAGAGCTCTCCCCCCAGTGCTTGGTACATGACGTGTATGTCTACAGTATTTCTGGAGATGAGAGAATTTGTAGAAAGTTGTTTCCAAAAAATATTTGCTTCTTCCTGTGCTGTGTGCTATATAAGGTAATTGGCATCGCTTAAAACGAATCAAGGCTTGTCCTCAAATAACTCTCCACAAGTAGCAACAACCTGTATCTCTGTTGGCGAGAGATGCTATAAAATGAAAATCCTTTTCAAACGCTTGCCTACCGTGATCTAGCCATTTGAAATACAGTCATTTTTCTCTTCCATGCAAGGAAGCACATAAATTTACTTGCTCTGTAGATTGACTTCTTCTGAATTATGAATGTGTAATTTTGTGCTTCCTGAGTATGCCACAACAAATGTATTTTTAAAACTTTTTTTTACTGGTTTCCATCTCTTGATGAGCTTAGGCTTTATTTAGTCAGTCCTCCTCTGGTGTATGTGCTACTGAACTTACCCAACTAGCCTTTTGAACTATGCTAGTCACTTTCTCACTCACTAGACCAAAATTAGAGGAAATATCTTTAAATAACTGTATATAGGGATGCCTACATGGCTCAGCAGTTGAGCATCTGCCTTTGGCTCAGGGCATGATCCCAGAGTCCCAGGAACGAGTCCCACATCGCATTCCCTTCATGGAGCCTGCTTCTCCTTCTGGCTATGTCTCTGCCTTTCTCTCTGTGTTTAAAAAAATAACTGTATATACTTACCTATATATACATATATTAAATATATGCATATTGCATACAAATACATAATGTGTATATATGCACACACATCACAGACACACAGATTCCCAAATTTTCTTGGTTTCTCTTTTTTCCCTTTGATATTTTTAGCAGCAACATGAGCTAAAGGGAAATATTTGCATTCCATAATGGAAAATTGATTGTATCCTGCCCCCTTAGTAGGCACCCTAATTCAACTAGAAACAGGAAGAAAAATCAAACAGTTCAATTCCTATATTAAAATTAATTTGTATGTTCCCATCCAGTGCACGCACCCACACCTGCACATGCAGGCACATTCACCATATGTTGGATTTTTGTTTTGAGTTAATGTCAAGGCCTTTTATGTATAAATATGGAATAATTGTGTAGTGACTTCTCCTCAACTCTATCTTGTTTCTTTCTATTTCCTTTTATTGTTCCGCAGCCTAATCATTTGCTATGTGTTACGTACCACATAGTTGAGTGGTAGATATATTGCATTGTGCACTTATGTAATTAGGCTATCATTTATCTAATGGACTGTGCTAGGCTGTACATTTATAGGGACAAGAACCACACCTAATTCGTCTTTGTATTTGCTCTATCCTCAAACGCAGAGCTGGGTGCTCAATAACCATACTGTGGAATGAATGTATGGTTTGCATTTATATAAATAACTCTATAAAGATGTATAGATTTTGGAAAAGTCACTTTTACCTGGTCCTTGGACTGTTCTAAAGTATAACTTTCATGTTTTAATCACGGTTAGATATGAAGGGTAGCCACAACCATCAGCTCCCCTATTTGACATCTGTGATTTATTTTTCCCATAATTGAGCATTATCTTTACAGATTACTTCTTTTTTCTTTTTTTAAAGAATGTATCTTCCCCATCTCTCCTTATCATGCTTATGCTTCCATTTACCTTCTTGTACAAATGCAGTTTAGGACAGCTGTTTTAGTGCACTTATCTACTAATTCTGCTATCAACGATATTTCTAAGTGTCTTTCTATTGGTCCTCATGATGGGTCGTATTTTTCTGCTTCTTTGAATGCCTAGTAATTTTTTGTTGGATGCCAGACATTGTGAATTTTACAATGTTAGGTGCCAGATTTTTTTTTTTTTGGTATCCCTTTATTTTTGATATTTGTTCTGGAATGCCATTAAGGTCCTTAGAAACAGTTTTATTCTTTCAAGGCATGCTTCTACGCGTGGGTAGATGGATCCAGAACAGCCTTTAAATAGACTAGAGATCATTTTATCCCACTTCTGAGGCAAGATACTTCTGGAAACACTACCCTGGTATACTACAAGGTTTCTTCTCTCTGGCTCCTGGAAACTTGATCTGTTCTCACTCCTTTTGTGAGCTTCAGAAGCAGTTCCACCTGCCCCCTTCCCATGGTTGTTTCCTCAGTCTGGTACTTCCTTCACACACCTGATCAATACTCAGCCAAAGACTTGAAGAAAACCCTCTAAAGATTTTCAGATCTAGCTCTCTGGTTAGCACCTTCCTCTGCAATGCTCTTCCCTGTAATTTGCAGGTGCTTTGGCCTCCCAAACACTGACCTAAGAAATATCTCAGGCTCTGTTTGGGCTTCTCTGCCTTGAGTTACATCCAAGAAACTTTCTAGACAGTAGACTGGGACAATCATAGCCTTTACTTTACCTGTCTCCCTTCTCTCAATAATCATTGTTCTGTACTTGCTCTTGTCCAGTGCCCAAAAACTGTCATTTCATATATTTTGTCTGACTTTTAAGTTGCTTGAAGCAGGAGGATAAATTCTATCCCTATTACTTCCTCATAGCTAAAAGCAGAAATTTTCGAAGTGTTTAAAAAAAATATGTGTGTATTCCGTAGGGATGTAAACAGTGTAAATCTGAGGCTAAGATGTGAATGACTTTTCTAGGGATGCCAAAAAAGGTGGTAATAAACCCATCAATTACTGAGCACCTAATATGTACCTAATACTCTAAATATCTTGCTTCATTTAATCCTCTGCTAGCTAAATATTATTAACCCCATTGCATAGATAAGGGAACTGAGCTTGGGTGATGTTAATTAACTTACCCAAAGTTATTCAGGTAAAAGGCAGTGCTGGAATTGAAATCCAGATCTGTGCACCTAAGTCGTTTCTACTATATCAGCATTTAGAGGAAAATGACTAAAGCAAACCCTCCTAGATTTTTGCCTCAGGCCTGCTGTATCTTTGCACTTTTATTTTTTTTGAGATTTATTTATTTATTTTAGAGAGCAAGAGAATGTGTGAGCAGTGAGGAGGTGCAGAGGGAGAGGGAGAGAATCTCAAAGAGACTCTCTGTTGAGCATGGAGTCTGAGCAGAGGCTCAGTCTCACAACCCTGAGATCATGACCTGAGCTGAAATCAAGAATCAGACACTTGATCGACTGAGACACTCAGGTGCCCCTACTTAGGTAGAAAGATATCACTTGGGAGGAAGAGGAAGAGTAATCATAGACATTTTTTATATCACATTGAAATTAAAAAGATGTCAATTATTTAATTTTTATGCATATCATTTTTATTGTACTTAAAATCTGGAGATTTCTATTAAGCCCATAAGTTTAGGACTTAGGTCCAGTGGTGGAGATTCTGTACTAAAGTTCAACCAGGAATAATTTAGTAACATGAAGTAGACTGCTATGAATAAAACCAGGTGGATGCCCTGTCTCTAGCTAATGTCAGTAACCAAAAATTATCATAAATATTGGGAGAATATATAATAATTTCAGCCTAAAAATAAGTTAAAAAGTTTTCCCAAAGGACAAAAAAAAAAAAGACTGAAATTATCAATGATTAATACAGATAAGACGGACCTGGGCAACTTAAATATTCATTCTTTGGAAAGTAGAGAATCCAGAGCAGGTGAGAGCTGGGCCACACGGTCCACAAAATTGGGATAGAGCATTGAAATCGGGGTGGATCACAGGATGGAAAAAGCTGATGAGGGCAAGAAGGGAGCAGGAAGGGTTGGGAAGTGTGAAGGACAAAAAGTCATTAGTCAATAACAGCAGAAAATAGGGACCCTTTCCATGGTATCTGTAAAAGAAAAATTCTTTCCCCCAGAAACTGATGAACTGTCCCTGCAAGAGGCAGATGGTTGCTTTAGAGCTGAGCTCTTGGGTTTGAGTCCAGGCTCTCTCCCTTGACCACGTCACCTACAGCAAATCACTTTTAACTTCCCTGAGTTTGTTTGTCTATAAAGATTATAGTAGCCACATCAGAGAATTTTTGCAGCTTCCAGAATCTGGTGATACAAAGTGCAGAACATATTGTAGGGATTCAGACATGTTAGTTTCCTTGCCTCTGACTGGACACCAGTTAGGGAAGAGAAGGGAAGGGGAGAAGAGTGCCTTTGGATGACTCCGTATTTGAATGGATTGAAAAAGGAGCACTTGGCCCCCATGAACAAAAATTGTCCCCTTGTTCTGACTTTTCTCCTGTCTCAAGGGTAGTGACAACCCTTCTCCTCTACAAGTCATGTGGAGGCACCAACACACACCCAGGACATACCCATAAAGTGTAGCTCTAAAATAGTATTACTCAAAATATTTTCCACTGATCACCTGTGTCAGTATTCCCTGGACTGTAGATTTTAGGCCTTCTGGTACATGAGGCCCTGGAGACTACTAATGAAAATTTAAGAACACAACTCCGTGAAGCAATTAGGGCTTAGACTGGTGGCAAAAGAAAAAAACAAAAAAAAAAACAAAAAAAAACACTCCATTGGGCCTGGAAATGGCAGGGAAACTTGTTTGATGCTACATTTCTGTGGTCTTAACTACAATGCATTTTACAACTGAAAATTTTTTGTAAAAGTCGCTGAGACTAAAAAGTACCTACATGGTAGCCACAGATGCAAATTTAAAAATCATCTATTGAGTATATACTATGGTCAAGTACTGTGTATCACTTCATTTAATCAGGCTTTATCTTACAAAGGAAATCTTGGGCATTGAGACACACATCCTTAAACTATAATAAATTGCATTTTCCTCTTTGTCCAGGACCTTTGCTTGTTATCATAGAAATCACAGTTTTGACCTTGAAATTTTACTTTGGAAAGTCTATGCCTGTGGGGCAAAGGGATATTTTATTCTAAAGGGGAAAGAGAAATACTACAGTCTTCAAGTTCACTATGTCTTCCAACCACGAGGGCATCTTTAAAGAAATATCCCTCCCCTGCCCAGATGGGACTCTTGTGACCTCCATCAGTTAATGCCTCCTAGTCATTTATTCTATCTCAGCAGGAGAAATAGGCCTCAATGCTCTAATGTGAGGCAACTAAAGTCTCCACAGGGGACCCTCACACAGAGTGAATCATTGCTGACGAGGTTCTAACCAGAGACATTTTTATGAGCTGTGCAATCACTCAAAAATGCTCATTTTATATTTTCAAAACTTAGTGGCCTCTATCTTGGAAACCATGTATTTGAGAGCATCTTTTTGAATTTGTTCATCCCCAGCTGTGAGAAAATACTGCCTAGTCATGGGTAGGAAAAAAGCAATTTAGAGAAATAATAGAGGAAGACGATGATTTCATCCTTGTCTGGATTTCTGTGTCATCCTTGCTGAGACTTAGCCAGGCGAGAGGCCGGCTGGAGGTTCCACTGGGGCAAGGAAAGGAGCCCAGTGGGCAGCAGGCCCTTGACTGGCCAGAGGAGATGAGCAAGAGCATAAAGGTGCAGAAAAAGCAACCAGTATCATATGGGAAATAGGGTGCCAGGGCCCCAGAGACGTGGTGTTACTCTTCTTCTGTTCTGTCACATGATGACGAAGTGACCATGGGCCAGTTGTGCAGATTTCAAGGGCCTTGCTGTGCCCACCTGTCAAAAGAGAGCATTGGGACTTCCTTAATGCTCAGAAACTCCATAATTTAGGAAAATACTAAAAAATCAAGAGCGTAAGATACTAATATGCACAATGCTAGAGGGACAAGCACCCAGTTAGTATCTCGAGGAAATAAACCAAGATAATCACTTTTACCAGAAACCACAGGAAGAGAATCTCTATAATCAAGGTCATTTTTTTGGTGGCGCTGGTGTTTTTTGTTTGTTTGTTTGTGTATTCCTTAATGGATCCAGAGAGCACCTGCAGAGTTAATCACACATAGAGCCACTTGAGTAACATAGGGGAATCATTTTAAGGAACTTTCATCTTTCTAGGCTTGGAGGAAGCGAGTTGAAAGAGAGGGAAGGACATACCCCTCCCGGTTTCAAGGCCTGCGACCTAGCAGTGGTACCCTCGGAGTAGCCAGTAACACGTAAGGCAAACATGAAGATGAGCAGGAACGTGGATGCTATGCAGCTGCACAGTCTCAGTCCACGCGGGCTTAGTGTGAGACATCTCAAGGTCTCAAAGCTGCTTTTCCTGTCGGTGTAAGGGCATAGCTACAGACCATCTATCGGAAATCCTAAATGAGTGGGTCTGATTCGTCTTTGTCATTCCAAATCTGAATTCCGAATTCATAGTTCCTTAAAGAAAACGAGGGGACTTTGTAAAAATAGGAGTTAGGAAGGCATCAGAAATGTGCATTTTTCTCACCTACCTTTCTCTTTGCAAAGCTGTTGCTGTTCTCTGGAGCGTGTACTCAGACCAAGGAAAAGAGCCAGTGTAGCATCTGTGCCGCACTTTGCTCAGGCTGTGTGTGATGGATCCTCCTTTGAATGAGTAAACCAAGTGTTCTGTTATGAGCAGCCTCCCGCTGGGCTCCATGCTTAGGAAGGAAAAGTAAATAAGGCCAAGCCTGTTCCAGTCATGTTAATGAGAACCTGAAAACAAGACTTGGGGCAAAATAACTGAAATGAGGGTAATTAAAAATGTATTGTAGTATGGCGCCCACTGCATGGAAAGATGACAGCACCAACTCAGTGGGAATAAGACCTGGGAGTTAGAAAGGACTTAAATAGTAATATATCAGTCTGGTATTTAGTGTTTGATTTTTCTGAGAGATTTTAGATATGATATTTCATTTAAGCCTCAATGATTTGCTCTGCTGTGGCAGATGTATCTTCTACATCTACATGAGTCCCGCACTCATGGCAGACGTTGCTAGTGTGATTCCCAGGGTCCTCTTTCCTACTGAAATACCCCAGCATCGCACTCCCAGCAGCCAGCACCAGTATAAATGTGAAGGAGTCTTTCTGCCAACACAGGATCCTTTATTTTGTGCATGGGGAGATAGAGGTCCAGAGAAGGTCTAGTTAACTTCTACAGGACGACGTGTCTTGACTATTTTTTCCATCGTTGATAGGCTTGAGAGGAACACCCCAGGGACTCTTGCCTGTTCCCTTCCATGCGTGATGAAGAGCTTGCCAGGTTTGAGAGTGCCCCCGTGATTTTCATGGAACGAAATTGGTTATAAGGGAAAACAAGGAAACCCTAACCCTGGATGCTTATGTGGAAGATTTAACAGGAAGATTTAACAGTTCTCTTCATTTACTAGAAGAATTGTGTATACTTTAAAGGAAAAGCCTATTAATAATTTCACACGGCAACCAAGATACGGATAAAATTAATGAAGCATGCTCATTTCTTCGCGTTTATAATCAGTCTCCTTAACTTTTCCTTGCTTCATTTCTCATTCTTGTTACTTTCTTTTCCTTGTGAGACCATGCTCAGTCATCCATCCTTTATGCTCTGTCCATTCATCCATCCATCTGTCCATCGATCCATCCCTGCTTCCCTCTCCTCCTTCCCCTCCTCTCTCCCTCTCTTTTCTCTGCCCTCCCTTCTTCCTTTCCTTTCTTCCTTTCATACTTGTTGATCACCTTTCACTGTGAGAACTAAAGTTTGCCTCTGCCTCATGGAGCCCATACTGACAGTGGAGATAGATAATAGACACGTTAATATGGATATAATTTGCAGACTATAACAATTACTATGAGGAAAGGGTAGGATACCACAATGATAGAGCACAAAGGGGGAATCCACCATGGATGTTAATACAACCAGAAGTTCCTCTGTGGAGACAAAACTCAAGCTGAGATGCCGAGGATGAACGGGAGCCAGCTCTGAAAAAGAGTAGAAGGAAGAGTGCATCCAGGAGGATGCAAAAGGCAGATTTGCTTGAAGAACTACGTTTGGGCCAGTTTAGTGGAAGAGATGGACCCTGTTGTGAGAGCTGTGTAAAGATGTGGTTCGAGGCCGTTGTGAGTCCTGAGAAAGAATTTAGACTTAATTCTAAGATTAACTCTAGCTCATTCATTCATTCATTCATTCACTTACTCCACAGAATTTGATTGAATTTGAATATTAAAAGAGAAAGGATCAGGGCCCCTTGGTGGCTCAGTCCCTTAAGCAGCTGCCTTTGGCTCAGGTCATGATCCCAGGATCTAATCTTGAATCTGGCTCCCTGTTCAGTAGGGAGTTTGGTTCTCCCTTTCCCTCTGCCCCTCCCCTCCTCTTATGCTCTCTCTCTCTCTCTCTCTCTCTCTCTCTCTCAAATAAATGAATAGAATCTTAAAAAAAGAGAGAGAGAAAGGATCTGTGATGGGATGGACGTGGAGCAAGGGAGTCAGCAAAAAGGCAGTGCCAAGTCCTTGCACAGACTTGTGTGGCTTTGAGCAGGGGGATTGGTAGTGAGATTGGAGAGTTGAGGACAGATTTGTGATATATTTTTGAGGTCAAGGCTGTAGGACTTTGTGATTTGATGAGAGAGGTGGGAGGGAGAGAGGGGAATCGAGATGAATCACGTGTTTCTAACTTGAGCAGCCGGGCAAATTTCATGAAATGAGAAACACAGGAGGAACAAATACAGGGAATTGGGCACTCGGAATTATGCATTTCAGGGTTGTGCTCCTGTGAGGAATCTAAGTGGTGATATGAAAGAGGCAAATGGTGCATAGGGACATATCTATGTGTGTCCCAGACGTACACAGGTATCTGTGTTCATCAGCATGTAGAACATGATCCATGTTCCACACCATAGATATGAGGGAAATGGCATGGAGAGAATGGAAGGAGGGGGATGCAGGAGCTGGCTTGAAAGTTTCTAGTGTTTAAAGTTTGAGAAGAAGAGGATAAGTCAGGAAAAGGGGTTGAAAAGGAGCAACCAGAAAATTAGAAGGAAAACAGAAAAATGCAATATCATATGAGCCAATATCTCGGGCACATCATAGGCAACAGGATTGATTGCTTCTGAGAGGTCAAGTAAAAAGGCTGCAGTGAGGGAGGTCATTTGGGAAGAGTTGTGGCGATAGAAACCAGGTTCGCAAGATTGAATGATACTTTACGGATCAAGTGAGGTGGCACTTAGGGAGGCCCTATGAAAGCCAAACAGGGCTACACAAAGAAAATAGATTATTATGAGTCATAGTACCTTCGTGGTATTAACGGATTCACTATTTGTCATTTTTGTTACATATTTAAATGTGTGTGTGTGTGTGTGTGTGTGTATAAAGAGGTGAGGGGAAGGAAGAAAGAATAATGATAAATGAAAGGTAGAAGCATCTTACAGGGTCAACTCTTTGAAGACGTCTGTCTAGAAAGGGAGCAGGTAGATAGAGATACGGAGGGGAGAGGGGGTAGCTATGGGCTCAAGAGAAAATGAAAACAAACTGGGACACGACGACACACTTTTGGAAATAGTCCCTCAGATAGGAAGAAGCATGTGGAGATGTAATGTAAATGTGAAGAAAGAATCCCAAATGTGATTTGGGTCAAGCTTTCCTGTTCATGTTACACGTAGTAAGGCTGTGGTGTAGAAAGATAGGGAACCCTTGGTCTGGGATCAAATAAGGAGCCACCAAGAGGGAAGGTTTTATAATTCAAAAATGAAATACCTTATTGATCAGTACACCCTTGTCCTTGCCAAAATTCTATACATAACTGTGGAATTTTTGCAGACATTTTCCTGGATAAATAAGAGAACAATTATACAAAAGATAGTATTGGACACAGTCATCTGGTGCAACACCAGTGCTCCCTTCTGAGTAATCTCTCCCCCGAAGAGTTAAGTTTCCACGTCTAAAGCTCACTTATTTGCCTCGATTTCATCTCTTTGTGCTGTAACTCATTCTAAATATTTACTTTGGTTAATTAAGTGATTATCGTGAAACCCATTGAAGTCCACATGGCTTTTGGAAAGGAGGAGAGTTATTATTTCTCCTGCTGTGAAATAATAATGCCTCCCCCTCCCTGTTGGAACCTGCTGTCCAAGAACACGCCATACTCATGAATAATACAGCACTCAGAGGCCTCACCTCCTTTTAAACATTCACGCTGCATCTTATATTTGCATATAAGTTATTTTTGCTTGTTCTTGCCAGGTCACAGGCTGGGTCAAAGGACCAACAAATCACTTCTCCCTCTCCCCCACTTTCCTCCCCCCTCGCTCCCCATCCCACTTCCAAGTGTAGACATAAATGTAGTAGGAGCAGTGTGTTTTGTTATTCTGCAGGAAAGAATAGGCCAGCCCAATAATTATTTCCCCAGGCCCCAGTGGTTTGCCTCCATGAAATGCAGTTCTACTCCTGAACAAAGAGATATTTTCACATAAACAAGATGATTGCATGTAGCCATGTGAAATTCCCTCCGTGGGCATTGTGGAAAACTAGTAAAAGATTTGACTTTTACTTGCTAGGCGTATAGACTTAGGTCCAGTAAGGCTAAGTCCCTTAATCTCTGTGACCCTCACGTTTCCTGTTAGAAAATGGGCCCATTGATAATACCTATTGCCCTATCCTTTCTTTCAAGGATCAGGTGTATTGCGTCTTATGAAATTTAAGGTGGGAAATTAGAAGATGCCTCAAGATCAATAAAGTCTACCTCTGTACACTTTCAGTATTTTAACCATCTGATCATTTATACACTTTCTTAAGTGTCTAGAACTGACTCAGAGGAATGTATATGGAAGGTTTTTATATTGCCAAATTGTCTTCTACAAAAGCTGAACCCGTATTACCCTCGCACCGATAGTAGATATTTTTAAATTGGTTTAATCTTTCTACCTCCATGGGTGAAAAATGACTTCACACATCTCTTTGCATTGCTTTGACTACCGTGTTGGTAGTCTTTGAGCTGGCGGTTCCCAGTTTTCAAATTGTATGAATAACTCCGCAGTTGAGTATCTTCGAATCTTTATTTCCCATTTGGAATATTTCTTTAAGATTGGTTTCCGGTGAACAGATGATATGGCCATTTCGGTTGCTCTCGAGACATCACAAAATTACTTTCCAAAGAGTCTTACAATTTATACTCAGTATATATTTATATACACAATATATATTCAGAGATGCCTAAATGTTTTGATTTTAGCATCCCTGCTCACTCTGGGTGTTATTGAAATTATTTTTGCTAATTTAGTAAAAGCGAAAGACGTTGCCTTTTTATTGCCCAGGAACCATAATTTAAAGGGCCTCCTGATGGTCCTGTAGCCAGATGGAAGCCTGGCAGTGACACCAGAGGTTTATTTTCTGTTCTTTCACCTGCTGGTTAATAATTAGGCAATATTTCCATGCCCACAGTGGGATCAGATTGAACTGTTCTTGCTGAGCTGTTAATGATTCAGAAACACCTTCCCCTATCTCCCCACCTCTTCTAAAATGTACCAGCTTCTTTCAGGGCACCTCAAATCCCACGTCATTCCAGTTGGCTTCCGTGATAGCTCTGGCCAGCGTCAGTGATGCCCTTTGCCACCCACCCCAAGGCAATCATTGCTCTCACCATAAAGGTTTGACCCTAAACTGTAGTCCATTTGTTTGCATTATTTGCTCTGCTTTTAAGATTTTGAAAAATGGATACCCAACCCTCCCCCTTTCCAAGGTGATGTTCACACCATGCCTTTTCTCTTCAGTAGGTTTTGTTTGGTAAGAAAACACTGCCTAGAACAGTGCTAGCCACACATAGGTGCCTGGTGAGTACTACCAGTCATTATTGAACTGAAGCCCTTGTCAAACAGATTTTGCTCCAAAAGTAACGGAGTATAAAAAAAATTTTTTTTTAATTAAAAAAAAAGTAACGGAGTATAAGAAGCGCTGTAATCTCCCCACACAAGCCATTCCTAGAACTCTGAACAGGCAGACCAAATTCATCATTATACTTAGCTTCTGGACTTCCTGCCTTTTTACCGTGCTGGTTTGCTTTCTCGGTACCTTTCCCTAATGGTCTCTTCTTCCCTAATGGTCTTCTAGCATATTCCAGCAAACAAGATTAGTTTCCCCTCAAACAAAATACCGTAAGCTATGCTCACACAGTGGGTTGAATTTCTTCTCTATTTAGATCATGTCTCTTAAGCGACACCCATCCACTTGATCCTGGCAGCCTTCATTGTTATTATTGACTCCGTCTCTAATGTTAGCATTTTCCAGCTCTGCTATTTTCAGGATATACCTGTTCATGTCATTCATGTGTCTTTTGTCAGTAATCTCTGGTTTCACTGACATACTGAGCTTCCCCAGCTATGGAAAAGCTTCCACCTACCGATGCCTAACTTTGCGTCCCCAGCGTAAAGTACCTCCAAATCATGAATGTTCAATTTTACCCCTGGACCCCTTACTTCTAAGCCCCTGATTGTCTGGTATGAATATTCATCAAATGTTCAAAAGCACCTGTATGTATGCGTCTGTCTGTATGTGTGCGTGTAGACATGTTTATATGTACATGTGTGTTTTTTATAGTATATATGTTTATAAATGTGTGTTTATATATAGTTATGTATATAGATGCACATACATAAGTATATATAAGAATACGTGTCTGTGTATCTTCTAGCTCTGAGGATAGAATTAAAACTATTTACAGAGGTTTTCAAATCTTCCTTTTTAACCTTAAAACACTTCTGAGTGATCACTCAAGCAGAAAGTCAATAAGCATAAAAGATAGTGATTATCTAGTTGAATACTAGGGATGAGGAGGCCCTTAGGACATTGTTCAAAAACATGATTTGTCTCCTGCTGTTGATCACATCTCTTCACCATAATCCTTGCCCACCAGGTTCCACCCACACTGGCCTCTTATATCTGGAACTTGCTAAGCCTGTTCTTGAGCCTGGAGCTTTACTCTACCCATCCTCTTGTCCACAACCTCCCCACCTAGACTTTCCCACTTCTCACAACCTGGCTTCTTGTTTTTAGAAGCTCAAATCGAAAGTGACATTTTCAGAGAGACCTTCCTTGACCTGCCAAGTGACTTCCTCCCTCCTCTCCTACCCCCAGGTAACCCTTACATCGTTACCCTGGCATTTACCACTCCTAGGAAGTAACTCCTGTCCTTATGGTTTGTTTATGTTCCATTGATTCCTGTTAGGAGGCGAGCTTCTGGGAAAGTAGGCAGCAAATCTGTCTTGCTCCAAGTCGTCTCCGGTTCTTAAAACGATGCCTGGCACAAAGAAGACACTAAATAATATATGCCGGGGTGGGGAAAGCATCAGTGGAGCTAGCTTTCAAGGACTCTCAGACTTTCATGTGATTTTCTTCTCCTTTCTCCTAAATTCATGGGGGTTTACTTTTTAACATTCCAGTTTTTAAAAGGTGTTGCCCATGCTTTTTCTAGAGGTAATGTTATCAGGGCAAGTTTTGATATCTGAACTCTAATGCCTAGTAGGAACTTGAAAGCTTACAGTGAAAAACTACTGCAAAGAATAAACTAAAATGTCTTAAAATCAGTTCTAAACATTTTAAAGGAACACTATGGAGAATTTCGATTTCTTAAAATAAGATATGATGAATCACTAAATTCTACTCCTACCAATATTACATTGTATATTAACTAACTGGAATTTAAATTAGAAAAATAAAAATAGAAATAGAAATAAAATGAAGTGAAATTTCAAAGTTCATTTCCCAAAGCAAATCACCAAAATACCATGTTCTTGTACCATTTAATTTATGCCAACAAGTAGTTTCATTTCTAATTTTTTTTAACTATCCAAACAAGAAGCTGAGAATTTTACCTCCAAGTCAACAATGGGTTTGTTAATATTATTAATATTAATAAAATGGTTTATTAAAAATGGTTATTTTAAAATAAATGGTTTATTAATATTATTTTTTGGTGAACATTGTTTTAATCAGTTTTCCCCTGTTAATAGATTTATTGAATGGGAAGCCTCTAGTAAACATATCATTTGCTTGGGAAAAATGATATTGTAATATAATAATGTAATTTGTGTTCTCTTCATTCTTTTATCATAGGATAATCTGCCAATGGTGAACTAGACTTAGAGTTCTAAAAATTACTTTATATTAAGTTAAATTTCCCAGTAGGCCTACCTGTCCAGTCTTAAATAGTGCTCTTGGGAAAATAACAACAACATTGCTATGAAGAAATTTTATGCAAGGTCAGCATGTCTTGGTAATGACAAAGAGGGATGTGTAATGTGAATCCTGACTCATCCATTTCCTATCAAAGATAGAGTTAAAAGGAAAAAAAGGAACTTGGAAAATCACAGGAAAAGTTTAATAGCATAATTTCATTTAAATAATTTTAGTGCATAACAGCTTAAAGATGAAAAAAAATTATTGTAATTTGAAGGCACAGAAATAACCACAACTTCTATCAATGTATTTCCTTCAAGTCACTTTTCTGCAAATGCAAAAACAAATGTTTAATTCTAAAAATTTGGCTTACCACTTTTTCTTTTGGGGTTGGGGGGGAAGAACACAATTTTCTCATGTCAGTAAGCTTTGGGTGTAAAATAATTGACTTAGCCATACATAGTGTCGGTTCTTTCCTCAAATCCTTGCTAAAGTGGCTATTATTATGTATTGAATCTTTGCTAATGAGATGGGTAAAAAGTATCTGGCTTTTATCTGAACATTTTCCAATCTTTTTTTTTTTTTAGTATAATTGACACACGGTGTTACATTAGTTTCAGGTGTACAACTTAGTGATTTGACAAGTTTATATATTATGGTATGTTCACAAGTATAGCTACCATCTGTTCTATTACATTATTATTAAAATATCATTGACCATATTCTTTATGATCTGTTTTTTATTCCCATGGCTTCTTTATTCCAAAACTGGAAGCCTGTATTTCCCACTTCACTTCACCCATTTTACTCACTCCCCATTCCCCTCTCCTCTGAACAGTCTGTATTTACAGTTCTAATGATGCATTTTGTTGGTTTATTCATTTTTTTAGGATTCCATTTATGAGTGGAATCATATAGTATTTGTCTTTCTCAGTCTGACTTATTTCACTTAACATAATACCTTCTAGGTCCATCCATGCTATCTCAAATGGCACGATCTCGTCCTTTTCATGGCCATGTAATATTCCATTGTATATATGTACCACATTTTCTTTATCCATTTGTTTATTCATTGATATTTAGGTTGTTCCCATATCTTGGCTATTGTAAATAATGCTGCAATAAACACAGGGGTACATATATCTTTTTAAATTAGTGTTTTTCCCTGGGTAAATATGCAATAGTAGAATTATCAGATCATACGGTATTTTTATTTTAATTTCTTGAGGAACTTCCATACTGTTTTCCACAGTGGCTGCGCCAATTTACATTCCCACCAATGGTGCATGAGGGTTCCTTTTTCTCCACATCCTAGCCAACACTTACTTTTTTCTCATCTTCTTGATTTTAGCCATTCTAAGAGGTGTGAGGTGATATCTCATTGTGGTTTTGATTTGCATTTCCTTGATGATTAGTGATGTTGAACATCTTATCACATGTCTGTTGGCCATTTATATGTCTTCTTTGGAAAAATGTCTATTCAGCTCCTCTATTTTTTTAAAATCAGATTGTTTGTTTTTTTTTGTTGTTATTGAGTTATATAAGTTATATGTTCATGTATAAGTTGTATATATAATTTTGGATATTAACCCCTTATTAGACATATAATTTGCAAATATTTTCTCCCATTTAGTAGGTTGTCTCTTCGTTTTCTTGATAGTTTCCTCTGCTATGCAAAAGCTTTTTATTTTGATGCAGTCCCAATCATTTACTCTGCTTTCCCTTACCGTAGAAGACGTATCTAGAAAAATATTGCTTTGGCTGATGTCAGAGAAATTACTGCCTAGGTTCCCTTCTAGTATTTTTATGGTTTCAGATACTACATTGAGATTTCTAATCCATTTTGAGTTTATTTTTGTTAAAAAGTGTTAGTGTTAGAAAGTAGTCCAGTTTCATTATTTTACATATAGCTGTCCAGTTTTCCCAGCGCCATTTACTGAAAAAACTATTACCCATTATATATTCTTACCTTCTTTGTAATTAATATGTTAATTGACCATATAAATGTGGGTTTGTTTCTGGGCTTTCTATTCTGTTTCATTTATGTGTCTGTTTTTATGCCAGTACCATACTGGTTTGATTACTCCAGCTTTGTAATATAACTTGAAATCTGGAATTGTGATGCCCCCAGCTATGTTCTTTCTCAAGATTGCTTTGGTTCTTTGGGGTCTTTTGCAGTTCCATGCAAATTTTAGAATTATTTGTTTTGTGAAAAATGCTATTGGTATTTTGATAGAGATTGCATTGAATCTGTAGATTGCTTTGGGTAGTAAGAACATTGTACCAATATTTGTTCTTCCAATTGAGCATGGAATATCTTTCCATCTGTTTGTGTCTTCAGTTTCTTTCATCAATGTTTTATAGTTTTCAGAGTACAGGTCTTACAGTTCCTTGCTTAAGTTTATTCCTAGGTATTTTATTCTTTTATTCTCCTCTCCTGTCCCCTCCCCTTCCCTCCCCTTCCCTTCCCTTCCCTTCCCTTCCCTTCCCTTCCCTTCCCTTCCCTTCTCTCCTCTTCTTAAATAGCTCCATGCCCAGTGTGGAGCCCAATGTGGAGCTTTAACTCACCACCCTGAAATCAAGACCTGAGCTAAGATATGAAGAGTTGGACACTTAACTGACTGAGCCACCCAGGCACCCTTCCCCCTCAATTTTCTATTGAAACATTCTTTTTTTGTTCTTTCTGACTTATTAAGGTCCTTTATATATTGAAGATTTTGTCCTTTATATGTTGAATACATTGCAAATATTCTTAACAGTTATGGTTCGAGTTTAATTTAGGTTACTGTGCTCTTACAGAATTGTTACTTAACCTAACAGTTAATTACAAGTTTTCTTTCAAAATTGATCTTGAAGATATTCTGATAGTTATGAGCCTATCAATATTATAAGATGAAATTTTCTCCTTATAATTACTTTCTAATTTTTATTCATGAAATATTACAAATATTTGCAAGAGTGTACTCAGAAGCAGCCACCAAGGAATCTCTCCCTCCCATTTGGGAAGCAGGGACACCTTCCTGTAGATATTCGTGCCTCAGGCCCCTTCCAGTGCCCATGATGCTGTGGAGCTAACAGGCCACACATTTCTTTTTTCTGTGCTTCCTGCATAATATCCTTTTCTGAGGAAGTGAGCACTGAACAGCCTAACTTGAATTATGGTACCAGGTAGGGACCAAGAGAAAAAACCAGGAAAAACCCTATTATCATCTCAAGTATATTCTCCTGACACGCAGAGACAACCCAGCTATGATGATTGGTATCTCCGTGTTCAGGTATGACAAGGAAACTCTCTTTCTCCCAGCAGTACTTAAGACTGTCCTCCTTTTAATGATTTCAAAAAGCCTGGGCACTGTTGGAAACTCCACCTCCTGACAAACGTGTTTTCCTCCTGAATGCCTTTGTTCAGAGTACACCACCACGCTTTGGATTTGAGAAGTTAAGCTGCACAAAACAGTGGAAAACCCACAGGCTCAGAGCCAGGCAGTCCTGTGCAGAAATGTTCTCACCAAGTCATGTGAACAGGAGCCAGTTGTTTGACTTCTGGGACCTCAGTTTTCTTGTTTGGAAAATGGAAATTCTATCATCCAGGTCATGGGGTTGTCGTTGGAATTAATAAGATAATGTATGTGATGTCCTTTCTACACTGCTGTCTCTGCTGAAGGCACTCAATAAGTGGTGGTATTAGATAATTATTATTTGATATTCTGGTCTTGTCCAGTCCTCTTTCCCAGATTTTGCTGCATCAGTGGAGGAAGCACTTCTATTTCTTATTCCTCCTATGTTTGCCATGAACAGGCAGCTTGGAGGTGCTGCTGTTGTGTCAGCAAAGCTGTGTTAATAATAATAATTGCTTACCTTTATTGTGTATGTGCCAGGCCTTTTCCTGAGCATCTTATAGTTATTATCTCTTCTATCCTTATCCAATGAAATAAGTGCTGTTGTTAACCTCATTTTTACAAATAAGCGCACCAAGGCATGGAGAGGCTGAGGAATCTATCCTGGGACATACTGGTGGTGAGTGGCACAGCCAGGATGTGATACTGGCGGCCTGGCTCCCCTGCCCATCAAACTCCCACATTTTGTTGTGCCGCCTCCCTAGAGCGAGCGGCAACCGTCACGTTCTGGGACATTTAACTGAGAAATGAGAACACCTGCTAGAAGGAGAGAGGGAAGATGCTCAGAGTTGAGTGTGGTTAACCCGCAGGGTGGTGTCCGGAAGGAGCAAAGCCACTGCCAAACCAAATCCGTGCATTCTGTGAACAACAAAAACTAGCTTTGTATTTCTTTCAATAAAGAATCTCCACGGTGCCAAGAGAATTCCTGTCAATGGTAATGGTGTCATTTCTTGTTTTGCCGAGAATGCTCCTCTGTAATTGCAGCCCTATAAACACGAGCTGCAGGAAACCAGGAGGGAAGCCTTTGTTGATAGTACCATAGGGTCTGTCGCCTTTGAGTAAATAAATAGACCTTATTTATTAAGCATGTGGAATTTATTTAAAATACTAATTCTAATGGAAGCAATAGAAGGATCAATGGCTTTCCCATGGATTGTAAACCTAAAACAGTAATATTACAATATTAGCAATCTAAACGAGCTTTGTCTTAATACTCCTTTTAGCACCCGAGATAATGATGTTTCTCTCCTCAATTCTATTTTAATCTGAAATACAAACAGCTTAGGCTTTGCTTGCCTTGAATCATTATTATGGTGAGGTTGAGCCATCTGTGTTTTTCTTATTCTGCTCATAGCTCCAAGGAGTAGTCCTGAAATTGAACAAGTTGGGAGAATTTCTGTGGAGTAAATTCAAACATACAGTGACATCTAAAACCCCGCAAGATTTTATGTTGCCTGGGAACCTTTTTCTCTCTTGGATTGAGTTGGGAGTGAGAATTAATCTCACCCTGCCAAATCATCTACAATTTTCACAACCTTTTGAGGTCTGGAGCCATGTTTCATGCCAGATTTTGCTCACTTCACGTATAATCCCCAATCCGCTTCTTGTTGACTTCTGAGATTATAAAATTGACTATGTTTGTTTAAATCAGGATCTATTAAGCATCTCTCTTGTTGGGAGACTAAAAAGCTTTACATACGCACGACTGATATTTTTACGTTCACATCAGGAAGGGTGGTCATGCCCTCCTATAATGCATTCCCTGGTTGAGACCAAGACTTTGGATAGATTCACCTTAGCAGTGCTTACATTGACCTAAAAGTCTTTTGTATTTTATAGCTTTAATAAAGTACAATTAACATACAATAAACCGTACATGAATAAACTGTGTAATTTGATAAGGTTGGACATTTCTATGCACTTGTGAAATACTTATCGCAAAATAATGAGCATGCCTAGTATACCAAAAAATTTTCTTGTTCTTTTTGTCATCTCTCCCTCCACCTACTCAACTCCCCAGGCAAATCCTGGATCCTTCTACCTGTCTCTGTAAATTATTTTTGCATTTTCCAGGATTTCATATAAGTGGAATCATATGGAATATACTCAATATCTCACTACTTTCACTTAGTATAATTATTCTGAAAGTCATCCATGTTGTCAAGTGTATGGACAGCTGAACAAAACTAGTGAAGGGGGGGGATAGCTTTGGCCCATTCCTGATCTAATAAGGAAATACAGTTAAATATGAGGATACCTGTAGGTTTTAAGTATATCATCTTTATTAGGTTGAGGAAGTTTCCTTCAAATTTTAGTTTTCTAAGAAGATGGATATTGGATTTTTAAAAATGCTTTATCTGTGTCTATGGAGATGATTGTGGGTGTTTTTATCTTTCTCAGTCTGCCAGTTTGGCAAATTTACACTGATTGATTTTTTTTTATGTTAAACCAGTCTTGCATTCCTGGGATAAACCCTACTTGGTCTTGATGTATCACCCTTTATGTAGATCATTAGATTCAATTTGCTAAAATTTTACATGGAAATTCATGACAGATATTGTCTGTAATTATTTTTCTAATGTCTCTGTCTGGTTTTGGTATTAGGGTAATGCTGGCCTCATAAAATAAATTGGGACGTGTTCCCTCCTCCTCAGTGTTCTAGAAGAGTTTGTAAAACAGAATAACTATTATTTTTTTCTCTAATATGTACTTTCTACTAGAGTAAAACTCCACAGATAAGTCACCTGGGATTGAAGTTTCTTTGTGGGAATGATTTGAATTGCAAATACTCTTTCTTTAATAGGAGCTATATACAGATTATTTTTCCTTTAGTGATCTTTGGCAATTTGTGTCTTTCCAGGAATCTCTTCCATCTAAGTTGTCAAATTTACTGACATAAATGTGTTCCCAGCATTTCTTTATACCTGTAATTGGTATGGGACAGGACCTGTAGTTACATTCCCCTCTATCTTGCCTACTGTCAGTATTTTGTGTCTTCTCTTTTCTCCTTCAGAGGGCTGATTGGAGGTTGTAGGATCTTTTCAGTCTTCTCAAATAACTGGCATGTGGTTTCATTGATTTTCTCTATAATGTTTCTATTTTATATTTCATCAACTCTTGCTCTGTATAAAGTTTCCCTTTCTGGGTAAGGTAGGCTTAATTTGCCCTTCCTTTTTCCAGTTTTTTAAAGTGGGGGCTAGAGTCATTGATTTGAGACTCTTCTAAAACGAGCATTTAGTGCCATAAATTTCCCTCCTACTACTGCTTTAGCCACATCCCTTGAGTTGTGGCATGCTGTTTTTATTTTCATTTAATTAAAAATACTATCTATTCTTAATTCGCTTTCTTTCTTTTACTTACAAGGTATTCAGAAATATGTTATTTAGTTTCTAAATATTTGGTGATTTTTCCAGGTGTCCTCCTGTCATTAATTTCTAATTTAGTTCCACTGTGGTCCAAGAATATAACTCCACACTTTTTGTGATTTGTATCTTTGTAATTTTATAGACATTTGCTTCAGGCCTGGAATATGGCCTGTCTTGGTAAGTGTACCTTGTACACTTGAAAAGAATGTGTTTTCTGCTATAGCTGGGTGAAGTGTTCCTGAAGTGTTAGTTAGGTCAAAATGGTTGATAGTGTTATTTAAGTTTTCTGTATCCTGATTGATTTTCTTGTCCACTTGTCATAGCAATTATTGAGAAAGGGTTATTGAAATCTCTGTTATTGTGGATTTGTCTCTTTTCCCTTTCTGTGCCCTCAGTTTTTACTTCATGTATTTTGAAATCTTACTCAGTGCATAAATGTTTGGGATTGTTTTGTTCTCTTGGTGAAAGAAGTCGGTCAAGGGTAGACAAACGCCATATTGATTTCACTCATCTGTGGAATTTAAGAAATAAAACAAATGAACAAAGGAAAAAAGAGAGAGAGAGATGAACTAAGGAACAGACTCTTAACTCCAGAGAACAAGTGGTTAGGTTACCAGAAGGGAGGTGGGAATGGGGATGGGGGAACGAGGTGATGGGGACCTTGATGAGCACTGAGTAATAATATATAGAATTGCTGAATTACTATATTGTACACCTGAGACTAATATAACACTAATTCCAGTATGTTAACTGTATCAGAATTAATGTTTAAAAAATAAAATAAATAGGTATCTTGTAGGCAGCAGGTAGTTTGGTCTTACTTTTTTAATCCAATCTAACAAGTTCTGCCTTTTAATTAGGGTATTCCTTACATTTAATATGACTGTCCATATGATTGGGCTAAGATAAATCCTATTACTTGATTTTGTCTCTTCTGTTCTTTACTCCATCTTTTCTACTTTTGTGACTTATTTTGAATTATCTTGTAGGATTATGATTCAATTTCTTTTGTTGGCTTTACTACTTTATATATATATATATATGTATATATATATATAATATAAGAACCATAAACAGTATAATTTTATTTCCCCCTTCTTGTCCTATGTTATTTGCTGTCATACATTTTATTTCTACATGTTATAAACCCAAAATACGTTGTTAGTATCTTTGCTTTTTCTGTCAATTATCTTTTAAATAAACAACAAAAAGTCTTTTATGTTGAACAACACCTTTACTATTCCCATTGTTCCTTTGTATAGATTAAGATTTCCATTTCAAATCATTTTTCTCCGCCTAAAGGACTGCCTTTAATATTTCTTATAGTGTGGATCTGCTGGTGATCAATCTTTTCAGTTCTTATGTCTGAAAAATTCTTTATGTCATTTGCACCTTTGGACATTTTCACTGGATATAAAACTCTAAGTTGACATATTTTTAGATTTCAGTAGTTTATAAGTGTCACTCCGGTGTCTTTTGGCTTATATTGTTCTCAACAAGAAATCTGCTCTCGTTGTTATCTTTTTTCCTCTGTACATAATACATCTTTTTTTCTCTGGATACTTTTAAGAACTGGTCTTAAGTAACTGGTTTAAGTAACTTTTATGATATGTCGTGGTATAGTTCTCTTCATGTTTCTTGTGCCTTATATCCTTGAGCTTCTTGTATCTGTGAGTTAATAGTTTTATCAAATTTGGAGAACTCCACCATTATTTCTTCAAATATTTTTCTGACCCTATCTCCTTTCTTCAGGGAGCTTGACTACAAGTGTATTAGGCTGCTTATAGCTTTCCTATAGCTCTTTTTATTGCTCTTTTTGCTGTTGTTGCTGACATTTCTTATCCTTGTGTTTCATTTTGAACAGTTTCTATTGCTGTTTCTTCAGGATCACTTAATTTTTAATTTACTGCCTAATCTGCTGTTAATATCATGCAGTGTACTTTCATCTCATACATTGCAGCTCTCATCTCCAGATGTCCATTCAGTTTGAGTCTTCCATGTATCTCTTTAACATGTTCGCTCTTTCTTCCACATTCTTGAATATATGGAACACACTTACGACTGTCTCAATACATTCATCTACTCAATCTGTCATCTGTGTCCTTTATGTTTTGTTTCTGTTGACTTACTTTTTTCCTTATTATGGATCATTTTTTCCTGCTTTTTTGTATGCCTGGTAGTTTTGTTTGTTTGTTTGTTTTACTGCTGCTGTAACTAGTAACCACAAACGTGGTGACTAAAAACAAATTTCTTATCTCACAGCTCTGTAGGTTAGAAAGCCTCACTGGTCTCAGTCAAGGTGTTATCAGGGCCATATTCCTTTCTGGAGGCACCAGGCTTTGTATTCCTATCTGCTTCCTGGCCTTTTCTAACTGTTGTTTTGTTTTATTTTTGAGATTTATTTATTTTTGAGAGAGAAAGAGAGTGTGTGGGAGTGAGGAGGGGCAGGGGAGAGGCAGAGGGAGAAAATCTTCAAGCTGACTCCCTGCTGAGCACAGAGCATGGGCTCGATCCCACAACCCATGAGATCCTGACCTGAGACCAAGAGTCAAACACTTAACCATCTGAGCCACCCAGGTGCCCTGGCCTTTTCTAACTTCTAGAGACTGCCAGCATCCTGTGGCTTGTGGTCCCCTTGCATCTTCAAAGCCAGCAGTGGCTCTCACATTAAATCACTATCTCTTCTGCTTCCCTCCTCCCCTTTTAAGGACTCCTGTGATTATACTAGGCTCCCTGGAATAATCCAGCATAATCTCTTTATCTTTATCTTATATTCAGCCGATTAGCAGCCTTAGTGCTACCTTGGCCCTAATTCCCCTTTGCCACATAAATAACACATCACCTGTTCAGGATTAGCCTACCACACCACCTGGTAACTTTTCCGTGGCTGCCAGACATCATGAATTTCCCCTTGTTAGGTGCTGGATGTTTTTGCATTCCTGAAAAATCTTCGAGGCCTGTTACAGGACAGATTTAAATTTATTGGAGACAGTTTGAACATTTTGAAGCTTGCTTTTAAGTTGTGTTATGAGAGACCAGAGCATCCTTCAGGGCTAATTTCGCCCCACTATTGAGGCAGCACCATTCTGAATATTCTACATAATACCTCATGAATGATGAGACTTTTCTTCTCTAGCTGAAGGGGACATGAACTCTTCTTAAGTTTGTGATCTCTGGATGTTTCCTATAAGCCCTTTGTGCGGTTCTTCTCACAGCCTTGAGTAGTTTACTCACATGCATACTCTGGTCAGTTCTCAGCTGCAGATTCAAGACGTCCCTGCTTTAAATCTCTGAGCTGTGTGTATGTGCATTTGTGCCCACGTGTGTACGTATGAATGTGTGTGTGCAGGTTTCTCAGGTACTCTGCCCTGCAAACTCTGGCGACCTTGGCCTTGCCAGTCCCCTCCAAGATTCCTCTCCTCCCTGGTAAATAGCATGGAAACTCTCTTCTGGCGGTAATCTCTCTAGACTGGGCAATCCTACGCTTGCCTTGTTTGCTTCTCTTCTCTCGGGAATCGTTGTCTGGCATTGCCTGAGATCTAATATCTGAAAGCCATGTCTCATGCATTTTATCTGGGTTTTTGGTTGTTTCAGGTGAGAGAGTATATCCTGTGTCCGTTACTCTTTCCTTGCCAGAAGTAGAAGTCAAACATTTGCTATTTGCCACCTATTTCATTTTGATAAGGGCAACAGTGATACCCAAATATTTAACAATGGCTAGGTCTTGGGCACTGACCAAACAGAATAGGTAGATGCCAGCTTTCGTCAGCGATATGTCCACTCTGGTGTTTACCAGCTGAAGGTCAGTCGCGGGTAGTGGTGAGACCCACAAACGAGCCAGCTCGGGGCTTGTTGTCACCACCAGCCCTGCTGGGACAAATATGCCTTTGCAGTAAAACTCCCCTGGAGTTAACTCGACTTAAATTCCTTCCATTCCTTAATTTTCCCTGTACTGTTGTGGTAAAGGTAACATGGGATGATGTATGTGAAGGTGCCTAGCATCCTGCCCGGCACCCAGAATACTCAGTAACAGAGAGAACCCTTCCCTTTCCCAGACCTTCCTCTGGGACCCATTTGGATTCCTCAGTGCCCTGCCAACAGTCCACTCAGGAGAAAGAAAGGACCATACCCAGAGCTCTGCTTGTGGGGGGCAGGAGCGCAAAGACTCCACCGTGAGGCACTAGGGAAGGGAGATGGGGTGTTGTGATCATCACAGTGAAAGAAGCCTCTCCAGCAGGCTGGTGAGAAGTGGGTCCTTGGCACTGGTACCCACAGCCTCAGGAGGATCCCGTGCAAGGCACGCCAGCCCCGCCCAGGTGTGGAGAGGGTAAGGCAGGGGCACAGGTACCCCGATTCAGAAGGGTGTGGCAGGGGCGATGGGACCTGCATCCTCCAGCCCCTACCTCTCTACTCCTTAAGGTGATGACAACTCAGAGCTAGCCTGCCACAGTCCCTTGACAAATGGTGGCAAAGGGGGACAGTGTGAGGGACACTTTGTAGGACAAGATTTCTCTGACATCACACTGGGAGTGAGTCAGGCATGAGCCCTGCCTATACCGTCTGCCCTTTCATTTCATCTTAGGATGCTTTTCACCAAATTAAGCAATTTTTTTTTTAATTTGTCACTTTTGTTCTCTCTAGAAGCATAAAGCTCAGCCACTTGTCTTCAACCTCCCTGTGTTGCACCTTCTACACACCCAAGCACAAGTGCCTGTTGACAACAGACAGTACCTGATGAAGGTGTCATAGAGTTCTTTGTCCAAAACATGGAATAAAGATATTGAGCAGAAAAGGCCCCAAGATAAATCCTCCTGATACACACTCGATCCATCCTGCCAGTTTATCCAATTTGATTTTATTTAAACTTAGCTCTGTTTGTTCAACAAACATTTTACGCTTGAAATTATTCACGTCCCTCACGCCTCTGTCCCATCACCCTGTGATGGGAGAAAGTTAACTCCCTGTGATAGGAATTTTAAATTCTTTCGACTGACTTCCCGAACATAATTGGGGCGGGGGGGGGGGGGGGCGGGGAGCGATGATCTGTCATTGTCATAGTAAAAAATAATAATAACAGTAATTGACTAAGGATGTGAAGGCCCAAGGTGGCAGTAAGTACACTTCCATTCTGGCGTTTCTGGCAAATGTAAATCTGCGACACGCAGCTCTAGGTTAGAGAGGCCTTGCTTGCGCTCTGTCTCTGAATATCCCTCCTTTGTCCTCCTCCGTACCACGGGCACTTTTGATGTAAACTCAGCCTGAAGCAAGGCTGCTGATCCACAATGCCCTCAGTGTTAAGGAGGGGAGAAAACTATATAATGGTATAGCCAAAGGAAGATAAATAAAACACCCCACTGTCCTCTGCCCTCTAAACGTCCTTTGATAAATGCCATGAAAATGACGGCTCTTGGAAGTGTGGCCCGAGCCCGGAGGGGCAGCTGATCTCCGACTCGGGTCTGTATTGACAGAGTGCCCCGTGCTTGGGTTGGAGGACACGGTGGCTCAGCGAGAGGGGTACTGTCAATGAGGAGGCCACTGGTCATTCAGAGCGCGGACGGGCTCTCCTCAGGAGGTTGGCACAGGTGCTGCGTGCACCTCCCTAATTTTGCTGCCACTTCCTAATGCAGCTGGGTGGCCCCCGTGTCACAGTGCACTGTGCGCCTTGGGCCAGGGGCTCTGACTTCCCTCGGTGCCCCCCGCATCTTGCCCCCCGCTTAGCGGCCTTGTAGATGACTGATCATGTAAAATGAGCAGATACCTCCGAGGGACCGAGGGCAGCATTCCCCTCAGCTCCCCCATTTTCTCAGCTCTGAAGCTTAGCGGATGACCCTGACCTGGAGAATGGCACAGTTCTACCGAGGCCGTGGGGTACGTGAGAACAGGGATACACCGCACACACGCACACATGCACACACACAGCCCCCCACCCTCCCTTGCTCTCCGCCTTCCCCCCTTCCCCCCCCCGCCATGTTCATGTATCCCCCAAAGCCCAATAATATACAGAATAACACATTGAATTCTCTCTCGGCATGAAATAAGCACTTAGCACCATTGCGGAACCCCGGAGGCCTTTGCAATGGGAAGAATCCAAACTATAATTTATTTTTGCATATTGGTTTTCCTGGTTTGTAAGTTGCTGGCACCGAAACGCCCCTCAGGTAACTGAGCATCCGTAATAGCAATGCGAAGTGGGCGTGGAAGATGTTGGCCTCACAGGTGAGATGAGGAACCTCAGGTGCATGGGATGAAAGCCCAGACAGCATCCTGGCCCTCTCCCTGCGAGCTGTGTGTGCCTTCAGACCACAGGCAGGTGGATTATCGTCACATCCAAGATAGCAGGGACCATAGTTTGCTCCCCTTCTTTTGTCACCCCAACCTCCACCGCCGCCTCGTTCACTTGTAAAGCAGATGGGGGGAACCTTGGAGGGATGTAATGAAAAAATAGCTTATTGAATGATTGAAAAAAGGTTTTGGAAAGCATAATATTGCATAAGGTAGCAGTTCAAGACTAGATGCCTCTGGGGACGGGAATGAGACGTAGAGCCCTGAACGAAGAACAAGAGGAGTCTTTGCATTGACAACCAGATGGGAAATCATGAACTTCAAATGAAAACCTGGGTAATCGTTTCTGGCTTTAACCTTGCACTCTCCAGGAAAACAACAACGTTTTGGGGTATGTTTTTCATGCGGGAAATGAGTTCTCTTGAGTTTTGAATACTGAGGGGTCAAGCACCTGTAGGAAGACGCTACCAATCCTAGCTGCTGAGAAAGGCTTCTCAAAGTCAGCTGCGCTCAGCCCTCAAGGCTGAATTTGGTCCTTGAACCATTCCACCTTGGTTTACATCTCTGAAAAATTATCTACCGGAATGACTCAGGGTGTTTGCGGAAATGACAGGCCACCAGAGACTATGACTTGGCGTTGATGCTTTCCAAATTAAAATGCATATCAACATGTAAAGAACTGAATCTACCAGGACCTCAGATGTAAGAAGGTATTTTTAAAGTCTGGTGCTGCTCACCTTTAGTTTGTTAAAAAAAAAAAAAATGTGTGTGTGTGTGTGTGTGTGTGCATAAAGAAGCTTAATACTGGGACGCCTGGGTGGCTCAGTGGTTGGGTGTCTGCCTTTAGCTCAAGACGTGATCCCGGGGTCCTGGGATCGAGTCCTGCATGAGGCTCCCTGCAGGGAACCTGCTTCTCCCTCTGCCTGTGTCTCTGCCTCTCTGTGTGTGTGTGTGTGTGTGTGTGTGTGTCTCATAAATGAATAAATAAAATCTTTAAAAAATAAGAAGCTTAATACCATAGATATATTCATTGAAATTAATAAAGTAGGATTGCAATGGAAAAACTAAGTTTAGGGGGAAAGCAGATATGCCGGACATGTGAATGAGCCCAGTTGGTGAATCTGGGTATAAGACCTCATCTTCTTGGCAGAAAAAGCAGAGAGGAAACAGCTCTGAACTCTGTAATTCTCATTTCCAGGCACTGAAAAACATCTTGGGCCCTTGGGGTTAGAGGAAGTTGTTTCTTTTTTTTCTTTTTTTCCTGATACTAACCTGTCAGAGAAATGTCTCCTGTGGCAAAACTATATGGCACTGCCTCCTTAGTTATTTTCCTAGAAGACCCTCCTGATTTCCACCTAAAGAATTACTTTAGAAGTTAGAATAAATAATAAAGTTAGAATAAATAATACAACTTTAATTTAGGGACGCCTGGGTGGCTCTGCAGTTGAGCGCCTGCCTTCGGCCCAGGGCTTCATCCTGGGGTCCTGGGATCGAGTCCCACGTCGGGTTCCCTGCAGGTAGCCTGCTTCTCCCTCTGCCTGTCTCTGCCTCTCTCTCTGTCTCTCTCATGAATAAATAAATAAAATCTTTAAACACACACACACACAACTTTAATTTAGAAAGCAGCTGAAAATTGAGATATGCCTTTTTTAAAAAGGAAGGACACTAAGGCAGTATTGTATCATGTACGCTCTGTAGCGCAGACATGCACACACGCACGTGCACAAATATAATATTTGCGATTAAAATGAAATGACGGCTAATATGTGCTGAGTGCTTTCTCTACTGGGCTCTCTTTTAAGCCCTTTATATATTTTAACCCACTTAATCCTCACAACAAGCCTATCAACCTAAATATATTTTTAATCCTCTTTTTTGCAGTTTGAGACCCGAGGCATAAAGAGGCTAGGACACTGGGGAGGAGAGGGAGCCTGCCCTTGAGCCCCAGACTCAGATGGTCTCTCTCTCTGTTTGCTGCCTGTCTCTTGGATTTCTCTTCCACTCTTATTTCTTCCCAGCCAGTTGTCCTTGCCCACACAGTCAAGTGGAAAAATTAAATTAATATTAGATCAGTCTGTGATCTGAAAACAACACACGACTTGAAGTTTCCTTTAGGAGCACGCATGATGTGTTTGCTTTTAAAAGAGGCTCTATTTTCTCCCCCAGCCGACGGCTATATGCTGATCTTATATAAAGAGACCAACTCTGTGTTGCTTCAACCCCTTCAAGCAGTAAGTTTAAATTGAAACTTACATAAATTGTTTAAAATAATATGATGTGAATGTTTTCTTTGAAGCTAAATATTGAATAAGTTTTCCTTTGTTCTTGTTTAAATTTATGAGATGTTACCTATCTCCCTGCTGCCTTTGTAAACTAAAACGAAGGTGGGTAAATAAAATCAAAAGGTTAGCCCTGGCATATTATCTCAGGAAGATGCAGGTGGGAAAGGGAAGATCCCTGTGAAGACACCGACGCCCTGTGAATGAAGTACCACCTCTGCCGTCACCCCCACCGAGTGCAGTGGGCTCTAGATCAATATGACACTGGCCTATTACCCTGACTTCAGAGAAGAAGGACAGCTCTACAGAACGAGGAGGCATTGAATGCCAGAAAGAAATGTGTTGCCATAAATTAAAGCCAGTCTATATGCTCAGAAGGTCTCCATCCTTAAAAAGATAGATAGATGGATAGATAGATATATCAGGATTACAGTGTGCTTCTTATATGCTTGACTGGATGTTCAAAAACATCTCTCAAGATTCCACAGTGTTTCGCCTCTCCGTTCTGCCCCAGTGCCAGAAGGCTGTCAGCCAGTTCAGAGGAGAGAACAGCAACAGCCTATGCAGTCCCCTTTTTTCCTACCATTATGTAACAGTCCTGCCGTACAAAGTCACATAACATCGTACAGAGAGAAAATTAATCATCGGCTAATGAGATGGGGATGTGAAAAGAAGTTTGAAAGAAGTAATTTAGAGGCCCCAATTAGGGCCTATGCTCGTGGGTCTCCCGTGGGCACGGCTGGCAGATCCCAGGTTCAGGGGTGTAAGAAGGGCATGGGGGGAGGGAAGGAGATACAGAAGCCGCTGCCCCTGGGCATACAGAGCGGCTTTTGCAATCCTCCAGATGCGAGCTAATAAGAACCCATCTAGCAGTGGGAACCAAAACCGTGATGCAGAGAACTTTCCTGAAAGGTTTCAGCGGGTGACTGGATGTGGTTGCCTACAGAGGTTTTAAGCCAGGAAATGAAAGGAAGGGGAAAGGGCCATTAAAAGAAATAGGCAAGCCCTGCGGTTACTTACTGTGTCCTCGTGTGTGTGACAGAGATGGGGTAGGGCGGGTGACCCGGATACTGAGCGGTTGGCTACAGAGTGCATTCAAACAGAGGTAAACACAAGTGCGGAGGGGCCAGCAGGCCAGGGAGCAGAGCAAAGAACTTCTCGTGAGCTTCCAACCCGAGGAATTAAGAGTGACCCTACATGCGGTGAGAATTCGGCAATGGCCCTCAGAACCGGAAATCAGCAAGAGTTGAGAAGTAAATGTTAGGGGGAAGGAGTCTGTCTACATTTGTCTAAGACGGCCTTCTCTTCTTCTGTGGCTGAGTCTGTCTGACCTGCAAGGAGCAATCAGAAGGGGTGCAAACTCTGAGAAAGAGTTGTCTTGCCATTGTATAGATTTTGAGGGCCGGGGAGGGAAAACTCAAGACAGAAAGAGACCCTAAGAAAAAAGATTTCGGAAAATCCAATGGGAAACGCAAACTCTTTTATTTAGTTTTAGAACACCAACCACAAAGTTGCATGACAACATCCTGCAGAGACACGACGTGTGTATTTTAGTCGAATGAGGTCATTTGATGGACGCACCACTTCCACGATGGGACTGCCAGAGGGACTCATGCAATGAGCCAATGTGAGGTGCTCTGTGCAGGCCTGGCACAAAGCAACCATGTGAACGTGACCCCTATTTTTTTCATCCTCATGTACCAGGTCAGCCAAAAGGATGGAGTTCAGAACCAAGAAAGGTCAAAAGCACTGCTGATCCCATCAGTCAGATTCTGTAGGCCCTAGTTCTGGGGCTTACCCTAAGCTGGGGAAAAGGTGGGCTTTAAAGGAATCACTTGTGGAAAGGCTAAGGGGAAGCAAGGCCACTGAGGCCAGGCTGGAGAAGATTCAGGTGCTCCTGTGAGCTTTCTTCGTGGGCTTGACCAGCAGCACTAGGACCGCGAAGCAGACTTCTGACAATAGCCCAGGAGAGCAGAATAAGGACAGTGGGTTTACTACAGGGTTTCAGGTCCTGAGGCAACGTACGAGGGGGAAGTTTCTCCCTGTGAAACCATTAGAAAAAGGAATGGACTGTCTGGGGGAGTAGGGAATAACCTGTCATTAGACGTGTCTTAAGGCTGAATGGGCAGACATTGGAGGACTCAAATGCACAACGGGGAAGCAAGCAGGACGCCTGATCCCAATTTCAGCTCCGTTCTTAACTAGCTGGGTCACTTTGGACACGTTCCGTAACCGCCCCGAGCCTCGATTTTCTCATGGCTCAATCAAGGGGGTAGGACTAGGAAATACTCAACCTCTTTCAGCTTTGAGATTTCATAATCTGGGGTGAGGCCCAGTGTCCTTTGCTTTCTTGTCAAGGTGAACCCCTCCACACCTGCCTGGCATGTGCTATCCTGGTGTTCATGCCCCAGCTGTGAGGCCCCCTGGGTCTGAAGCGTGTATTTCAGCAGGTCCGGAAAACAGAGCAGCTTGCTTTGAGTGTGACGCTTCAGGCCTCTGTACCGAGCTCTCTCTGGCATCACATTCAAACCACCGCCCCTGCCCTGGCATGAGGGAATTTCACAGAACCTTTGAGAGGCTTTTACGTCCTGTTCACTCCAAATAAATTTGGTTTTCAAGCACATGCTCCATGCACAGGTTGCTGGAAAGGCCCGACAGACCTCTTTTAGCAGTCGCTGCTTCTCTGCACCAATTTTAGTGAGAAGTTCTGAAATCCTCTTCACTTGGTGTCATGTCATAGTTTCAAACATGGACACAAATCTCCTGAGTCAAGTCAACAGTACTTAAAATAGCTGTTGACGGCTGCATTCCTCCGCTCTGCCAGCATTATATCCCCAGTCCAAGGAGACAGAGGGTTTTATTTATGGAATGAGGTCTTTGTTTACAACGTGAGCACAGCCAGGCTCCAGGAGCTCACTTCGGGTATACATCTTGGATTTATGTAGAAAACATACCTCGCCACCCTTGGATCTCTTTGGAAAGATCACAAGAAGCATTACTAATGTGACTTTCTTAGATTTCTGCTTGTAGGCATTCACGTATCTTACGAGGTACCCTGTAACATTAACTTACAATCTGTGGGGTTGATTTAGTCTTAATAAATATGTAGCCCACTTCAAGGTTGGGCTTTTGCACAAAGGGAAAACGTAAGAGCAATCCTGCCTCCCGGGAACTGGTTTCGAACATTTCATCTAAGAGGACACTTAGAAATATCTTTTGTATTTATGATCCCAATAAATATATTTTGAGAGTACTTTTTCTTTTAAAAAAAAAAAAGGTAATCCTAAAAAGAAAAAAAGGTAATCCTTTATTTATTCGAGAGAGAGAGAGAGCACGAATGGGAGAAAGGCAGAAGCAGAGAGAGTGAAAATCCCAAGCAGACTCTACGCTGAGCACAGAGCTGGACTTGGGGCTCGATCTCATGACCCTGAGATCACAACCTGAGCCAAAACTAAGAGTCAGATGCTTAACTGACTAAGCCACCCAGGTGCCCCGAGAATATCTTCTCTACACACCCATAGGAGTCATCCTTTCGAACGCTCAGGTCAGCTGTCACCCCCTCCAACATTCCTTCTATGACACTGCCCCCTCCTCCCCAATTAGTTTCCCAGACCTGCCATAACAGAGTACTGCAAGCTCTGGGAGGGCTTAAAACAGAAACCTTAATCTCTCTGGGTCCTGGAGGCCAGAAGTCCGAAATCAAGGTGCTGGCAGGGCCATCTTCCCTCCAGGAAGGAACTAGGGAAGAATCTGTTGCGTGTCTCTCCCTTCGTCTCTGGGTTTTGTTAGCAGTTCCTGGTGCTCTCTGGCTTGCAGCTACGTAGCCAAATCTCTGCTGCGTTGTCACGTGGCATTCGCTGTGTGGACCCGTCTTCTGCGTCTCTTCTGTCCTTATGAGAACACCAGTCATATTCGATAGAGCCCGCTGTAATCGAGTATGCCATTGTCCTAACCTGATTGCCTCTGCAAAGACCCCGTGTCTGAATAAAGTTATCAGGGACGAGTCATGACTTCAACATCTCTGTTCAGAGAGACCAAATTCAAACCATAAGGCCCCACCTTGGTATCCCACCTTGGGTTCTGGGCTCCTCTGCGTTTAGCACCTCTTACTGAAGTGTCTCCCAACAGTCGTCCTACTGTATTGGCATTTTCTGTTTAGTCTCGTTGACCACCAGACTGTCGCTTCATTGAAGTCTTCATTGAAGACTCAGATAATATCTTTGCAGCCAAAGTACCTTTGAGAACGTCCCAACACCTGGCAGGCGCTCAAATGTTTGTCAAAAGATATGCTTCGTCGTCACCATCATGATCCTTTATGTGTATAGAGTAGTAATAACCTATTTTATGTAAGGTTACACGAATGTTATTAGACATAAAATACGTGTTTCTCAACATCGCATGTAAGTGCTGCCATTTGTCGCGTACTTGCCATGTGCCGAACGTGATGTTAAAACATTTCCGATTTTTTTTTAATCCTGTGCAATCCTCACAAGAATATTCACACTTAAATCTGACGGCCCCCATTTTGCAGATGTTAGAAATGAGGCTTAGGAAGAGTCACCAGGAGCTGATCGCAGGCACACGTGATGGCAGACGTGGGGTCCTCACGCGTGGGTATGCTGCTTTCCCACGGACCCAGCCTGGCTCCCAGCCTGGGGAGGGAGTATGTCTGGTTATCATGTTCACACGTGCCTGAAGAAGACCCTGAAGCCCAGAGAGGTTAAGGGACCAGCCGGTCGTAGGGTCCCTCAGCTGTTGCCCAGGTCAAGTTCACCGTTTTAGAAACTGCTTTCCTTCGTTGATCATGAAATGGTCCTTAACAATACTAGAGTAAAGGAGGACAGGGGATGAGGGAAAAAAAGCATTTCCTGTAATAGTCCGTGAGCCTCACCTTCTGCGTTGTAGAAGAGCAGGGCTTGCCACCTGCAGTGGCAAACTACTGTGAGGAACCGTGTCTCCGTCCCAAATGTCCACTGAACAGAATGTCCTCACGTATCATGTGGTTTCTCTGTCCGGTGATGATGGATCATATTCTGAGGCAGCAGTTCCTCCGGAGAGAGAAGAGGAGCTTGGACGTGTTTGTCAGAGCCCCTGCAGCCCGTCAGTGGGCCCCAGCCCCTGCAGGCTTGGCATCTCCTGGCTCTGAGGTCCCATGTGGGCCTCAGGGACAAGGAAGGGGGCCCTGGGACCCTGCCAAATAAGACTCAGCCTCCTGACACAGGCCAGGCTGTGACCCAGACCCCAGGCCTCGTAACTGGGGTGTCTGCCTCCCTCCACTAACCCTGTGCCTTGGTCCTGCCACCTGGACCCTGTCTTGCTCCTTCAGCCCGAGGGCCAGCTCAGGGAACCTCCCTGGTCATGCCTTTCTCTCCGCCTCTGACCCTGTCACACTGTGGCCACACTCACTTCCACCTGCCCCGAGTCAGAACCCGGCTCAGGCCCGATGACCTGGCCACGGTGCCCCCCCACGAAGCCGGCCCGCCTGCTTTTGGGTGACACGTGACCAGGTAAGGCCAGTGCAATATAAGAGGCAGTCTTACAAGGGCTTCTGGGAAAGTTTATGCTTTTCTGATAAAAGAGGCAGACATGGGTAACACCTCTCTGCCCCTCCATTCTTCCTGCCTTGATTGAGGATGTGATGCTTGGAGCCCCAACAGCCACCTTGCTACAATGAGAAAAAGGCCAAGAGAATCTCACAGACACTGACCTACCCTACCGTCATTTGACCCAGCTGATGCCAGCAGCCATACTCCTTCAGAATTCTTGTAAATAAAGTGAAAATCCCCTTTGTGTAAAGCCATTGTTGGTCAGTCTCTGTTACTTGCACCCAGAGTATTTCTGAATACCAGCCCCGAAGCCCAGAATTGCCAGTAGACTATACTGAAAATCCAGATTCCTCTTTCCCATTAGAGACCAAATGGAGGGGCACCTGGGTGGCTTGGTTAAGCATCCAACTCTTGATTTCAGCTCCGGTCATGATCTCAGGGTTGTGGGATGGAGTAGACTCACACACGCATGCACATCCTCTCTCTCTCAAATAAAAAAAAATATAAAAAAATAAACTCTTGGGTGATGCCTGCCACTCGTGATCGCTGCCTGGGAGCAGCCCCACCGCTCGTCTTGGGCCCAAGAAGGGCCTCTTTCCTCCTGTTGTTCCCTGGGAGCCCTGCGCCCTGCCCTCTGGGCCGCACCCGTTCCCGACGCTCACAGACGACCTCTGTCCCAGAGCCTCAGCCCAGCAGAGCAGCCGCACGCACACCGAACCCAGTTGCCCCGGACAGGCCTCTGTTGCCTCTTCCAAGTGAGGTCGAGTTCTCATTTCAAATAATTGGCCTTCAGTGAGGCATTGATGGGAAAGGGCGGGAAGGGGGCCAGCCACCCCTAGGGGCAGTGGACGAATAGAGAAGGCCCCCAAGACACTGGTCGCAGTGTCGCATGCTCAGCCGATTGGAGTCCCGCAGGCCCATCAGGCTTCCCCCTGGCAGGTCTCCTCGGGAGCCCTTCTGTGAGCCTCGGTTTACACTTCTCAACTCTTCTGCTGAGTCTGGTGCCCATCCTTCGTGTTCTCCTTAAACACGGTGATTTTTCCCCAAATAGGGAACATATCACAGTTCCTGACACCAGGTCCTGGCAGCAGCAGGTGCCCAGGAAATGCCACATGAATGGATGGAAAGAAACTGTCATGCCTCTAGACTCCTGAACACAAAACCCCGACCTGCCCCTGGAAACATGCTCGTCTAATTGATAAAACACTGGGCTACGTCTGAGTCAGTGAAGCAGGATTTTTGTTTCTGGCTTTGTCGTTTGCAGTTGGGAGCAGACAGCGAGGAAGAAACGTTAGCTGAGCTCTGGCCTTGGCGCCTCTGTGCTTGCTGGCTGCGGTACAGGGGACAGCGGGACGGGGCTGCGGGCTTCGAAATAAATAACCCTTTCTCTTGCTCGAGTACAATTTCTGAAAGTTCTACTCTACACTTAATTGGATTCTTTCTTGCTGCAACTTAAGCCTTCTTCCTCCTTTCCCTGAGTGGAATTATAACTCATTATCTCTGAAGTTCACAGGGGCAGCTTTTCTAAGCAAGACAAGGAACTGACTCTTAGAGCTTCGCACTCTCTTCTTCACCTTTGTCTTCCTGAGCCTGTGTCTTTCTCAGACTCTCAAAAATTGTGCATTTGCTTTAATGAGTTAGTACATAGCAGGTTCCTGTGCTATTTGGGAAAACAATTTCCATCTGTTCATATATTGTTAAAAAGTAATGGGTTCTTATTTAAAAAAAAAAAAAAAAGGAAAAGTCTAATCCTTCCCTCCTTCCTCCTCTCTAATACTGAATCTCAGATCCTTTGAGGTCCAACATAATTTAAGTGTTAATTCTTTTCTAAGCTCTTTTCAAGCTACTGCACTCACCATGCAGATTTCATTAAACCTCAGCGTCTCTTCATATTGATGTCTCGGAAAAAAGCAAAGTAACTCTTGCTCTCCATGAAAATATTTTGCTCAAGAGTAGTGTCTTTTGTCCCATTTCTAAAGATGTACTTATTTGTTTGGCCTCCAAAAAAGAAAACAGAAGTCTGTTACAACTAAAAGAGAATGCAAGCGCCGGGCTCCTCATCTCATTTTGCGGGGAAACATCTGGTTATTGTAGGTTCACAGGGTTCGCTGTCCCGAGTGGTCGCAGCCTTCAATCACCCTGTGTCTGCAAACAACCGGGAGGGCCCGGCCAAGCAAGAAACAGACGAATCTTATGCACAGAATGAGATTAAAGGCATGCGCATGCCAATATTTCTATCTCTAATCTATTCAAGACACCTTGAAAGCCTGTCTGTTGCTTCAGGGATAAGGACACCAAAAAACAGTCTGTTCTGGAACTTCCCCTTTAGACTTGGCACCTGGATCAGAAGGCTACATCTTGGGGCGTCTGGGTGACTCAGTGGGTTAAGCATCTGCCTTCCTTTCAGGTTGTGATCCCAGGGTCTTGGGATGAGCCCCTCATACTGGCTCGTTGAGCATCTGCCTTTGGCTCAGGTATCATCCCAGAGTTCTGGGGTCAAGCCCACATGGGGCTCTCTGCTTGGAGCCTGCCTATGCCTCTGCCTCTCTCTGGGTGTCTCTCATGAATAAATAAACCAAATCTTTAAAAAAAAAATTAAAGTAAAAAAAAAATAGTCAAAAGAGACATGTCTACATTTGGAGCCAGAGACCCAGGCCCTGGTGCTGACTGTGCCATTTATTTGTGATGTTGAGGATTCCATTCAACTGCTTTATGCCTCAATCTCTTTATCTGTCAAATGAGGATAAGACCTGTGAAACTTTATGAGGATTTTAAATGAATAACCAAAGTGTGAATCTTGTCTCTGTCACTTCCCGGCTTTTTATGGCTTCTGTATATCACTTGTTTTGAGCACTGTCAGCACAGAATCCTGGAATACTAGTGCCCCGAGAGATTATCCCATGTTACAAATGAAGAAACTGAGAACCATAATTACAGAGGAAGTACCTAGAATGTCAAGGTGACTCCTTTGAATGAGAATGCTTATTTGGCATTTATATTTACGTGGTTTTTTTTTTCTAAACAAAACCAAAACTGGGGGTAAAAAAAACCACCTCATTTTATTGAAGTCATGCTGGTACACTCTCAATTAGATGGATTTCCTAAGAAATGGGACAGCCATCCTCTTGGGGTTATAGATCTAGGATCACCCTGCTTATTCTGTTCAACCCAGAGGAAGAGTGGAAACATCCAGGATATAGAGGAAGGCTATCCCTAAGCCTTTTCCCAGAACTGGGAAGTTTTTACCGGTGCTTCCTGTGCTCTGGAGTGTCTTAGTAAACAAAGGGTGTCTCTGCCTCTGGCTTCTCCCACCTTTCAGCACAGGTAAGCAGAGTGAGGCCATGCCTGGGCCGAGGCAGAGGCTGACCTTGGGAGCCACAGATCAGAGGGGCCGGGAGGGAGGATTGGGAGTGATGGAGGAAGAAGAGGAGGTGGAGGAGGAGGAGGAGGGAGAAAAGATAAGAGACTGAGAAAAGAAAAGGGAGTTTATTGCTGAGGAGTAGCGGAGGGCTCACCGTGACTACTCCTGGTGGCATCTGTGCTACCGTGTGTCTACTGAGAACCAGGGAGAGTGTCTGCTTTCTGCAAACAGAAACGCTCCTTAGACACTCAGTACAATCTTCTAACAGTCCCTGCTTGCAAATAAATCTTACTTATTCAGGAAAAGAAAATCCTCGTATATCACCATTGAAATCACTTGTTTCATTACCACACTAAAAAAAAAAAAAAAAAAAAAAAACAATGCATTGGTTATATTGGAAAACCCATTCTTTTTGCCCCCCCATTTTTTATACAGAGCGTAAATTTGTTTTTTGTTTTTTGTTTTTTTTTTTTATAGCAGGGCATAAAGATTTCAGGAAGGTTGGTCAATTATTTATTTGTTGATTGAATTACAGGAAGAAAGTGTGATTATCCAGTGGAATGCAGAAATGTATGCAATTAATCCTGTGCCTGCGTGTACTTACCCGGGCCATCGTAATCACTCTTTGTTTTTTTTTTTTTATTTCCCGGGGGAAATAGGTGAGGTTGGACCTGAATGCATCATTATAAAGTATGCACATATAAATTGAACTTTTCCAAATCTAGGTCACTTGAATAAGAAGGCTCTTTTGATAAAAACAGACTGACAATTAGATTCACAGGGTACTTCAATGTTAAATGATATTCTTCCCACATTCTGGGTCATAAGGCAGCCTAAACACCACACCGATGTTAAGAAACAGAAAATCATATTTGCAACAATAGCAAAGCTTCATGGTGCATGGTTTCCACTTTAATGTGCTGTGTTCCATTATGCCACGTTAATGTTTTAAGTAATATAATTTCCCTTTCATGTAGTTTTAAGTTCATCTTTTATTTTCTCTTTACCTTTCTGGAATAGCTTTCTATAATGCTACATCTTATGGCAGGAGAAATTCCTTAAAAAAAAAAAAAAAAAGTATAAAGTCGAACAATCCTTGCAGGAAAACAGCAAAAATAACAATGAAAATTGATTTTAGACCAAATGTTATCTTGTGTACTTCACAGACTCAATCTGTGTCCCAGGCTTTGATCCAGGCCTCAACATGATGACTGGGATCACCCCCATTAACCCAATGATACCAGGCCTGGGGCTGGTGCCACCCCCGCCGCCAACAGAAGTGGCTGTCGTCAAAGAAATAATCCACTGCAAAAGTTGTACTCTTTTCCCTCAGAATCCAAGTAAGTGATACCTATGGAAAATATCTGCTCGTCCATTTAAATTTATTTCTTTTCTCTTTTTTTTTTTAATGTAGCATTGCATGCGCTTTCAAAATTCTTCCGCATGGATGCACAAGTGGGGATCCATTCTACATAAGGCTTCTGTCTCTAGATTAGCACAAATGTCTGGGGATGTGTCCATGTGTTCTATCCAGGAGCTGAATTGACACCATGAAGGCAGTATGTGTGGTGTGGGGATATATAATCCGGCATTAAGAATCTTTCTGCATGCAACAAAGTCTAGCATTTGCTGCAAAACATAGTGTGAAACACGTGAGCATTTCCATCCATCTTCACAAATGTGGGAGAAAAGCTCTGAAATGTGCTTTGCTAGATGGAAAATTGAATTAATTTGGCAGTTAGCAATTTTGGGGGGAGCCCACATCTCAGAGTTTCTGGGCCAAATTGCATTTGCTTGAAGGAAACGTACATTTGATAAAATAAATGAGCCAGAATTTTTTTTTTTAATTTAGTCTCAGATACTAAGTTTATGGGCTTAAATAGCTAGAATTTTTTTTTATTCATATTAATCAGTGTTGCCTTTTTGAAGTGGACTTTTCAGGAGATTGCTTTAGTAATCTACATATAAACTAGGTAAAATGTTGTGACAGTGTACGTTTTATCTTTTCCTACAGCCTCCCCCAAATGTAATCGTTGGCTCATTTAAATGTGAATTTTTGAAAAAAGTGTTGTTTTCAGGCCCAGTGTTTCCCAGCCGAGCAAGTACTGCGCGCGCTTGCGGGTTGTGTTCCCTGCCTCTGCCTTGCGGATCCATTATCCCGCAGCAAGACAAAGCAGATAACAAGCCCAAGTTTTCCATCATGTTGTCATTTCATCATGCTTTGTACTTTGTGAAGTCTCCCCCCCCCCCCGACACGCACACACACCCCATTTTCTGGGGTGCTGTATTATGAAGGAGAAATGAAATTATGCTAACATTTGCTTTATCTTTGCTCATGGTCAAGCATAGACACTCTGTGTAGAAAGGCACCCAGAAAGTAAGGGTTGGGAGGAGGAGGGGAGAGGGGGGGAAAACAAGACAGCTCCCATCAGTGGAAGTGGGTGTAGAAATTTCTCGTGACTCCGAGTGGAAAGTTCCTCTGTCAGCTGCACTTCCATGGGGGGAACCGGGAGGAGCGCAGAGAAATAAAAGGCACACCCCTCTGTTTTGTTGTGATTATTAGATCTTCCACCTCCTTCCACACGAGAACGACCTCCTGGGTGTAAGACCGTGTTTGTCGGAGGATTACCAGAAAATGCTACTGAGGAAATTATTCAAGAAGTCTTTGAGCAGTGCGGTGATATTACAGCAATTCGGAAAAGCAAGAAGAATTTTTGTCACATTCGCTTTGCAGAGGAATTCATGGTTGATAAAGCCATTTACCTTTCTGGTACTTTGCATTACATAAGGGGTTTTCTAGGCATTTTGTGATGTTTTGTGATGTTAATACGAGCTTATTCCCTTTCGCCTCAACTGGCACAATGAAGTCCTCACAGTTGGGGCTGGAAAAGGAGGAACTCTGGTCTTTTCCCTTGGCTTCCAGAAGCTCTAATGTTAAGTCTGTGAGTGTACGTCGTGGCAGGAAGGGTTTCCCACCACCAGCCTTCAGGAATTCCGTCGAGGTTCTAATTAATGTTCTCAAGTGCTTATTAGATGAAAACCAATATTATGAATACTGAGGGCCATCATTATTATTGGATGTAATTCCCTGGGGGAATAAAGTACTCTCTCAGCATGATTTCAGTTTTTCAGAAGTGGTTCACTTTCTAGACCCCAGGGTATCGAATCAAGATCGTTCCCGTGCAGAAAGTACCCGGTGGGCCTCAGGGGAAGGCCCGCTATCACTGCCCAAGGAAGGCCTAGTACGTTTGCAGTGGTAACGCCTGCCCTGTGATACCTGCTTCTTTGGTGCCAATTGAGAGGGGGGGGCGGTTTGCAGATGTTAAAATTAGACCCCGTGCTGCGGGCGGGTGTCGGAGCGAGTGACCAGAGGCTGTCATCGAGGCCTCTGCCAGATCTAAGAACTATAGATCTGGTAATGGGATGTGGTTTTAGGGAGATGCGTGCTTAGATTCAACACCTTGCTGTCCTCTCACAAGGCTCTCCTTCTGTGTGCCTCAGTCTATCACTCTGCACACTCACTGCCTATTTCTGAGGCCAAGCCAATGAGGGGAGGGGAGAAAAAAAGAGGGGAAAAAAGCAATATATATATATATATATATATATATATATATGTATGTATATATATATAGAATCCAACTGCCAGGCTTACTTAATTTCTGCAGGCCACTCCTCCTGCCATGGAATTTCTTTGCAAACCTCAGGAGCTGGGGTTATTCCAACACCAATCACTGCAACTTTCATGAGCCTGGGTAGCGACATGGAGAACCTTAAAACCCTTATTCCAATAAAACCTTACAAAGTGGGTGGGCCAGTGGAATCTGAAAGCATTCTAAAATAGAGAAGGAAGACGAAACATAGAAGAAAGACTTTACAACACACAAATAGCTCTGTGTTTTACTTTTCATGTGTTCCTGGGCCTTAGCATCAGAGGAATCTGTAACACAGCCAGGGACTCTGTGGAGTGGTGGCGATGGGTCTCACGTGCCTTGGGCAAGATAACCTCTCTCTGGCCTCCATTTTCTCATCTGCAAAATTGAGGGAGTAACAGTAGAAACTCATAGAATGATTACGAGGAATGAATCAAAATAATGGATATTAAGTGCTTGGCAGGGCACCTGCAACAATAGGAACCATTCAGCAAATGGTTGTTTTTAACACAAATATCCTGAAGATGGTAAAAGAAGGACCGATTCTTGTGCCTCCCAGACCTGCCCGGGGAACGTGGGCTGTATCCACAGCTCTACCCGTAAACAATTGCTTTGTTCCACCTGGGTTAGAGGAGATCCAAAGTGCCTTTCAACTCCAACATAACCCAACGTTTAGACCCAATCAGGAACCCCATGAGACACTGGCCAAAGATGAACAGGCCCAAATTTAGGCACATGGAAGGTACTCCTCTATTTTTATCCCTTGATGCCCCGCTTTTCCCACTCGGGTCCTGCTTGTGAGCCAGGCACCTGCTTGCCCCTTGCTCTGCCCCTGGGCAGCAGGAGGAGCCCGCAGCAGAGGCCTCACCTCCAGCCTCCCTGCCTAAAGGCACAGGGGTCCCCCCAGCTCCGTCTCGGCCACCCTAGGGAGGTTGCACACCAGTCCGGGGAAGATCTGAAAGGCTGATTAACTAGAGGGGCAGGAGGGAAGGGAGGCTGCCCCTCCTGTGTGTGAGCGCCTGCAAACCCAGGCCCAGCTGGAAGGCCTAATTTAGGACCGCGTTCACATTTGAAGGCCAAGCTAATTTTAGATTTAGCCTCATCAGGATCTCTTTTAAGGCCTTAATGATGATGTTTTGGTGAAAGAGAGGGTACTTTTTGGAACCAGAAATATCTGAAAAGTGATGCTCTGGACGTGAGCAGAAGAAAGACACTGGGCCAGTTTAGGGCCACAGTGGCCAGTCTTAGGCACTGTTGCCTCCTCAGCTATTAAGTATGTATATCTTGGCCTGCTGACTCGTTAAGTTTCTAGGGCCCAGAACCAAGATACACTCTGCTTTAGCATGAATTCCACTCCTATGCGATCCAGTGTTTGCGGTTTGGGTAGGTATTGTTCTACCTTCCCATTCTTAGAGAACACCATTTAAACCCAGGAGTGAGAAGGGCGAAACAGGAATCAGATGTGAGATCTGCTTTGTATTTGTACCTTCCCAAAGGTGTGAGGCGCCCTACAGGGAAGAAGTCAGCCTCTGCGGGGGTTTTCAGCGGAGTTTCAACCCAAATGCCAAGATAATGCATTGAAATGTACCACGGAGATCTCGAACATCGGTGTAGTACAGCCTAGCATTTCACCCTGGTACCTCATTTGCAAAGCCCCTACACAGCAAAAGTGCTCATTTTGCTCTTTCCTCTGGCAGCCCCGACAGCTGTGATCCTGCTGGGACCTGAATTTATGTTTTTAAAATCTGAGTACCCCAAACTAAAGAGCAGCCTCAAAGCCAAGTCTTCTCCATTTGAAGTTAGGCTGGCTGTCTGGTTTCAGTTGTGTTCGGGTTGATTTCTCAGATCCAGTTTTTGCACATCATCGTTATAAGTTGGGTACCTCGCAGTAAATCCCCCAAAGATTTCCAGGCCCATTTTTTTTTTCGGTCTAGCTCTGCGCTCTTGCACAGGCTCCTGTGGCCTTCAAAGATTGCGTGGACAATTTGTGCGGTGCTGCATGCCAGATGAGGTGCTGCAGGGCTAGGAGGAAGGCAGCAGTGAGGCCTCTTGATTGAAGGTAAAATATTCTCCTGTGTGCCCCAGAGGATAAGTGGAAATAAAACAGCATTGCAAAATTGCCTCAGTAATTGTGGCTTTTGCAGCTGCCGAGAGAGAATTGAGCAGCATTTTCTAGGGGAATGAAGCAATAATCTGCGAGTGAGGTGTTACGGAATTTACTTTGTAGATCCTTTTAAATATCATAGATATTCTTTATTTACTCCTACCTGCCTTTTTTCTACAAAGAATTTAAGAGCACTTCTACAACAGAGTTCCTGTAAATTGAAAATCTAACACCAAGGCCATAGAAACGCAGAGAGGGGAAGAGGGGGTCAGGGGAGGAAGCGATATACAACATGCCGAATTTGTTCCTGAGCTTCCTGGAAGCCAGAGGGAAGAAGGAAAGAGTGACAATAAGTGACCTGGCTCTTGAGGTCCCCCTCTTAGTCACGCTGGCTTGCAAAGTGGGTAGGTGACGGGCTGAGACACCTCCCAGAAGCAAGTTTATCTCCAAAGCCTCTAATAAGCTGAAGTTGGCAGTGGTTCCACATCCCTGGGGAGGAGGGTAATCGCTTCCCACCTCCTCTGGGGACAATGCAGTGCCCTTCATCTGGGGAAAAAAAATGGAATTAAGCGAAAGCTCCCCCAGTGTGGCTTGAGGGGCCTGGATGATGCTGGTGAGGTTGTGACAGGTCAGGCCTTTCCGTGGCTTTCAGGTTACCGGATGCGGCTAGGGTCCAGCACGGACAAGAAGGACTCGGGGCGCCTGCACGTGGACTTCGCGCAGGCCAGGGACGACTTCTACGAGTGGGAGTGCAAGCAGCGGATGCGCGCGCGCGAGGAGCGGCACCGGCGCAAGCTGGAGGAGGACCGGCTGCGGCCGCCCTCGCCACCTGCCATCATGCACTACTCGGAGCACGAGGCGGCGCTGCTGGCCGACAAGCTGAAAGGTAAGGGGGGGTCGGGGGGGGGCGCTCAGCGGTTCAGGCCGCCTGCGGCCCGGGGCGTGACCCTGGAGACCCGGGATCGAGTCCCACGTCGGGCTCCCTGCATGGAACCTGCTTCTCCCTCTGCATGTGTCTCTGCATCTCTCTCTCTCTCTGTCTCTCATGCATAAATAAATAAAATTTAAAAATAAAAAAAAAAGCTAAGGGGCCTCCCCTCGCCAGCCCCCGTGCATCCCTGGCGGACTTCGTGCAGGCGGCGGCACCTGCCAGCGGGGGACACCGGGGCTGCTCGCGATGCAGCCCCCACCCCCACCCCCATCCCCGCCCCGAGGTGCTCCCGGTGCACGCGGTTCGTGGGCCGCGGGGTGGAGGAGTCCCAGCCGCAGCAGCCCCGGAGCAGGTGCCTGTCGGCGCGCGCATGCGCGTTGAAGGGGCGAGGCTCGCGCATCCCGCGGGCGGGCAGGTGCAGGTGCGCCCCCCGCCGCTGGACTTCACACCTCTCCGCCAAGCCTCGCATCACGCACGTGGGAAGCGGCGCTGGGCTCGTCTGTGCACGGTGCGAGAGGAATGTGGACAAAGCATCCCTGCCTCCAGAATAGTTAGGAACCAAAATGAGACTAGTTCAGGTCTTTAAAGGTGGCTGTGGGCCTCTCGCATGTTTGATGCTGGGGAAGGAGGGAATAGGGGCGTAGGGGGGCTTCAGTACCTGCCCCAGTGAACTGCAGACGATTGCAAAGGGGCCCCGCTTGAACTCAGGATCACGCATAGGTGTGAACTCTTCTCCCATTGTTGATCAGTTGTGTCATCTGAGCAGCCTCTGTATTTCCAGGCAAATGACCGTCAGGCCTTCCTCAGGTCGTTGGGCATGGCAGATTTTATTATTTTTTTTAAAGGATTTTATTTATTCATCCATGAGAAACCCAGAGAGCGAGACAGAGACATAGGCAGAGGGAAAAGCGGGCTCCATGCAGGGATCCGATCTTAGGACTCCAGGATCACGTCCTGAGCCAAAGGCAGACGCTCAACCAATGAGCCACCCAGGGCACTGGCAGGTTTTAATGAGAGAACACAGGTTACAGCAGCTGGTCTCACCCAGGGGTCTTGGGTCAGTGATTAAGTGTAGTACAAAGCCAGTGGCATGAGTGTCCCCCAACAGAGGAGCAATGTGCTTTGGGACCACAGGGGCAAGTGTTGATGATGGTATCAAAAAAATCTTCACAGAGGAGAACTGTGCATGTTAAACAAGATTTTTCTTTCCCAGGAGAAGGGCTGAAAGACATTGGGGTCAGAGGCAGGAGCCCCAGGAAAAAGAACAAAAGGAAGCAGAGGGGGAACTTGGCAAAAGTGGAGAAATGCAAGTGGCCTGCTCCACAGCCCATGTGAGAGCTGCATGCATGGAGCTTTATAGAGCAAGGTGGAGCTGGAAAAGCAGTCCAGGGCCAGATAGTAGAGCCCTGAAGGCTGCCTCTGGATTTGGGGTTTATTCCATAAGCAGTGGAGAAGCCATTAAAGATTTCTTATCAGAAGAGGGATGTGATTGATCTTGGAGTGTTTTAGAGCATAGCTAGTATATATTGCTGGCAGTGTGTAAAGCGGATTGGATGTTTTCACTAAATGAAATGTGTGAAAGCTGCCCAAAACCTATTTTAGGAGGATAGGAGGTCGGCATTCTGTTTCTTTAAAAGAGAATTCTTTAAAAGAGGATTCTTTTCAGAAGGACTTCTGCTTCTAACCCTCATCCCCTGTTCAGGCGTTGGGAGTCCCTAATGACCTGCTGCTGTGGCTGAAATGCCCCCCTGTGACTACTGAGGGCTTGCTTGCTTTTTTTTTTTTTTTTTTTTTTTTTTTTTTTTTTTTTGCCAATGGTGTGTGTTCCGCTGCTCAGGGAAGGCCTGTCTTACAGGCATAAATATATAGGCCATGGGTGTTCCTCTAACAAAAAGCCCACAAAAGGCAAATACAGGCATCATCTCCCTTTTCCACTCAGGCTACAAATCATAAGGAGTGGCCAGAATGAGAACGAGCAACACCCTCAACCAGGATTGTTGGTTTTGGAACAAATAGCTTTTTCTTTAATATCCTGTACATTGTGCATTATCCACTTGTGTGCTACGCTTAGATGTGACGAAAACTAGCGTCTTGGTTCTGTGACCTCTTGGAGGGATTTCAAAAAAGTTTGGCACCTTCCTATTCTTTTTGAAGAAGCCAGCACAGAAATGTCTTTGCACGTCAGAGGAACATGGCATTGCCTTTCCCGTTAGAGGATCACAGATTGGGATGTCAATTGGGTGAAGTAATTTGCAAGCTCTGCCATTTCAAAAATATATATTTATATAGATGAGTATAATTTGCAGAATTTAGGAGCTGCACCTTTGCCAAGTACTGTGTGATCCCTTGAGAGAACAGATTGGAAAATTTAATAGATGGCAGTTACAGTAGAATGAACTAGCTGGGGATACATCTCAGGCAACCAGTCAGGTAATATCAAGCTTGACAATTTCAACCCAAGCACAGAGTTTGGAATATAAACAGCATTTAATTGCTTGGGAAATTGGCCGCCTCAGAGAGGAAATCCAGTCCGTGCTCCTTATAACGCTGCAAAGCCAGACAGGAGGGACCGAGGAAACTGCTCCCCTGAAAATGATTTCATTGATGTGGAGATAAAAAAAAAAAAAGTGGAGTCAAAAATCCAAGGTAAGGAAGCCTGGGTAAAAGAGAAGATGGAAATATGATCCGAAAATACCTAATTGGATTTGATTTTTTCCCCTCCCCTGAGAGATCATGCTATCTTAGGTTTCTTTTTTTTTTTAATTTTTTTTTAAATTTTTATTTACTTATGATAGTCACAGAGAGAGAGAGAGAGAGAGAGGCAGAGACACAGGCAGAGGGAGAAGCAGGCTCCATGCACCAGGAGCCCGATGCGGGACTCGATCCCGGGTCTCCAGGATCACGCCCTGGGCCAAAGGCAGGCGCCAAACCGCTGCGCCACCCAGGGATCCCTATCTTAGGTTTCTTACAAACATTTTCCCCCATTTTACATTGCACTGTGTATTCTTGAAGTTTTCTTACTGACAATCAGCTCTGTCTAGCAAAATCTGCACAAGCCAACTCTTCATCACGACCCACAAGGCCCTCGACATCCTGCCCGGTGTTAAAAGTATGCACATAGTATGTGCTTAATTCTTTTCTCTCTTCCTCAGTGATTTGGATCTTTGAGCACGTTGCATTTCTGGCCACTGGTGCCACCAGACATGATTAGAGATCCAGGGGAGTAGTGATGCACGTGGCCATCATTCCACAAATATTTGGGGAGCCCTTTACCATATATCTGAGACTGTGCTAATAAGCACTGTGCGGGGAGATGACAGCATGAGAGCCTCTGCCTCATGGAGTTTAGGCTTCTGGAGTGGTAGAGGCAATTAGAAAGCACCACGTACTTCCCACCATCGGGAAAACCCAGCTGGCCAGCGACAGGGTCAGGGGGCAGATCTTCTGAGACCAGGTGACTCCAGGCCCAGTGGCCACTGGGCCTTCTCGAAGGCAGAGGAAACGTCAAGCTGTAATTGTGTAGTGTCTAAGACAGCGTCTGTTACGTTACTACAAATTCTAAAAAAGAAAATTAGCAGGCACCCTGCTGATTAAATAGACATTGTTCTGAGACAATTCAACTTAATGAAGACTGACTGGGAAGTAACTGCTCACAGACCCAAAGTTTATAGCATGGCTTTGAGAAAGTGAGAAGGAGCTCAATAACACCATAATTACACTTTATTGGAAACAGTAGCACCAGGCAGATGAGATAATGAATTTCAGTGTGTCTAACACAGACCATCCACCCCTGGAGGAACCCTGTGTTTGGACTGTGGAAGGAAGAGATTGATTAGACGGTGAGAAAGATTATATCCTAATTCACTGGAGATTTCTCCTGGCAAGAGCATTTAAAAGTTTTTGTGTACTTTTTCCCCCTTTGGAAAGCTGCACATAATCTTTCATTATGTGATGAATGAAGAGTTTCTCTCTGCATCAGGTGAAGTTTTGACAGAGCTTTGAAGCAGTGCCCTTGGGATCCCCTGGTGTGTCATCATGAATTCAGTTCTCCTGGGATCCGCATTCATAATTTCCGGAGGGCTAGACTCTGATTTGCATACAGAGTGGCCCAGTGTCAGCCTGCCAGAGGGAGAAAGGGGTGGAAGTGGTGCTGGCATTTTGCTGAGACGGTTGTCAATATTTATGGTTCCCAGAAAGTAAAAATCAATAATGCTGTAAGCCAAGTGGAAGTTCCATTAGCTAAAAGCCCGGCTTCCTTCTTAGGGCAAGGGAAATGAGAAGCACAGGAGCCTGTTCGAGAATCACTTTCTTAGGCGTAACTGACCTTCACAGAGGCAAGATGGGCCATTTCATCCAGAAACATTTTGTTTGACCCCAAAGCAGGAATAATCAGTGCATTTTTCATATTGCCACCCCCTCCCCTTAATTTTTTCATTTTTACAGGTACTATGTAGTTGGGGGAGATAGTGTGTGTTAACCATTTGTATCTCCTTTCCTGCTCTCTGTGATTTGGAGGATAAATAAGGTTACGCCCCTTGTAATGGTTAATTAAGCAGCTAAAAAATGGAGGATTGTTTAAGGATGTCCAATGTTTAGAGACACATGGTGAAATTTTAGGAATGTTGTAGTAGTAATGCTTGGGCCACCCCGGAATCCCCTTTCTGCTTGGGTCAATCTGTGATCTACACTGTAAGCGATTTCCAGCCATCACAGAAGCCAGAAATCAGTGACAGCTAGGTAGACACGCCATTCACATGATTCATTGTGTGGATGAATACATGTGTATTCCCATTTTGGGGGGAAAAATGTGCTGTAGAGCATCTTCCTTTTATCTCGTTCCAGGGACATTTTATTCAAACATTAATCTCCTCTGCTATTATTTCTTTATAGATCCAGCTGCAAGTAAGGATACTACAGCTCCCCCCCCCCCCCCCCCCCCGCCCAAGTTCTCATATTCAGTATCCCTGGCTTGGCTCTCTTCCCCACCTATTGTTCTGAAAATCAAGGCCAGATCTCCCTGTGTGGACACAAAGGGAGAGAAAAAAACTGCTTACCGATTTGAGTCCCTTTCCCCTTATTTATCTCTTCATCAGTCTGGTTGACATCCACCCCATGTCCACCTGCTGAGTCCTAGGCTTTGCGTCCTGGCCCTGGGCCTGGCCTTTGAGGAGCTTGCAGGTCATGGGTTGCTAAAGGATGCTCTGGCAGCGGAAGCATGACTTACAGATATCAAATGAACACGTGCCAGTGATTTTATTTAACTCAGCTAATTAATGAGAGAATCAGTAAGACGTTAACTTGATTCAAAAGAGAGTTTGCTCTATAACGATTCATATTTTCTACGGGACAAAATTCATCTGCATTGTTATGGGGAATTATTTGCATTGTGACCAGCTCTCCACAATTTATGTTCTGTCCCTGAAGAGTTATAAGATAGCCTGGTCAAAAGCAATGAAAGATTCACGACCCTATAGAATCAGATACTTCCAGGGGCTAGGGGGCAATGGAGAGGGTCCGCTAGGCCATGGCCGGCATTCCACAGAAAGGATCTGCAGTAGTCTGTACACCTGTTTCCAATTCTTGGACTTTTTTTTTTTCACTTTTTTTAGGAGGGGGGGATTGGGGTGCCTAGTGTTAAAGCAGCTATTTTTTAAATGGGGGTGGGGGAGGTTAGGGACAAGGATTCACAAAGCCATAAGGATCACATCAAGTCCTTTTCAGTATTCTCTACTATCTTAGCTGCTACTTTCCATTTCAGGGTTTTGTCATCTTTTAACTTAAGATGAGCTCCCAGCCAGTTTCCCTGGTTTTCATTGACTGATTTCTTCCAGTGCTTCCAAAACTTTAATGTGCATATGAATCACTTGGAGTAGGATGCAGATTCTGAGTCAGGAAGCCTGAGTAAGGGTGAGTCTGCATTTTCAAGGAGCTCCCAAATGAGACTCAAGCTTAAAGTCTTTGAAGAGCAAAGATTTATCCCAAGTGCAGGTTTTTTAAATGCCTACGATGTGCCAGGTGCTCAGTATATGTGGAAGAGAGGTTGAAAAAATCTGAAGTAACCACAAATGAAATAAAATGGGTATGGATTCAGGTAGTGACATTGAGGGATGATAGTCATTATAATATTACTTATGCCTCACAAAACTGAAGCCAGTCATTATTTTCCCAGAATTAAAAATACTTTCCAAAAGATTTTTGAGTCACTTGATAGGCTGGTTGGTGAGTGCCTCCCTGGAGAAGGTTCTGCTTCTCTGTGATCATCTGACGTCATTCTTAACTTTCATTGCCAGTGACAATGACCTCAGGGGCCTGCAGGGTAAAGGACCAGCTCCCTTCACTGCCAGGGGAACATTTATCTCTGGGAGACACTGTGAAAATACCCTTTAACACAAAACTAAAATTTTTATTACCAACCGATGTGTCCCAACTTCTGACCAACTACTGAATTTGTGGCTTTCTAACACTAATGACTGCAAGTCTATTAGAAATAAATAGTGTAATCAAATATAGATGAAGTACAAAGAGAAAAACTCGAAGTGACCAAAAGACTGAAATATGTGGAATCCCTGGGTGGCTCAGCGGTTTAGTGCCTGCCTTCGGCCCAGGGCGTGATCCTGGAGTCCCAGGGTCGAGTCCCGCATCGGGCTCCCTGCATGGAGCTTGCTTCTCCCTCTGCCCCTGTCTCTGCCCCTCTCTCTGTGTGTCTCTCATGAATAAATAAATACTTTTTTTTAAAAAAAAGACTGAAATATGTTTTGGAAGCTTTATTCTCATGTTAGCCCTTCAAAAGTAGAGGCAGTCCAACAATTACTGTATAGAGTGACTGATGGTTTAGTAGCAGGATATGTAGGGAATTGTGGAAACATAGCAAATGGGCATCTAATTCATGTCAGGGTTACAGAAAAGCTGCCTCCATGAAAGACGCTGAAGCTGAATCTTGAGGGAAACAGAACAATTAGGCAGGTGGACCAGAGCCATGAGGGCTCCTAGGATGAGTGCACAGAACATGCAAAGGCTGGCGAGGGATGGCCATGGTGTTTAACAAAGAGGAGAGTGATAAGGGAATGAGGGATGGATTGAAGAGGAAAATGCGAATCAAGAAAAGCCATGGAGCAAATATGTGCAGTAACCTGGGTGTGACATTGTGAAGACCCTGATTAGAATAGCACTGCCCAAGGGGTGCCTGGGTGGCTCAGTGGGTTCGGCGTCTGGGATGGAGCCCTGCATCAAACCCCTCATGGGGCTCCCTGCTCAGCAAGGGGTCTGTTTCTCCCTCTCCCTCTGGCCCTCAGCCCCACCCTTGCTTATACTTTCTATCTCTCTCTTTCTCTCTCTCTCTCAAATAAATAAAATCTTAAAAAAAAAAAAAGAAAAGAAAACATTGCTCAATTTTTAATGAGCAAATGGTCCATATTCACTCCGATTAATGCACCGATTTTCCCAATTCTTACCGCGGAAGAAGCACGCCTGTGCGTTCTAAGTTTCTAAACTGCACCGATGTTCAGAGTTATGCCGAAGCATGTTCGCAGAAAGTATTTGGAAATTTTTATAACTGCATCTTCGACGTGATTTTTATGAGCAGTGTTCATTTCTTTTCACATGACTAGCTTTAATAATGCCGCAATCTAAATCCTGTTTTAAATTAGTTTATATTGTTTTCTGATTTCTCGGTGATCTTTCCACCGAATACAAAATCGAATTTGCGCTTGGCTATTGTAAATGACCGCTCCCAACACGCGCCTGTAGCCATTCAGAGTGAGTTGCTCAGTTAGTCTTAATTAATACAAAGTCACTTCTTTACATAGCAACGCACACTGACCACACGTAGCAGTCGTGCCTCAACTAACGTTTTCACATTTAATTTGCATGTCAGTACAGCAATCATACAGTGGCCTGGCAGTTTTCGAAAGTTCAGAAAAATGAGGATGAAATGGGGAGTTTGCAAAAGTATAAACGTCCTTTAAGCTAACGGAATTCTGCATACAACTGGCATTACATATTTTTTAACACTTGTTAAAATGGGAGCAAGTCTCTTGCCTGCTTACTTTATAGATTGCGTATTTTCAGTCGCTTAATCCTAAAACTGCTGCTTCTCATTCTGAAAACTATCAATTAACTCTGATCTGCCTGTGAACCCACACTCTCTGTCTGGGAGTGAAGAACAATAAAAAATTTGGTTATTCAGATCATTTGAACAAACCTACATTTTTAAAATGACAGCGTGTTCTCCCTGGCAGTGGATTAGTGTATTTATGGACCCGGTGACCACAAGCAAGAGAAGGAAAAACAACCAGTAATACGAGGGAAAGATAGCTAGGCCAGCAGTGTTCTTTCTCCTAAAATCGTGGAGGGTTTTCTTTGCTCTGTTATGCAGAGATTAAAATTCCCAGCAAAGGGGAAAAATGGTACACAGAGTCAGTGTTTTCTTTTTTGTTGTTGTTATTTTTTAAGAGGGGGGAAAAAGATTTCTTAGAAGCATTAGGTTTATTCGTGCTGTTTTGGGAGGTCCATTCTCCTAACATATATTGGCAGGGAGAGAGGTAGCGAGCGCGCGGGAGGCAAAATTTATTCTGACTGTAACAGTCACAGTGGGCCTCTCACAAACATAATGCTAAATTATGGGCCTCTCCATGGGCTGAACGTAATGTTAAGTTGTATGATGGATTTTATCTTACACAAGCCGCTCCGGTCCATGAAATGAGATAAGAAACCACTGCAGCTGGAGTTCACAGAGGGTTGAGCTCAGACTAAAATTCCAGAGTTAGCAAAATTGGATGAGCCAGCTGTGGGACCGCAGGCGTGTGTTCTGTACCTGTGCGTTGAGATTTTCGAGGACAGGCATCCTTCTTTGCGGGGTGCCCCGTTATCTCCTCTGGGGAAGGTGTGAGGCTGGAGGGGGCAGGTTTGCACTGAGAAAAGGCTCTGATCCCCAACCACAGCCCCTGCCACCAAGGGAGAGGGCCTGGGTGGGTGCCGATCTGTAGCACGTGTTTGATAGGTACCTCCAGCCTGGAGAAAGCGGAGCACACTCCATACACACTGGGTCAGGGTGGTCCTGCCTTCATTGAGCGCATGTACCTCTGGGCAAGCGACAGCCCCAGCAAGGAAGTTGTGTGCCACCTGGGAGGGGGCCTCTGGCAGAAAAAGGACTAAGGGTGTTTCTATGATGTGTAACGTGCCAGCAACAGTGGTTGATTAAAAAACATCTGATGAGCGAGAGAAAATAAAACTCCTTTACCAAAGATGAATCATGCTCTATCCAGTCTTTTAGGGTGTATATCTGTGTATGTATAAACAATGTATAATACATAAGTATAGAAAATATATGCACGTGCAAACTTATACACACAATACATAAGGATGTTTCTGATGGTCCTCCAGTATTTACCAAATAAATAAGAATCTGAATCTTACATTTTAATTTTGCTCCTGGTTTTTAGAATTCAGAGCCTACCAAGTTTCTTGAAAAAAATGTAGGATACTAAGTCACATTTTCCAAGGGTAGAAAAATAGAACTGGAAGACTTCTCCCCTCAGATCTGCCTGGGAAGGTCTGCAGTGAGCCTTTGGCCGTAGGATCGATAAATGTTGTGATAATTGACATACAACTTCCAGTTCTAATTAACTTAATTACCTTCAAACTTGCTTTTTTTTTTTTTTTCTTTTTCTTTTTCCTACTCCTAAGCCATAACAACACAGGTCTGTTCCAGTAACCATTCCCAGACAGGCAAGTTTATTTGTTTTCTTTCAAATGAACCTTATCGTTTATTTACAGGTGGATCCTCATTCCCCACTCCATCCCTCCACCCCCGTACATACCTCAAACCCACTTCAAATGGGTTCCAGTAGGCTTCCAAATGGCTTTCGGAGAAAACACTGACCACCCAGATAATAGGTCCTCTTTTGTTGAAAACAAAGAAATACTCTATTTTTCAGCCTAATTAAATATATTATATTTAACCTAAAATGAAATTAGTTTGGAACTATAGTAGAAAAAGAATCGGCTAATGCCCACTTCCGCCTTGGGAACAATATCTCTCATTACATCCAGCTTTAAACTAGTTTAGTCTGTCATCCGTATTTTGACACTAACTCAGTTGATTGGAAGTCAGGAAACTAGTATCCATGTAGAATATGTCTGAAATAAAAAAAAAAAAAAGAATCTGTCTGAAGAAGGGATAAAGAAGTGGAGACCGGATCGGTTAATGACAATTTTCTTTTTTAAGCCAGTCTTGAGAAAGAGAAATCAGGATTTGCCATAGATCTTGGATGGGATTTGTTGCCTAGAACACCCAGAACTGATCTAAAACTGAAATCCCTGGGTTGGTAGGTGAGAGAACGAACAACCGTTTGTTTCCTGGGTGGCTCTGTGACACCATGGAGCCAGAGGCGAAAGGGCAAGCGAGGCAATGCTAGAGCAGTTAGTCTTAGGAAAGCTAACTTGTCAAGGCCTCAAAATATATCTGGTAAGATGGCCCACGTTCCGTCCCTTGAGAAGAACCCAAAGTGAAGTTACATTTTCCTGCCTTGGCATGATGTGTACCTGGTGGTTTTCCATTTCCAGATGATAGCAAGTTTTCAGAGGCTATCACAGTGCTACTCTCCTGGATCGAACGAGGGGAAGTGAATCGGCGTTCTGCAAACCAGTTCTATTCCATGGTGCAGTCGGCCAACAGCCACGTCCGCCGGCTGATGAATGAAAAAGCCACCCACGAACAAGAAATGGAAGAAGCCAAGGAAAATTTTAAAAATGCCTTAACCGGAATCCTCACTCAATGTAAGTAAAATTTTGGGGGCCATCTGTTTGGTTGTGATTTTTGCCTTGGCTTTTGTGTTCCTTTCATTTTTGTTCTCATTTGGGGGTAAGTAGTTCAATAATTTCCCATCCTGCTCCATATCGAATGGCAAACCTCATAACCTATTTCATGTTCTGTGGCAACTTGGAGGAACACGGACCCTGCCCTGAGAGCTTACTTCTCAAGGTGAGCAACGTTTCTGTAGCTTTTCCTCAGAACACCAAACCCGGCCACCAGGGCAGGGTGGCCAGATGCTTCTGTGCCTGCTGGACCGGCCACAGGTCACACCACACCTGCAGCATGGCCCCCCTCTCCCTGCGGGCTGTCCCCACGTGCAGGACATGACCTCCATGGCCTCCTAGTGCCGACAGTAGGAAGCAGGCCCCGAACACAGTGTCCTTGAGCTCTGTTTAGGATGAAGGCACCATCAGAAAAACTCCTCCTCAGGATCCTTTATTTGAGGTGAGCTTTGGCTGTCAACATGGGCAACTCAGTAGAGGTGTTTCTCCAGTATTATTATTATTTTTTTTTTTTTTGTCCTTTCTTCATCTGGAAAGCAAATTGCCTTAACTGCTTAATGCTGGTGATTTTTCATGTCCAGATCCTAAATTGATGAAGGGGTGTAAATGGGCTTTCTCATAGAACAATAGTCAGGGTAATTACCCAGGGCTCTATTCAAAAAAAGGGCGTATATTTTTTTTACGGGCACTCTGTCTGTGTCTGTAGTTAACGTCACAGCGGCATAATGCATTACAGTTGCTGATGTTCCCTTGGTTGGCAAAAGCCATTGAATGACGCTGTAACAATGCCGTGCTCCATTCCGTACCAGGTGCAGGGTGCCACGTTGGGACGGTGACATATGCGATTTACGTATTCATTCTGAGAACGAGCATTATTTTCCACGGTACGGTGTGCCAAAATGTCGATCGCCTCTTTCGACAGTGTAAACCCAAGGGATGAATGTGTGTATCTGTTAGGATGGGAAGTGAGAGAGACATGACAAACCAGCTTCTCAAGTGGGAATGGTGTTTTATGGGACTTTGTTGTCAACAGACCATTTTTTGCAGCAGCACAAAATATATAAGAAACTCTCAAACATGAACTCTGATAAGTGACCAAATATCCAGCCTGGGACACCCGTCTTTATAGAAAAGGAATAGGAAAAACAGATGTGCTATCTCATCAGACCATTATCAGGCCACTTTCCCTCGATTCCCAGTCATGACGAATGGCCCTTTACCCAGCCGTGTATGACCAGCAGTTCTGAGGTTAGGGTTACTAGGGATAGGATAGAGGACACTAATTCTGATCCTCCCTTTAAAGGGAGGGAAGCTTGGAGTAGACCAGCAGGTGGAGGGGGAGTAAGGCTGGCTTGGTAATGGAGAAAAGGAAGAGCGGGGAATGCTCAACTCTACTAATACAGTTCCCCCAAAGTGATGGCAAGCCAAGTGCCTGAACATTGGGATATTACCGGGTACCTTTTGCTCACTAGCATCAATTTTAAATACATTTTCATTCCCACGACTTCACCACGTCACCTGGCAGGGAAGACTCGACTCTTGGCTCTAAGGATGAAGGTAGGAAGGCAACCACCCATTAGAATAAGGGGGCAATTGGGTGTTCTTTGGCCACACCCATTGAAAGGAGCACCTGTTAAAAAGAGGCCCAGATCCAGTGGCTGAGAATGCAACGTGCCTCATATCATACAGTGCTGCTGCGCTGGCCTTGGTTTGAAACCACGAGGGAGGGGATCCCTGGGTGGCGCAGTGGTTTGGCGCCTGCCTTTGGCCCAGGGCGTGATCCTGGAGACCCGGGATCGAATCCCGCGTCGGGCTCCCGGTGCATGGAGCCTGCTTCTCCCTCTGCCTGTGTCTCTGCCTCTCTCTCTGTGTGTGACTATCATAAATAAATAAAGAAAAAAAATATTTAAAAAAAAAGAAAAAGAAACCACAAGGGAGACAGACAAGTCTAACGTGGTGGGATCCAAACATCAGCATTTTATCACGGGTAAAGCTTGAATCGGAACGTGTGGTTGAGGGCTGCTGTAACAGCGGGCTTTCTACTGCAAGGCCTCCAGGCTGAGCATCTCGCCGCAAGCAGCTCCGAAGCCCTGGGCCCCAGTGCACAGCGAGAGGGAGCAGCGGGGAACGGGCAGGGGTAACAGGCACGCTGGCGTGCTCCTCCCTGCCTGAGAAGGAGAGAGTACAGGGCCGGAGCAGGACTGGGAATTTTGGAGGGAGATCAACCTCATGGAAACCCAGGAGTGGAGATCACTGTCGTGGATACCTCTCTGGCACCTCTACTATGAAATGCCAAACCCAGAGCTCTTGCTTTTAAGCTTCAACCCCATTCCGTGTTAGGTTTTTCCTTCCCATTTTAAGAAACTCTGAGACCAAAATCCTAGAAGTGATTTTTACCCTCATTTTACCCTCATCCCTCCACCAAAGCCCGTATTCAGGCCGTCAGGAAATCCCTCGGTTTCAGCCTTCAGAAATGACCCACTTTTCTTCATTTTAACTGCCTGCATTCAAAAGTGCAGGCTGCCTGAACTACGGCAGCGGCCTGGTGTGTCAGTTCGACGCGGTGTCCACCTGTGAGCGACAGAAAACCCTACCCAATGTTAATCTTAAACATGTGAAGTTTTTTCCTTTCATATCTGGTAAAATCCCAATTTAGGTGGTTGTTGGCATGGGTTCAGGGGTGCAGGGCTGTGAGGCCCGAGGCTTCTGTGATGCTATTAGCTTCTCCTAGGCCATGGTCGAAAATGACTGCTCTTGCTCCTGCCATCACAGCTTTTTTTTTTACACACTCAAACCACATTAAGAGAAAGAGAAGAGGACAGGGTTGTGCCTTTCGAGCAAGAAAGCAAAACTTGCCCAAAGATCCCCAACAGGCTCCCACTGATGTCTCATTGTGCAGAATTATTACACGTGTCCATGCTTAGCTACAAGGAAAACAGGAAATATCCTTTATTGACTGGTCCCCAGAATAAAATTGGAGATCTTATCATAAGGAAGGAGGGGAGGATGGCTGCCAGGAGGCATTTTGCAGTTTTTGCCATGCCCAGTCTCTCCCTTTCCACTTGTATTCCTGTTCAATCTATTTTTCACACATCGTCTAATATAATTCACATCATATCTTCCCCGCTTAAATCCCTCGAGTAGCTTCCCATTGCACGTATAATAATATTCACTCTCCCCAGGCTACAAGCTCCCCATACCTGCCTCTTTGATGTCAGTTTTCCCTTGACTTGCTGTGCGTATCTCCACTGGCCTCCCTCCGGCTGAGCCTGTCAGAACTGCCTCCCACCCCTGGGCCTTTGCACCTCTGTCCTCTCTGATGTGCACTGCCCCCCCCCCCCCCACTGCACATGTGAGTCCTTCCCATCCTGGAGGCCTTGACTGAAAGCCCACCCTTCAGAGAGGCCTTTCGGCTTCACGCTTCCCCAGGAGGTTCACCACCGCTGCAAGGCAGGGGGAGGGGGGGAGTAGAAGGGGGTCCTTCAGAGCACTTACCAAACTGTGCAGTGATGCAATGATCTGTCTGCTTTCGATTATTAGTCATGCACGCATACCAAGCATCTGGGACATAGAATCAGGATGGCGAGTGAGCGAGCAAATGAGCACATGGGAAGGATGGCAGGAAGGAAGGCTGACACCGTTCAGACATTCCCAGGGCCCTGCAAGAGTAGTTAGACAGTAGTTGGTGGCAGCAGAGGCTGGGGTGGCAGGGCTTCAGCTCTGCTGGCAGGATCAAGCGGATCCAAAGGCTTGCCAGCTGTGCTTTTGCTGGCAATTGCAGTGCTTCACCAGACCCCTGGAAGCAGGCCAAGGGGAGGCTGGGGGGTCAGCATGGAAGGGTCAACAGAAAAGTTCACATTGGCGTTCCTCCATCGTAACCCCATTTCCCATCTACCCGTTGCTGTGTGAGACCCCCACGCCACCCCCAGCCCTGTGCTTGGATCCTAGGGAGGTGTCTTGATGGCCAGCAGAGACGGTGAAAAGTCCCAGCCAAGTGGTCCATGTCCCAGCGGCGGAGGGCGTGAGGGACCTTCGTGGGCCTTCACAGGCAAGCCCCTGCAGGACAGCTTGAAGGTGGGAGAGATCTTAAGTGTGAACATGACCTGCAGTTAAGCCTTTGAGGAGGAATGGGAAGACTGCATGTCCTACTGAGCAAGCTCAGAATGTTCCATTCTTTGCTATGTGCATTTACCACGATGACCACCCCCTGGATGTGAAGGGAAACCAAAGCCTACCAATGCGTCATGACAACAGTAGCAGTACCCTGGCTAAGCTGCTAGGTGTGTGCGCGTTTCATCATCCTTTGGATTTTAAAGACATCTCGTTTCAGGTCTGGTGCAGTTCGGTCTGCTGGTCCCAGCCACGTTTCCCACGTACCCCAGCTCCGTGTAGCGGCATGGGGTGCATTGGTGTTGGTACTGGCGGGGCTGCTTTGTCCACGGCGATTGGCGCACTCACCGCATTCTCCAAAAGCAGAGCCAGTCACACACCCCCATCTGTCTGCGTTAAGACTCCTGGAATTAGATTCCAGCTTTCTCATTTAGAATCGAATCACGATTGTTTAAGCACGCAAATTCAGGACTGGCCTCTCAGTTCTCTTTCTCCTTAAGTGGGGCTGGAAATCTGGTTGTCTGGCAGTAACCCTGAGCGCCCCCTCCCACATAAGAGACCTCCACAGCACCAGTGATGGCCCTTGAATTCCCTGGTGGCCTCCTTGTTGGGAAGCCACGGGTGTCAGGCAACTGTTGGGGGTCATTCGAGAGCAGGTAAATGGATGAGCTAGGTTAGTACCGCAGGTGGGACCGGCCTGGTGTCCTGAAGGGAGGGCTCAGTTAACAACTTCCAGGGAAGTGCAGGCCCATTTTTGACAAAGCTCCAAGCATAGTAAAAGTTTGGGTCCCTAGATAGACTTTACTGGAAAGAGGAGAAGGGAAATTTCATTAAGTGTCAGTCCATTAAATTGGATTAGATGCACCCATCCTTGCGTTGCTTGTCACAGTTGTCCTTGCTTTCATATTTGAGCAGATAGCATTTTCTCAAGGGAGGGGGGGATCAAGAGCTATGAGTAATAACATAAAAAAGAAGTTGTGATTTATTTCAAGGCTTACTTCAGGGTCCAGTAAGCTACCTTCTAGCCTTGTTGGGGTTCAATCCTACAAACTTTGGTTTTCAGTTCTAACCTTTCTCATACCTCTGGCTTTCACCCCAGGACCAGCTATTAAACATAGTCAAGTAGGCATCGTTTCCATCTGAGCTTTGGCTCTAAGCATCAAGGGGCAGCACTGGACCCAACCAAGAATTTGGGGTGATCAGCATCCATTCAATTCTGTTTGGGGATCATTTCTCACCTCTGGCCACAGATACGCAGTTATGAAAGATGTTAGTTGAGGACGCCATCTATCCCGGTGTGGCAGCTGGGGCTCTCTCCTCTTTTTTTTCTGGCCAGCTGGGTAGATCTCATCTGCTAGATATAGAAGAAAGAGAAAAAACATGTCCATCAGGTGAATCATCTCACTCTTTCATCATCCTATCCTTGTGTCATCCTTGACTCATGCTTATGTCATTTCTTGACCTGTCCGTCTGGCGGACAGCTTCCCCAGTTTTCCCGACTCTGAGGCTTCCAGGTTTTGATCTTTGCTTTTTAAAAATGTAGACTTCATGGGCACTCCCCACCGGCCTACCCACTCCCAGTTTTTCGGTTACGAGCAACGCTTGTCATTTCAGAGCTCAGAGAGGAGCTGTTTATAAAGTTCAGGAAGCATGTACCACAGCACTCAATTATTAATATGCACGCCAAGATGATCAATTGTGCATGCCTTGTTACAACACACACTCGTCTAATGAAAATTTAAACGCCCCATGATATCCCCACATCAGTACTTCCCCAACATGCTTCCCAGTAAGGGAGCCGAGAAGGAAGGGAGTGACGTGGGGGAAAGGCACCTGGGAAAAGCAGACGGCAGTGGAGAAGGCTTTATTAATATTAATTTAGGGATACGTGCCACAAATACAATGAGCAGGGCTGGAAAGTGGAAATTGGAGGATGTCAGAGCTGGAGGGGGACCTCAGAGACCCGTTGGCTCAACCCCTCTCATTTCAGAGAGGGGGCAGCGGAGGTTCTGGAGGAGACGTGATGGGCCTTTGGTCATGTAGCAATTTCCGGGCAGATCAGAACCCAAGACTCTTGGCCCGCCGTACCGTTGGCTCCGTGCCGCTGGGCCTCTGGGTGTTTTTTATGAACAGTGAAAATGAGCAGAGGACGATATTATAGCTGTAAATTTATAGCATACAGGTGGAGTTGAAGAAGTGTTCAGTGATAATCCCACGCTGGCTTCCCACGGAATATAAATGCCGCTGTCTGGTTAGAAAATGAAGCCTTTGCTCCCAGCCCTACCCTCTCCCCCCCTGCACACAGGGGCCCACGCTACATCCCTCGCCTCAAGGACCGCCCTCTGCTCTGTGCCACCCCTGGAGCCCGGCCTCTGTCACACGTGCCCCTGGTACAGCCCAGGCCCCCGCCCCCCTCTGCACCTGTTAACACTGTCACTATCCCCTTGAGCATATATTCCTTTCCTAATTGTTTTATGTGCATCAGGCTTGGGGGCAGGGGGTTCTTTTTTTGGTCCTCTAGCAAGATTTTAGGTGAAACAGAGACAGAGACCATGCACTGTCCTCCTTCCCCACATCCCTGCACCACTCCCGGGTCTGGCACAATTCAGTAGTACAACTCCTGGCTGTTGACCAAAGATCAGAGATGGCAACGAAGGTGGTATTGGAAATTGGGCTGGAGCCTAAAAACCGCAAGACATATTCTAAATGTTGGGGGGTCTTGCATAAACCATGATCTCAGCTGACTTTGCTCCAGTATGCGCTCTTCTTTGAGTGCGTACACAGAATATACTTCAGCTGAGAACCTTGCAGTAGTGCCGTGATGGTCCTGTTGTTAATATTACTTGGACCCAGAGCTCGGAAGGATTAGGACTACTGTGCAGGTTTGCTTTATGCGTTTATGATCGGAAACAGCGTCACCCTCATCTGAGTTCTTGAAACGGAGGAGAGGCCGTTGACTGGGCCTGAAGAGATCCTGGTTTTAATCCCGGCTCAACCCCTTAACCAGGTGACCCCAGGACAGTCTGCTGAGCATCCCAAGTCTCGGTTTGCCTATCCGTTCTATAAAGGAAGGGTTTGACCAGATAGTCCCCGCTCGGGCCCATTCCCATCCCAAAAACTCTGCGGTCCTTATCATGTCAATGACTTCGATCCCTTTTTTGTTCCCCCTGAGTATCTGAAACAGAGCAAGGGACCCAGCCAGGATGCTGAAAGCTCCTTAACCGGTCATAGGACAGTGGATCAGAGATCCCTCCAGGCGTGTGGCCTGTTTCTGCCTCGCTGTGGACGTTGTGTCTACAGGGCAGTGCTGCAAATCTCAAGCCACATCACCCCCCCCCACCGCCCTGGGGTGTGTGCCTGGCACCCTGCTGGTGCTGCAGGCTGCACCTTCCCTGACCAGTCTCCTCTGTCACAGCCTCATCTATTCCCTTGACTAAAGTCCTAAAAGCCTCAGGTGTTTGAATGAGCGATGAGATTCATCTGCAAATTTTTGCTGGGCCCCTGTTCAGTACCCGGTGGTGCACAGCGCCGGAGTGACAGATGAGGGGTCCCTGATCGTGGACCATGACCCCCCCCTTTCAGGCAGATGGGTGTCATCATCCACACTTCTGGCTGAAAAGCTCTTTCTGAAACCATTTACTTCTTAGGAACATCTCAGCTAAACATGCTTTTTTTTTTTTATTTCTGCCAAGGGAAATTTGGCTTCTGTGTTCGTGCTGTCGAAAAAGAATTTTATGAAGTGTTAAAATGTTTTCCGTGTCTGTGGCCGTCATTGCTGTTGTTCATCCGCGGGAAAAGAATTCCCTGTAACTGCTTTAGCAACTCGGCAGATTTTTCCCTTTCTCCTCCAAATCGTGCTGATGGCTCTATTTGCCGGTGTTTTAAGTGCTGGCAGCATTATTTTCATTAAAAATAAATAAATAAAATAGAATACCTATTTGCTCTCAGGGAATAAATGTCCGGAGAAAATATGTTTTATAAAAACTTTCCCCAAAAAATTAAAAATAAATAAATAAATAAATAAACAAACAAACAAATGAATAAATAAAAACTTTCAAATCAAGAATGAGCACAATTTCCTATTTCACAGTATACCAGCACCAATAGGATAAGATACTGGAAGCCTGCCAGATACGAGCTGAGCCTCTCTTGGTCTCTCTCCTTTCAGCCTGACTGAAAATATATGTACTGGGCCAAGTCATAGCACTACAATAATAACTTGAGGGAAAAAAAATCTTTTACTAAAGATAACAAAATAAGAGACAGAAACTAATAAGCCTTCTGCTCTAGAACAATAAGGAACTGTGGAAGGCTACGTTTCCAGGGCTAACATAGTATGTGTTGAGGGAAGCTCAGCAATTCAGGAAAATTAGAACTCTTGACAGCTGGAGGTGAAACCCCGCTAACCCTGATGTGAGCCCTGTAGGGACTGGAAGAGAAGCCACCCACCGCCAAGTGTGGGGAGGAGCTGTTTGGGGAGAGGTGGAGAGGAGGGGGTAGGCTCTGAGGAAGTATCTCCCAGCTGCTTTGGAAAGCATCTGCGTGCAGATGTTCTTGTGTGTGTGCGTGTGTGTGTTTTTCTCACAAAAACTTTTTGAAGCCAAGACGCTTTCAAACTACATCTGAGGAAAAGTGAGGCATCAGTACAGTTACTTAAGGCGGAGATGATGTGTTCTGGACTCTTCTGTGCAACTGAAAAAGAAGTACAAGTTGGTGGCCATGCTCAAGCATGAAGAACTGTGCCCAGGGAGGATCATGAAAGAGTAGCCACAAAGTGAGAGGACTTTGATGTAAGGACATAACCTGCTAGGGTTTGTAGACACCTTCTCTAGCAGGGGAGTCGTATGACCCGCAAAGCCAAAAGTATTTACTGTTTCTTTGTGGAAAAAACTTGCTGACCCATCTTCTGTAGGATCACAGAGCTGGGGAGGATTGATGATTGATTGATGGATGGATTGATTTTTATTTAAATTCAGTTAATTATGACATAATGTGTTATTGGTTTCAGAGGTAGATGGCAGTGATTCATCAGTCTTACATAATTACCCAGTGCTCATTACATCACGTGCCCTCCTAAATGCCCATCACCCAGTCACCTCGTCCCCACCCTCCCACCCCACCCCCTCAACCCAGTGACCCTCAGTTTGTTTCCTATGACGAAGAGTCTCTTCCGGTTTGCCTTGGGGAGGACATTTAGATGACTAGTCCAACTCCCTTTGCTTCAGGCCTCAAACACAGAGCTTCAGGCCACAGGACTGCCTGGTGGGGGAGCTAAGGCTTTACCAACAACATGGGCTTCCTGGCTCTCCCTCCCACTTAGGTGCGGCCCCAGAGTGTGGCATTCCTAAAAGCACTCCCTGAGCAGGGTGGGGGTGGGGGCCACCTCCTCAGGTTTCCCCTGCTGAGGCTTATTATCCAACAACAATGATGAACAAAAGTGGAGCAGAGTGGATTTTAGATGACTGTGTGCTGAGGGCACATGCTAAGGGAAGTCGGCTCCAGTCAGGTAGGTAGACACACGAGAAGGAGGGGCCCTTTTGGAGACACTTTCTTCTTCACTGCCTTCCAGAGTCCTCAGTCCACTTGTGGAGAGGGGTCAGTCAGCTTCCTGCCCCATAACAACCTCAACTATTTGGCCTCTTCATTTTAGAGAATACTACTCACCTTAAAGTTTTGGCCCTGGGGGTCCTTAAAGCCTCTCCTGCCTCATTCTTCCGTGCTCTCTGCAAGCTTCTTCTCCACCTATGACTCAGTCCTGTCTATGGCTGTCTCCCCGCAGGGCTGCAAGAACCAGCAGCATCATGGGATCTCTTTATCCCCAGCACCTAGTGCAGTGCCTGGCATGATACACTCCACAGTTCTCATGAGACTTTACCCCATCGTAGAAATACGTATATGAAGGTTTATAAAGACGGTTGATCCTTGAACAAACATGGGTTTGAACTGTGCTGGTCCACAGATTTTGTCGACACAGTACAGTAGTCCTGTAAACATATTTTCTCCTATGATTTTCTTAACATCTTCCCTAGGCTCCTTTATTTTAAGAAGACAGTATGTTACACATATGACATGCAAAAATATGTCTTAATCAGCTATTTTGCAAACTATAAACAGGAGGCTATTAAGTTTTGGGGGAGTCAAAAATTTTAATGTAATTTTTAACGGGGGGGGGGGTCAGTGTCTCTCACCCCCACATTGTTCCAGGGTCAGAGATACATGATTTGAGTTTGAGCAGATACAATTCCATTCCCAGTTTCACCACCTGCTAAGTATAAGACCTTGGACGAGTAATTATACCTCTCTGTGAAACCTGTTTCTTCATCTATGAAATGGGCAGGACAGAAGCACCAGGGATCGCTGGGAAATTTAAATGAGATAATGTTTTAAATCAGAGTTTCTCAAAACTTCAGTATTCATTGGGATGACCTAGAAAGCTTGATAAAACAGTCTGCTGGATTGGTAGTTGCCAGAGACAGAGGGTAGGGGTACAGAAAGTGGGTGCATGGCCTAAAAAGGTACAGACTTCCAGTTAATCTGAAAAATACTTAGTGGGCATGAAATTGGAGTGTAATTTGGCAGTAGCTCTCAAAAATTTAAAATTTAGATATTCTTTTATCTGTTCCATTGCTAAGAAGTTCTTAAAAAGACACTTATATGAAAATGTCAAAAGATATGTTTGAGGATGTTCATTGTAGCCTTATGAATACAGGAATACTCCAAAGATATTGCAAGCTCAGTTCCGGGCCACCACAATAAAGGGAGTAGCACAATAAAGTGAGTCAAATGAATTTTTTTTTGGTTTTCCAGTGCATATAAAAGGTTTATTTATGCTGTTGTAGTCTATTAAGTGTGCAATAGTATTAGGTCTAAAAAAACAATGTATATACCTTAATTTTAAGATATTTTGTGGCTGGGGCACTTGGGTGGCTCAGTGGTTAAGCATCCGACTCTTCATTTCGCCTCAGGCCACGATCTCAGGGTCATGAGATCAAGTCTTATGCCAAGCTCTTCACTGGGCAAGGAGCTTGTTTAAGATCCTCTGTCTCTCTCCCTCTCTAAAGATGGATAAGATAAGATAAGATAAGATAAGATAAGATAAGATAAGATACGATAAGATAAGATATAAAAATACTTTGTAGTTAGAAAATGCTAACCATCTGAGTGTTCAACAAGTTGTGATTTTTTTGACAGTGGAGGGTTTTGCTTGGTTGTTGATGCCTGCTGACTGATGAGGCTGGTGCTTGCTGAAGCCTGGAGTGGTTGTGGTAGTTTCTTAAAATAAGACAACAATGAAGCCTGCCACACCAGTTGACTCTTCTTTTCACTTGAACACCTAGAGGCCATTGTAGGGTCATTAACTGGCCTAATCTCAATATTGTCGTGTCTCAGGGACCAGGGAGGCCCAAGAAGAGGGAGAGAGATGGGGGAACTGCCAGTCAGTGGAGCAGTTGAGCACACACATCTATTAAGTTTGCCGTCTTACATGGGTGTGGTTTACAGCACCCCAACACAATTGCAATAGTAACGTTAAAGGTTGCAGATTCAGGGGCGCCTGGGTGGCTCAGTTGCTTAAACATCTGCCTTCAGCTCAGGTCATAATCCCAAGGTCCTGGGATCAAGCCCTGCCTCTGGCTGTCTGCTCAGCAGAGGGCCTGCTTCTCCCTCTCCCTCTGCCTGCCGCTCTGCCTACTTGTGCATGCATGTGTGCTCGCTCTGTCAAATAAAGAGAAAAAAAAAAAAAAAGATCACTGATCAGTATCATCATAACAAAGATAATGATGAAAACTTTAAGATATTGCAAGAATTACTAAAACACGGCACAGAGACATGCAGTGAACAAATGCTATTGGAAAAATGATGTTGCTAGACTTGCTGGACGTAGAGTTGCCACAAACCTTCAATTTATAAAAAGCAGAGTATCTGTGAAGTGTAATAAAGGAAAGTGCAATGAAATGAAGTATGCCTTTAACATGCATATTGATGGATTTCCAAGATATGTTAAGTGAAAAAGAGCAAGTTTTAGAATATGCTCAGAGCGGTCACCTTTAAAGAAAAGAACTGGATGAGAGGCAGCCGATGGGAAGGTAGCCTTTTACGTTTTGTTTTGTTCCTTTTTCTTTTCTTTTTTAAGATTTTATTTATTTATTCATGAGAGACACACAGAGAGAATCAGAGAAGCAGGCTCCTCACAGGGAGCCCGATGCGGAACTCCATCCCAGGACCCCAGGATCAGGCCCTGAGCCACCCAGGAGTCCCTGTTCCTTTTTCCTCGTTTACATCTTTTACTTTTATTTAGTCCCTAGGGATAGTCTAGGCAGGGGGATTTACTGGATTTTAAAAGCCTAACAAATGCTGCGTATTGTAAAGGAACCATTAAAATTATAATATTCCTCTTAGATTTTTGTTTTGATACCTCTCAACATGTTTGAATATATGCATTGATAAGGGGATCTACAGTTCCTGAAATGCATAAGGCTTTATACAAAACTTAAGAAGCCACCATCCACCTAATATCTTACCATTTATTTGAATTGTGTCACTATTCTTTGCTTACTCGAAATTTGCTAAAAGCATCCTATTTCTTTTTTTTTTTAATATATATAATTTTTTTTCTCTACTGTGTCACCATGTTTCTCTTCCTGTCCATTTCCCAAAAGAACCAAATACCTCCTCCAGCCAGGAAGTTAAGAGACATGATGCCTTGCCCGTTGGCGTCCTGACCTCAGGTTTAACACGGCCGTGATGGATTTACGGTGTCACGCAACAATGCTCTTTTTTACTCATCTCAAGAGAAAACCCCAGAATGCCCTTTTTTTTCCTCCTCAACTTGAAATTCTAGTCCATGCCTCCCTAATGTATGGGTCTGACCGTGTTAATTCTCTATTTCCTGGGCTTCCTGCCAGGCTGACTGGCAGGCTCCTCTGAGCTTGCGACCCAGAGTGAGTAGTCAGGAATCTCTCTGGGAATCTCTTCTAGCAGCTTCCCCTGTCCGCTCCTCCCTCTGGCTTTGTCTTGCTCCTCCGGGTGTCCTGAGAGCCTGAATCACTCCCTACATTTCCTCCGTTATAATTCTTCAGTCCGGGAGCCAAGACTCATCAAGTCTACCCTAGCTTTTCGTATTTAAAAACAACAGTAACAGCACTGGGTGTTATACTCTATTTTGGCAAATTGAATTTAAATAAAATATATATATTTCTTAAAAGTAACAAGCCAGGGTGGGGGAGGTCAGCGATTTCATGAGTTATGTGTTTTTCTTTGGACATCTTTTCTGAGCTATTCATGGAGGTTGTGGAAAAATGTTTTCCCTTAGAGGAAACCCAAAGGTCCTCTGAGTTCTACAGGGTTAGGCTCTTGGATGAGCCCAGATGACATCAAAAACAGAAATTGAGCTTGGAAGATTTGTTTGAGGTGCTCTCTTTGGGCAAGCCTTCTGCCTGTAAGGACTTAGCTTCCCCAGATACTTGGGACACTAAAGGGATGGAGGCTCTTTCACAGCTGTTTAGCTGGAGCACGAGATATGGGAAGTGCAGGGACTCTAAGGAAGAATTCAGTCCTGAGGACAAAGAAGAGAAAGGTCTGGGTTTATGTTCAGAGGAGGAGCTTAACCTTCCTCTTCCTTGCTTCCAAGGCTCTCCTGCTCAGAGCTCAGAAGTCAGGAGCCTTGTGCAGCCTGAAATCGGAGGTTTTGAACTCGGTGGTGCTCTGCTCCTTCCCAGGGAGCTTGTTTAAATGTGGCCTGTTACCGGGTAAGTGGGTGTCCTGTTCTGAGCTCTCCTTCCCTTAGACTGAAGACAAGTGCTCCTCAAGAGAATTTATAAACTTTTCTCTCAAGTAAGAAGTATATTCTGAACTCAGCAGATGTCCAAACAGTTTGAGGTGAGGGAAAGTACTCAAAAAAGTTATTCAATTACTTAGTCTTGGGGCACCTGGGTGGCTTAGTGGTTGAGTGTCTGCCTTAGGCTCAGGTCATGATCCCAGGATTCTGGGATCAAGTCCCATATCAGGTTCCCTGCAGGGAGCCTGCTTCTCCCTCTGCCTATGTCTCTGTCTCTCTCTGTGTCTCTCAAGAGTAAATAAATAAAATCTAAAAAAAAAAAAAAGAAAGAAAGAAAAGTAAAAATCAATTTAAAAATAAAGTATTCAGTCATAGGGATTATTTTTTTAATTCTGAAGGCTACATACATAGATGCATGAGTTATGTGTATGTATATGGGTATGCATGTGGACAGGATCATTAATAACGGTTAGTAAAGTGTTAAATTAATTAAACAAGGGGAACACCAGACAGAGGTGGCCCTAATGTGGTGGAGGTACACATAAAGCAAACAAAAATCCAAGTCTATGAATGCCTAAAAGTTGCCACAATCAAAACCTAAGGACAATAATCACAAGCAGCCAACTGAACTTTCAGCTGTGACCAACCCATGATTTCCTTGTTGTGCTTCTGCTGATTCTCTGTAAAAGACTATTTCCAGCTCCTGTTCTCCTAACCACTTCCAGTTAGGCACCACCTGATTCTATCCACTTTAGCTCAAACACTTCAGATTTTTAACAGACCTCATTTTATCTTTTAACAAGGGGTTTGCAGTTGCAAAGAGTGATTAGCAATTTCATCAAAGCTCTATTTATCCTTCCCTTACATTCACTTATAGGGTCTGGATATAAGGGACTCTATTTTGACATCTAAGACTGACATTCAAACATACTGGGGGTGGGGGTGGGGGAGGGAATAACTTTTAATTTTTCCTGATTCTCAAATAACCTAATTTAGGCAACACACGTAAAGCATAGAATTTGGTGGTGGGCTGGGAGAGGATTTGCAAGGTGTGAAGGGTAGATTTGAATTTTCTGACTCAACTCCTGTTGATAATACTTCCAAAATGTTTAAGTTTATAACTGATCCAGGCTCAAGTGGGGCTTGGGCCAGTAGTCTCTAGCCCACTAGGGGCAGTCAAGGCACCGGTTGGTGTTGGTCGATCTGAATTTGTTCTTCTATAAGCTACTTTTTTGAACAAATACCCGTACCATCTTGTTTACTATTTATGTCTTCTCTGAGCTTTTAGGTAGAATTTTAAACATTCAATTTAGTCAGTAACTGCTTATAGTTTTATTGTATAGAGGACTAGTATTGTGAATTATACCAGGGAAGTAGTGAGTGGCACTTAAATTCAGGGACTTGCTCCTTGGTGTTCCCTGCTGGAGACAAAGAAGAGTGGGGGCTGGAGCACCTGGGTGGCACGGTCCCTATTCTTGGTTTTGGCTCAGGTCGTGTTGTCAGGGTCGTGAGATCGAGCCTCAAGTCCAGAGCCCACTTCAGATTCTCTCTCCCTCTCCTTCTGCCCCTCCCCACTTATTTTTTCTCTCTCTCTTTCCCTCTCTCAAATAAATAAATAAAATCTTAAAGAAAAAACCGTATGGTCCTTACCTGTGACATCACTACCAGTGGTCATCCTGATTTATGATTTTGAAGATCTGATGTCTTTGAATCACATTCATTAAGGCATACTCTTGGAGGTGGCTTTTCCCTAATGATGATGAATTTATGCTGATCTAAGCAATCTTTCTGAGTCCTTTTGTGTGCCCAAGAACTTTCATTTGCAAGACAAATGGCTGGTTCAGGGGCAGTCTGCAGAAATGAGAGAAGTAAACTGGGCCTTGGACACACGGTGAGACTATTTTTTTAAACCTAAGCTGGAGTTCCACAGTGTTTGCTTTGGGGAGGAGTTCTTTATTATTTGTTAATATATGCGGAGAAAGCATAAAACTTAATAAGTATAAAGCTAATGACATTTAGTTTTGCTTTTAATTAATTACCCTATTGAAAAGAACACAATTGCCCGAAATTGAGAATGACCCAGAAAATTTAAGAGCTGTCTCTTTCTGAACCACTCTGATGTATTTTAGCTTCACCTAGATGACCTTCAGGTATGTCAAATTCAGCGTGTTCAAAAGCAAACTCTTTACTGTCTCTCTCAGCCCTCCCCCTGTGCTTATCCTCACGATCTCTGGTGCACCTCTCAAGCTTGAGCCTCCTCTTCTACCCCTCTCCTTCCTCGCAGCAAGTCAGCCACCGTCCTGTCAACTCACCCTGTCACATGACTCCTGGATCCTGCCTCTATTTCAGTGCTCTGCCTTAACTCAAGCCATCATGTTTCCCAAAAGAATCCAACTCAGATGTGCGTCCTCTGACTCTAATGTATAGAGTTCACCATCTGATGTAACATCCACTGTCCTTCCTTCCTGATCCATCCTCCACCCTCCAACCTTGCAGAGTCCTTTCATGACTCCATACGAGCCTTTGTACTGGGGAGCAAGCATTGGTTCATCATCCAAGACCTAGCAATAATGCTGCCTTCTTTGGGGGTGTTTCCTGACCCCGCCTACTGAGTCAATCACTGTGTCATCCATACTTCTCTTGCATAGGATAATTAACTGCTCATCTTTCTCCCTAGAGACTGTGATTCTCCTCAGCAAATGCTGGGTGAGGAGTGGATGCTAAGCCAGATGGTGAACTCTACATTATAGCCAAAGGACACACATCAGAGCGCTTAATCATATATTTCTAGCAGTCAGTCAAGTGCTTGGTAACTAGAGGATCTGAGATGTTTGCTGTATGAAGGAATGGATGGAGGGATGGATGGATGGATGGATGGATGGATGAATTGAAAGTTTACCTTGGGATATGGTAACAACATGTTCTAAATAACTGAGGCACTTTGCTTCAAACAGGAAACATCTGCAGTGGTGCATGGCTTGAGTAGATAGTAGAGGATCTATTTTTACCCTTGACCCTGTGCAGTGTTTGGCCACTGGGCCTTTCTTCCTATGTGCTTTCCCTTCTGAATGCTTCCAAGTGTATTACTGGCCTCTCTGACCTTCCCCCTATTCCACAGACAAGCATATGAACAGGTAATTTCCTTTCTAATGTATCCCCTCTATTAACAGCCTCTCTTGACTGATGGCAGAATTTTTACTATTGTCACCACCCAAATACTCGGCCTCAGTACTTACTGCCCCTTCCCCTCTGGATAGCACAGTTGTCACTCTTCTAAGTGATGCCTATTTTTTAAAAAGCTCTACTCTGAAAGCAATGGGGTCTGTTACTCTTTAACAGTCTCATGATTACAGGTAATCTCATCTGACAGTGGATCTCACCACTGCAATATTGGGTTGACTGCCCTGTGTTGCCCGTGTAGAAGGTAGCTTAAAATCCCCGGTGACCCTGCCCGTGTACAGACAAAACAACAGGAAGCCCAGGCAGTGGGGCGGAACCAGTTCTCCTCCACCAACCATGCTGCAGTGGAGCGAAGCAGAGCCCTGGGAGTTGGTAGTCAGGTAAATGTCAGCACTTAGAGCAGCACGATGAGGCTAGTCTGGCAGTGTGACTTCCTCCAGATGAAGTCGGGGAAGGTTGGCGCAGGTGCCCATGGAGAGTGTGAGCGAAGGTGACAGTACATCCTCCTCTTCAAAATGGAGTGTAACAAGTACATCATGTGACCTGGATGATAAAGTTTGATAAATAAGGAGATTCGGAGTTGGGATTCCCTCAAGGTAGAAAAGAGTAAGCACAAAAGCCTCCGAAAATTACCCATTGGTTGGGAAAATGTTGCTCATTAGCATTATAAGATATCTACAGTGTGGTAAGTGAATGGAATCTACTTTCTTCCTCTGCTCCATCATACACTTGTTTATGTTGTGTGCTAATTTTTAAAATTGTGGCACCAGGTGCTGTTGTTCTGTGGGGATTATTCTATTACTCTTTGCCATACTTTGGACACCTGGAAGATTTGGAAGAGCTTTGATGCCCTTTTTTATAATAGAGCCTTGGGAATCACTCAAGAAGGATTTATGTTAGATAGAATATCAGCATCCAGGAGAAGCTAATTCTAACTGTGCCTTCCTAACTAAATATTCAGAAATTCAGGTTTAATCATATGGTTAATTCAGGGCTATAATTTCCTTAATCCCATGCTTACTAGATCAATAACTGTTTAAGCAAGATTGGATCTGCAGTTGGTTGGCTCCACCCCCAACATCCACTACTAAGAGCTCATCCCTTTCTCTATATAACCTTGTTCACACCCCCCACAACACTTACCATTCCAATAGCACTTTGCCTTGGAGCCACAAAAGTGCTAAATGAAGTCAAAGTGAGAGAGTTAGGACTCCAAGGGGTTTGGGAGGGCAGCCCTGTGAAAGTGAAAATGGCCAAACAGAATGGTATGTGGTCCTGATGAACTACAGAAAGCGCCACGTGGTCTTGAAATGAGATCTGCATGCTTGTGAGGCTGGTTGGGTGAGCCTCTGTCTCTTGAAGTGGAGGCGGGGGCTCCTGTCCCCCTATCAGAGGGCTGGAGGGCTGACTGCAGCGGGCGCAAAGGGCTGGGAGGGAGGGGCGGGAAGGAGACAGGAGCCAAAGAGTAAAAATGGCCCTTGACATTGAGGGGCAATATGAGACAACTACTCATTGCCCCACCTCAGAACTTGGAAATGGTAATGTCTTCAGAGGCCTGCAATGAGTCCTTGAGATGGAGACCCAAAAAGCAAAAGATTTATGTTTGGCTCTTCCTCATTCAGCCACTCCACCCCGGCTTCACTTCTCAGCCTCCAACCCAGGCGCTACTTTATCCATATATCTGTATCCATATACCAACACCAGATCTATAGCTATAGATCTAGGTATATAGACATCCCAAGTCACATTTTTAAACAAGAGCTGCAGAATGCTTGGAAGCAGATGCCCATGAACTCTTCCCACTCGAATTTAGATTGTGTCTTAACTTAAAGTTATGGAGACAGACTTGAAGGGAGCCATCCCCAACCTTGCTAACATGTAAGTACAAAAAAGGCACAAATTGGATGGATATTGATGATGTTATTTCTACTGTGACATCATCCATAGACTCCTAGTGTCTTTGCTTTGCTTCCCTATAGTGATCACAACATAAATTACTTGTCTTGTTTGACTTCCTTGTTCACCAAAGTTGAGCAGATTGTGGCCGTTTTCAACGCTTCTACCAGACAAAAAGCTTGGGACCATTTCTCGAAAGCTCAGCGCAAGAACATAGACATTTGGCGAAAGCATTCTGAGGTTGGTGATTTTATTATTACTTTTTAACCACCATCACACAGCCGGATTGGCAGAGAATAGTGTGGCTGCCGCCGTTTCGGTTTTTGTTGCAGTGGGCAGCTGTCCTGCCTTTGTCCCATCGCATTGTCAGCTCCAAATCCAGCTCAGATCTGTGCCTTATCCAGGAGAGCAGCTGACTTCATGCTTAGGAAGCAGAGTGCTTTTCTCTCCTGCGAAGGAGAAGAGCAACTCTCCCATTCATAGCAAAGAGCTCGGAAATAAGCCAAGACACTTTGCCTGCCGATTCTGAAGAAAAGTGTAATGTAAAATAGAGAGCTGGCTTTTAAGTAAATACGGAGGGTTTTAGGGGGGTTTTTGTTTGTTTTTTTTTTTTCAGTGTTCTGTAACGTGACGATGATTTGCTCTTTGGGCTAGAAATGGCAAGTATGCCTTTCTTCTGTGCCTTCCCATCGTAAACAATGCCTTAGTCCCCTGTGCTAGCCAGCCAGGCATATAGCAACTCTCCCCAGAGCCCCTCTCCCCCGGGGGAGTGAATGTCCAGACTAGCCAGGGTCCACCCTTCTCCATCAATGCATGTGCAAAGTGTGAGTATCCATTCCAAGGAAAGAGGCCAGAACTTGACCTTTCTTGCCACCTAGAAGGACCAGAATGTGTCACTAGTCATTGGTCGTGCAGCTGTTATTTTTAATTCCACAGTGTAGTGTACGCTTTGAACCTGTAATTTCAAAGTAAGTATACTATCTTTGTTTGCTTATTCGTTTTTTTTTTTGTTTTTGTTTTTGTTTTTAACGAGAGAATGTTTCTCATTTGGATGCCTCTCCATCTCTAGCATGTTAATATTAAAGTTCTCCAAATGATAGTCCCCTCTTTCAAAATCCCAAAACTTATAGAAGGTAAGGTTTGCTTATTTAACGATTTTGGCTCACCGTTGTAAAATAAGTGTTTTATATGGAGTTTGAGGAACCACAGAGTACTATAATATCAATCATTTGGGTAGCATTTTAAGTGCCCATTAACTAATGCTAAATTAGAGCTGAATACCAATGGCACTAGATGTAACATCCACATGAATACCAAATGAATTCTTTATTATCACTGTTATTATGGCGAATACTGAATGACTTCACAATAATGGGACACTTAAAATGCTAGTGCAATTTATTGTTCAGAAGGACATTTTTTTTATTTTGTTCACAAATACTTAAGAAGGTGGCTGGCGACTGCTGTAGTTCTCTTCCTCTGTTCAGGCTTATGAGGAAGGAGGAAGTGGGATTTCTCTTTAATTTTTCAGGAGCCAGAAAACACAAAGGGTGTTCACCTGCTGCTCTTTCAGACACTGAATCGAGACCCGAGTCAAGGTTGCTTTTCGGGAGGAGAGAGTCCTCGATGACGATAAAATACACGAATCGAGGGTTATGAAAACACAAATCGAAATCCATAAACTGTGGTTCAGATTTGGGAACGATGGGTCTATGAATTGCTTAATTATATGATTTGTTCTTCCTTCACATAAACACCAAACCTGATTAAAAGAAATGACAAAAGAAAGGCAAGCGGCATTCAGGCATAAAAAGGCCATCATTAGTAGCGAGTGGTAGGAACTATGGGTTATTGATCTAAATCACGCCTCCCACCTGCCGGGCCCCCCTGCCCCTAGCCCTGCGGCCCGGAAGGAACAGGGGGGGCTGTGGTCCCCGCTGCTGAGCAGGGCACGCCAGGGCTTCCAGCTTTGTTCCAAGGAAGCCTGCTTGCTTTGCTCGGTACACGGGGTGAGGCAGAGACGGATGATGCATGCAGTCCTGAAAGGGGCTCCTGCAAAGGCCCTGTGCCTCCCTGCCACTCCCACCACCTCTTTTGATATTCTGGGAAATAGAATTCTAAATTACCTTTGATTTTCTCTCCTACATGTCGCTTAATTGATTAAATACCAGTTGGTAATTTAACATTGTGGATGATTTCTCTGTTGCGTATAAGCTTGATAATTGGCTTGATTTTTCCTACATTCCCATGTACAGCATCTGTTAATTATCTGCAACACCTTTACAGATTTATGAGAGTGTACGAGCGATTTACTGCTGAACCAGAGACACCCTGTGGAAACACCCTCGGCTTTTTTTTCCCCTCCAATTTTTTTTTTCTTTTCAACACCCTTCCCCACGAGAACAGCTACAGTATGACAGTTTGTCATTAATCGTGGGGACGAAACAACAGGCCCTTTCAGCCTCATTTATTCTTTCCACCTGACTTTTCCTTGTTTCAAGTATTTTCAGGCCACCTCTTTGGGAACTGGGTTCTTTGTCAGTAGAAAAATTAGCTGTACACAAGCTAAAGACGTCCTCACTAATCACATGTGGCATCCGCCTCCAAGACCCACTGGTGTTATTTAAGGCAGAATTGGCACCTCTTTTACTGGGTGGCATGGTCGAGTGAGGAGGCATTGCCATAATCCTGGTGGCCTCTCAAGACTCCCTGTGATGGGCATCCCTCCCCCAGGGACCCTGACCTCTGTCCTCCCTCCCCTTTCCCTCCCCTCTGCAGTGGTGATTCCCAGGGTTCAGAGCTGACCATGCAAATACTGTTAGCAATAATTCTATTTCTGTCCTATCACAGTTAAAAATCTGTGAGTTAAGGAGAAAGGAGAATTCTGAGAACCTGCAACACAGTAAAATAGGCACATCCATCCAATGGGGACTAGAACTATGTTTAAAATCACACCATTAATACATTAGATGTCATAATTTAGTTTTATTGTTATTCATAGATTTATTATAAAGTAGAATTATTTTAACAACTATTTGACTTTAATTTATAGAGTCTTCAATTTCAGTGGGGAGAAAAAGAATAATGTAGTCCTTTCCCTGTCTTGTTTTTGTTTTGTTTTTATTTTTGAAGATCATACATGTAAAAGAACAGAATTGACAAGGATTCACAAATACACAATATTCAGCTTAATACAAAGTAATGTAGGGACGCCTGGGGGGTGCTCAGTGGTTGAGCGCCTGCCTTTGGCTCAGGGCATGATCCAGGAGTCCTGGGATCTAGTCCCACATCGGGCTCCCTGCATGGAGCCTGCTTCTCCCTCTGCCTGTGTCTCTGCCTCTCTCTCTGTGTGTGTGTGTCTCATGAATAAATAAATAAAATCTTTTTTTAAAAAAAAGTAACGTAATTACTTACCATGAACAATTATAGCATCCTGGTTATTAGGCAAGGAAGTAAACAATTTATTGTGATTCTTTACTTCTTACAGTGAGTTTTCACATATACTCTTTGACTCTGGTCAATCCTCTAGTAAGTAGGGAAAGTAAGATGTGATCCTAAGATCTTTAAGTGATGTCAAAACAACTAACACGACAAAAACACTAACCCCTACATGATGATGTGAAACACTAACCCTACATGATGATGTGAAACATCAAAAGGAAGGCATCTGTTTTATTTTGTCCTCAGCATCTTTTGCATTTTACCACTTGGATGTCTGAATGGTGTGTGCATGGGATCACACACGGGCATGCACACACATGCAGGGGCACTATTTTTTTTTAAGATGTTATTTGAGAGAGAGAGAGAGAAAAAATCATGAGCGGGGAGAGGGGCAGAGGGAGAGAGAGAGAGAGCCCATGCTCACTTCATTCCAGGACCCTGGGATCATGACCTGAGCCAAAGGAGACGGTTAACCGACTGAGCCACCCAGGTGCCTCTCAGGGGCACCATTTTGCACGAAGAATTGTAGTGATCCTCATTATCAACTTAAAAAAACAAGTGTCCAGCATAATACTGAGGATCTTTGCATGCATGAGCTTATTTTATCCTCAAAACTATTATTATCACGGTATTCCAATGAGTAAATCGAGGTGAAGAAGAGACATTCCTGAATTTACACAGTGGGTCAGTGGTCAGGAAGGCCTTATATAAATGCCATCGTGCATATTTATCACAAGCTCTGAGTCCCTTCCGTGTGTGCCAGTCATCATGTCAAGAGGCATTTCTGAGTAATCCTACCAGGTGATGTTATTATCCTCTTCTTGGCAAATGAGGAAATTGAGACTCAAGAGATTAAGTGATTTTCTGAAGACCCCTTGCCTAGTCATTGGCCAGCAAGGATTTATCCCGGGTTCTCTCCACTGCCCACACCGTCAGAGCTTCCTTCTAGATTAATGCAGGGCAGTGGCTGGGAGGGAAACACTCCAGATTCTAAGCGTTCATCTGTCAGTCGTAATAAACCAAAAGACCATTGGGAAAAGGTATGTTGACGTGTGTCTGTGACTCTGACATCCTCATATCTTCTGCTTTCAGGAGCTCCGGAACGCTCAAAGTGAGCAGCTCATGGGCATCCGCCGCGAAGAAGAAATGGAAATGTCAGATGATGAGAATTGTGACAGCCCTACTAAAAAAATGCGAGTCGATGAATCAGGTAATTCTGGTAACTGCCACGCACACACCTGTGAGGCATCATAACGCTCTTCCAGGTCTCAGATGGGGCGTATGTTTTGGGAAATGGCCACATAACTCACTTTTATTTGAGTTATACTAAACTTTTCATCTTTGAGTGACTCTGCCTTTTATTAATAGAACTTTCGGCTCCTTCTCGGGAACATGGTGATTTAAATTGCTCCAGTTGTTTCTCCATCCGTAGATCTGGGGCTGTTGTACTTTTCTCAGGGATATTTGCCTGTTCCCATAAAAATCCTTTTCCAGAGCGTGGCAGCCACTGCTGATGCTGAAATACACATAAAATTTGGTTGCAGTCGGTGTACTTCTTACGTGGGAATTGTGTAATCCCTAAAGAAGCTTTCCAGCCTCTGAGCCAATGTGCTGGGGAATTAGACGTTTTTTTCCAGTAAACTTTACCGAACCTATAATCAGAGGGGTGGCCCCATTCGATACCAAGAAAGGAGTATCAGTCCTTGAGTCGTAAAAAGGAGAGAAGCTTAGAGAGAACCTTGCTTTATGTGCTCTGCCTAAAACCGAGAGGCTGATCGAAATCTCTCTCCTCCAATTAGATGTAAATCTCTGGTATTGCAGGCAAGAGAAGTGCTCACTCAAATGTGGGAGACACCAGGGAGACCGCATGTCTGAGTGGAAGAGTGTTGTGTAAAGGTCCTGGGAAGGATCACAATTGCCACCATTTCCAAAAAATGAAAATCAGGGGGATCGCATAGATTTGACCTGTCTCTTCATATGAACCAGTGACCAAAATACTCCCCCGTCTCAGGCTCTTTAACAGAATCAAGAACAGGAACAGAGGATCTCTGCTAATGTGTTGGCAGAAGCCAAAATCAAGATGCCAACATGCTCAGGTCAGCAAGACGGCAATGTGGTCAGAGCTCTCAGTTTCTCCAGGGTTTAGCGAGGGCCCGGGGCATAAATAATGATCCCAAGAAAATGCTCCACATCCAGGCAGATACAGAAGGGAGTTTAATTTCTTTAGAGTAGTGGTTCTTGAAAATGTGGTCCCCAGTCCAGCAGCATCAGCATTACCTAGGAACCTGTTAGACATGTAAATCCTCAGGCCCCACTCAGTACCCGAGGGATCAGAAACTCTAGGGGAGCCAGAGGTGGGGCTGTGAGATCCAGCAATCCGTGATATAAATCCTCCTGGGAATTCTGATGCATGCTGAAGTTTCAGGACCAGTGCCTTAGAAAATTTCCCTTTCATCCTCAAATTCCACTCATTTAAATTGTTCAGAAGCTTAGCACAAAAGCAGGCACTGTGCCACTATTTTTTGAAGCCATATATCCTTTGTCTGAAAACCGAACCTAGCATTTATGTGTCAATGTATGTCTCTTATTAAGTGGATGTGAGATTTCTCAGGACTGCTTGATTATTGGGCTTGGACTTGTTTATTTGAGGATGGCGATTTCTAGTCTGCAGACCTTCATTTATCAAAAGAAAAGAGCGAGTTTTAGTGTGCATTTCTTAAATTTAATGAGCTCTTGTGCTAAATAAATAAATAATTTTCACCCCTCAAAAAGGAAAGCTTTCATCATTTTTGAAGTATCTAGATGAGGGGCAAGTTTACATGAAAACTTGGACTTTTAATGCTCTTAGAAGTTAGGTGTAGAAGAAAAGAACTGAGTCCATCAGAAATTCTTATGGGGGGTGGTGGTGGTGACATTTCTTTTTAAACAAATTGTCATTTTCCCAAGGAAGGAATGTGTGTAATTTCATAGTCTGCTCGGAATAGGATGAGAATAATAATGGTTCACAACGGTAGGCTCTTATGGTTTCACTCATTTGTGGAATTATAAGAAGTAGCGAAAGGGACTCTAAGGGAAAGGAGGGAAATGGAGTGAGGTAAAATTGGAGAGGGAGCAAACCATGAGAGACTCCTGACTCTGGGAAACGAACAAAGGGGGGTGGATGGGGTAACTGGGTGATGGGTGCTAAGGAGGGCACTTGATGGGATGAGCACTGGATGTTATACTGTATGTTGGCAAATTGAATTTAAATAAAATATTTTTAAAAACAAACAAAAAAAGAACAGTAGGCTCCAATGGGAAGCCCTATAGACTGTGTGGCAGCCAGCATGGCCCTGCGAGATCAGCCCCTGAGCAATGCTGCAGAAGATCTCAGAGACCCCTTTGCTTATCAAGGACACGAGATCCTCCCTGGAAGCTTTAGTGACCAGACTCCCTCCCAGATCTCTGTTGGATTTGTCCCCAGGCATCTGCTAAGAGCCTGAAGCAGGACGTGAACTTGTGGTTCTCCAGGCTTGTTCCTTGGTCAGCGGAATGAACGAACACAGCATACAGCATGTTCTACACCGCGTGCTCGGGGAAGAGATGGCATAACTTGAGTTCAAATGCCAGGTCCCCAGCAGCTCAAAGTCTTTGTCCGTGCTTTCCAGAAATGAGATGCACCAGAGAACGTGGCGTGTGGTTTATGGGGAAAGCTCAGGACTGATTAGGAGGAAGGGAAAGCAGCTAACCTTTCTCACTCCCCTGGGCCCTGAAGATCCTGCCGAAAGGCTGGCAGCTGGTTTTGCTCCAGCCCTGCATATTTGGGGACCTCACCTGACAGCAGGGACGTCCATCTGGTCCTTCGACCGAGCATCAGCTGCATCCCTGCAAGCCGCTGCGGGGAGGGGAGCGTCAGAGGCCCTGCAGCCTGCGGGAAGTGCACCTTTCTGTGGTATCATCAGGCCCCCCTCCTCCATGGTCAGGTGCAGGTTTGCATCGCAGGACACGGATCTCATTCACTGATGGGAACTGCCCAGGGCTGACCCACAAGTAAATGCCTCCGTTCTTTTAAGAACCCCTTGCCCTCCTCCTCTCTGCTAAAACAGTGAGCTTTTTGCCCCCAACCTGCCAGCCACGGGTGACCCAAGACGTCTTGGGAATTCCAGGGGGGAACATCCTTCAAGGAGCCTCCTGTCCCAGAAGACCAGGGACAGGCCCCCCTCCTGCAGGTGCATGAGCTGGGGCCACCAACGCCTCCGTGGCTCTTCCCCTCCTCCTACAGCCGAGCCCAACCTGCGTGGGCTTTATTTCTGAGGGGGAGGCGGAGAGAGAATCAACTTTGTTTGGTTTTAGAAAGGACAGGATTTATTACATGAGGACTTCAGGTGATAGCTTGGGTTTCTTTTTTTCTTTACTTTTTTCAATCCATGTTCTTCGGCCTACTTCTGTTCTTCTGGTCATGAGGAAGGTGTCCCTGTACTTTTGCCTTTTCCAACACGGAATCATGTACAGTGTGTCTTTGGCCAGACTTGCCCCATACTGCCATAACGACCATATAATTCCAGGCAGGCGGCTCACTCTTCCTTATCAGTTGACTCTAAAAGGGGAAACGGGAGTGTGCTAGAGCAAAACTGAGATGCCGATAAAAGTGAAAATGAGTTTTGTTAATAAATTTGAAAATCAAGACAGATTTATCGAAGCATTCATTCAAGAAGATTGGCATCCTGCTCCAAGGCCTACGAAGATAATTTTTGATAAAAATTCAAATTTACTGCCGCAGAGTCAGCCCTGTACTAGAATTAAGCCCAACTTTGAAAGCCAAATCTACTGCTCCTTCTTTCCCTCCCTCCTCCAGGTGGGCGTGGGGGGGGGGGGGCAGGGAGAGCACAGGGTAAAAAGGGAAGAGAAGAGGACGTCTGTCCAGAGCGTAAGGCCTCACTCGTGTGGCAGAACCCGATTGGTGGTAGCTCTCTGGAGGCCCTGCAGGTAAAGGCTTCCCCACAGTACTTACAGTGTCACCATGAACTCCACTGTCTTGGTCACCCTCTGGCCCCTGGCCCTGGGCCTTCCACCAAGTAAGTGAATTTTGTTGACTTCAATTGCATATTCCCCTTCTTCTGGTCTTCTTGATGCCTTTGTCCCATTAGTTGATGGGAAGGCGGTAACCCTGAGAACATTTGCTCTAAATTTAAGTGGCAAGCATTAAGAAGCTTGTTCAAACGAGAATGATTCATTTCTCCAAAGCGTGCAAAGCTTTAATGCATTCAGAATCCAGTGCCGCGTGCCGAAGAGGCTATGGCCCAGGGAGCTGACACTCAGCATCATTCTAATTACCAACAAACATTTGTCAAGCCCTTCTTGTGCTCAAGGCACTGGGACCCAAGGGATACGGAGAGGGCTAGACACAGTCTACCCTGTTCTCAAGAGTGTGAGATGTTTTTTGAAGAGAAGAAATACACATTTTAAGTCAATGAAGGTACAGTACATAAAAGCTTAATGCCAAATATGTTCCAAAGCCATTGCTTGAAATTTAATATAAACCAAAATGAATATCAGTGTCCAGCATTTGCACCTTATCCAGTATATGGTGAGTAGAGATTGTACATTGAACACAAATTTTAGAAGAGTAAAACTGAAATCTCTTTCCATAATAGACAACCCTTAAAACATTTCCTAATGCACAAACAAATGTTCTCAGGTTTTAATTACACCTCATTTAAACTCTGAGCTCTTCATAGGAGCAAATACTCTTTTAATTATGAAAAGTGTTTTCTGGGTTGTTGATTTGCCATGGAAACTCACCACATGTAGGTACAGATTTATTTTTTTTTTTAATTTCGGTGAGACGTCCAGCAAGGATTTTCCGCATCTTTCGGCTAACTGAATCAAATTAGGGACTCACAACCAAGTTCAGTTGGAATTAGCAGTATTTGGTCTGAAGAGTCCTACGTGTGGCTGGAAGCTCGAGGTTAAAAAAAAAAAAAAAAACTAATAGTAATGATAATTAGGTTCTCTCTGGCTATCCTTGAGCTCTTTGTTTTTGTTTTGTTTTGTTTTGTTTTGTTTTGTTTTGTTTTGTTTTTTTAAGACTTATTTATTGGGGCACCTAGGTGGCTCATTTCAGTTAAGTGTCCGCCCTCGGCTCAGGTCATGATCCCAGGGTCCTGGGATTGAGCCCCTCATCGGGCTCCCTGCTCCATGGGGAGTCTGCTTCTCCCTCTCCCTCTGCCCCTCCCCTGCTTGTGCTCTCTCGCATGCTCTCCCTCTCTCAAATCAATCTTTTTTAAAAAAAAAAATTTTTTAAGATTTTATTTATTTATTTATTTATTTATTTATTTATTTATTTATTTATTTTAAGGGTGGGGAGCGTCAGAGGGAGAGGAAGGGAAGCAGACTCCCCACTGAGATCATGACCTGAGCACAAACCTGGAGTCAGGAAGCTCAACCCGACTGAGCCACCCAGGCGCCCCTCCCCTTCCTTGATCTCCCTGAGTAGCAGGACTGCCATCGTTTTTCTCTGATCCAGTTTATTTCCTGTACATGAGTGCTTTTGAAAGACGTAAAGGATGCCCAACAGATTACAGCTTGGTACAAGCCTGAGAAGACGATCACCCGGCCCCGCACACCAGCCTGGGCACAGAAGGAAGGAGCCTCTGGACGCCTGCGTCGGGTCCTGCAGCCCAAGGGGCCCACGGCCCTCGCAGCTGGTCGGAGCTTTTAGGAGACCCTGCATGTGACCTAAGCAGCCTTTGCTCTGGCCGTGGCTGGGAAGCTGGCAGAGGGACAAGAGCGCTCGGATGTGCAAAGTGAGACAGTGAGGCCACAGCCGTGCTGAGCACCCTGCACCAGCAGACCCCCCAAGGCAGGGGCACCCGTGGTGGGAGGCAGCGAGGAAGGATAATCTGTTAGCAGACGTCTGTCCTCACATGTGGTGACAACCCGCAGGAGAAACAGAGCTGCGGCGTGTGGCCATCAGCGACCACTGACTTGAAGACGAGCATTTTATTTTCAACCACAGCAGAATGTCTTCTGGGACTCCGAGTGCCAAACAAAGAAATGTGATTAATTAAAACAAATGTGGCTGAAAGATGATGAAATAAACCTTCTGATGTGGACTGAGCAGCCTGCCTCATTCCCAAACTCTTGAAATGGGGCTTCATCCTCAAGGAGCCAAGGCTTTGGCTCCCCAGGCCCAAGCCCCTTCCCTTTCAAACCTTGCTAATCTTACCAAAGGAAATCAAACAAATACGTATTTCAGGTAGATTTTCCAGTTGCCTGGTTTCATGCCTAGTTCCCGTTTCTTTTTTCATAAAGGACATGTTTTTGAAGAGTGTAGATTTTTTTTTTTTTTTTTGTAAATTGCTTTATCTTTTGAATGCAAGAGACAGAAGCTATTAAACTGATCCTCAAGCATAGGAGTCCTTTGTAGTGGAAGCACTCCGGTCCCACCAGACTGTTTGTGTGTTTTGTAAAGTCACATTTGAAGCCTAAGCTCGCTTTAAGCTTAGCCCCCTTATAATCTCATTTTTATATCAGTACCTGACAGTGCCACATTCCTCACATCTCTCACGTGTGCACAAATTCTCCATAAACGCACGTGTTTCCTGTAAAATGGATTTGTTCTGCCGAAGTTGTGTTGTGTCTAGGAGCCCGCAGGTTTTGCCCAACGCTCTCACCATGCAACCGTACGGTGGCTCCGCAAAACCCCGTAGAGTCCTCGCTGAGCATGTCAGATAGTGCACACCTGGTCCGTGCTGGCTTGGAGCTGGGGGTGGGTCTCCTAACGGTTTCCTCTGTGACAGCCCAGCACGTGGTCCCAGCTGCATTTATGGAGCAGGTTGCGACTCTGCTAAGCTCTGGCTTCTCGCCTAGTGACATGAGACCCTGGGGCCTGGGAGAGGGCTTGGGCTGATGGGCAGTTGGCAGGCAGGGGAGCAGAGTGAGGAAGTTAACAGCCCATCCTCACAAAGGGAGGATTGCAGAGACCGAGCCCCGGGAGGAGTGCAGACAGGCCAGGGTGCAGCACGAGCTGCTCAGGCCCAGCGCACGGCGCCCTGACGTCTCTCACCTGCCAAAACACCATGATCCAAATCACGGCTTATTATGTTTTCTGGGCATTTCATTCTGATAAGGTTTGCTGCAGGATCATTACATAGGAGAGTAGATTTAATCCTGTTTTCTTAGTGGGCTGTAAGGACACCGAGGGAATATTTATGTAATAAGATGCAAAGTTGCTATGGAAAATACTATAGCAACCCAACATCTTCCCAGAGTCAGGCAGCCACTTGTAACTGCAATCTAAATTTACATTTATTTTAGTGTCATTTTATCGACACTCTTAGTATCTCATTCTGACAGGATGTTAAAATATGTTTTCAGCTTGCATTTGAGCAAAATTAACACAGTGTTGTTGAAATTTAAGTGTGGCTTGCACAACTTCTGGAAAAAATCAGAATATTTTCGAGGGAGTTTAGATGACACAATCTGGGTAAGTTTTTAAGTTTTTTTTTTCTTTCCTAAATGTAAGAAAGAATTCCTTAGTAGTGTTAATTCCTAAGTTGTTCCTTTTTACTTGTAAATAGTAAGTAGGAATTTCTGATCATCGTGAAACAGGGATTATCCTTTTCAACACTGACATCATTTGTCAGGTGTCTGTTAGAATCAACTGATTCTAGTTGGTGCTTATACAAAATACTTTTAGTAGATCAGCTCATTGCCCTCCAGCAGCCTGTAACATTTGAAAACTAAAGTCTATTTTTCGTATTAAAACTATGCTTGGAAAAAAAAAAACTATACTTGGTCATTTTAGAAAATCTAGTGATTAAGAGTAGTGAAAAAAAGAGAAAACTGTTAGTTATAATACTACAGAAGATGGTCTCTAACCTTTTTTCTTCTGCACAGCTTACCTCTAGGAGCACTTATCTATGTATTTTTTAAGGCTCAGAAACAATTCTATATGATTTTGTTTTCAGACAGCTCTCCTATAACAGTGGATGTTTTCTTAAAAGCTTCCTTTTTATATGTTAATGAAATAGAAACATAGAGAAAATGAGTGTGTATCTTTTCTGGATCATAGGCTCTATTGCATGAATCTTTGGGAATTGAAGCTATAATCTTTGAGGTGGTCAGAGTGGATACTCCAGGTTATTAAAACCCTGATAACTGGACCAGCCATCCCCAAAGCATCTTTTAGATCCCTTAAATGTGAGTGTGGCAGAGAGGCTATAGATATGCGCTGCTCGGTAGTGGGAAGATAGTACCTATTGATTTTTCTTCTATACCTCTCCATCTAAAATCTTAAAGTGTGACTACAACACTGTTAAAGTGGGACATTGGCCAAAGGAATCAATACCAGACTACATTAAAACATATGCTGTTACCAACTTCTTAGCACTGATATACTGTTTATGAACGTCACTGTCCTAATTCTCCTATGTTTCCATATTGCTTTGTTCATCAAAGCACAGCTGGTGACATAGTTATTATACCTTGACTCCTAACACTGTTGCCTATAAGCTTCGTTAATCAAAGACCTGACGATGCTCGGTCTACTGTATGAATACAGCAAGTCAGGACAAGAGGACATCCTCTAGAATTCCAGGTAGCCACACACAGCGGAGTGCCTCGTGGCTAATAAAAAAAAAAAAAAAAGTAATCAAAAGGAGTAATTACTTTCTTCCCTTTCTTGGAAATTCTACCTATATGATACGATACTTATACTTAGAAGCCCTAGACTTTGAAGTTTATAACAGTTCTCAAATTATTATTATAGTAAGCTCTCCGTGTCTAAATGGCTTAGAGACTCTTCTCTTCCTCGGGTGAATGCCCTTGATACCAGGGAGGGACTAAGGACTCAGCCCTTCCCCTCCAGCTCCTGGACACAATGTGTGAAGCCTCCTGGGAAGTGGTTAAGGAAAGGAGATTTTATTTTAGACTCCCCGTCAGCAGCAGAGAAGTAGGGAGAAACACTTCAAGAGCAGAAGTTGCAAGACGGAGTGTATTCATTCTTGTGCTTCACATTGGGTGCTGGAGATTTTTTTTTTATATGGGTGCTGGAGATTCTTTAAAGAGCCCACTGTAGCTTCGAAAGCTGCTGGTCCCAGAGGCCCTTGCTTTTCCACATGAGGCACATGGGTCATTGCCACTTGAGGCAGTTACCTCAATTTTCAGTTAGCAGAATTACTTTAGAAACACATAAATATCTAACACTGGGATACTGGTTAATTAATTATATATCCATAAGCAGCCTGGAAAAAAAATCTTACTCTGGAAGACGATATAATGGCATGAGAGGTTCTCAGTTTATTTGCTAAGTGATAAAATCAGTTACAAATCAATGTATGTATGGTTCATATATGTGTTGTATTTGCAATTTGTATGTTCGGGGAAAATATATAAGGATATAGGTCAAAATATTCAGAGTGATTATTTCTAGATGTTGTGACTACAGGTGATTCTTGTTTTCTTCTCTGGGCATCTCAGAAATTTCCACAAAATATACATGTATTATTTTAATAATTAAACTGCAACAGATATTCATTTTAAAGTTACCTAGGAGAATCTGTGATAAAATTCACATCAATTGGGGAATGCCCAGCCATTACCAATCATACAGGAAAAATAAAGTAGTAACAAAACGTAACCAGGATCAGGTGACGACAGTTTATTGGACTGCCTTATTTTGCTTTACTTTAGGGAACTTCTACATTTAATTTCCAGACCACAGTGTCTTACAATTTCCTATTCCAAGGACTAATCATATTTGTAGAACTATTAAATTAAAAGTCAGGGCGCCTGGGTGGCTCAGTCAGTTAAGCAGATGCCTTCAGCTCAGGTCATGATTCTGGTCCCAGGATTGAGCCCCACATCAGGCTCCCTGCTCTGTGACTCCCTCTACTCCTTCTCTCTCTTTCTCAAATAAATTAATTAATTAATTAATTAATTAAATTGTTAAAACAACAACATATATTAAGAGTCAAGAAACAATTCAAGTTCTAAACTAGGCAGATGTGTTGAATTCTTACCCGTGGGGAGTAGCAATGATGAGTCTCTTCAGAAATGGAGGAGACCCTCAGAAATCATCCTATACAACCACCTCCTTTTTTCACAGATAGGAATGTGCAGTCACATGTTGAGAACTTATGTTATTTCCCCTAGGTAGCAAGTGGAAAGTCTAGAACTCAGTACTAGTTTCCTTCTTTCCAGGCTAGTGACCTTCATATGCCAGCACTACATTTAATGGGGGAAGAAAAAAGCTCCTCAAATGCCGTTAAGTGACATCAGCAGAGTCAGTAACCAAATAAAATCAATCAAGGATTTTGAACGTCTGCGATGTGCTTAACACTATGATGCCATTTGGGAGGCAAAGGTAGACTGGAGAGTTTATTACCTTAAAATGTTACTCCAGACAAAGCTGACAGGGGCTTATGTTTAGTCTTCCCATTATTTTCTGTATTTTCTACTAACTTAGAAAGAGATTGGCTTCAACATAGGCAGTACATCCAGCAAACTATTCTTAAGCCCATTCCAACAGAAATGCCAGCTTTTAAAAATATTCAGGAAATTGGCACAATCTCTTTTCTAGTTAAGTGATATTTATTTCCTCAAAAGCAATCTGTTCTGTGGCTTCAGGCGAGAAGAAGAAGAAATGCTTTGAACAGGTGAAGTACATTGGGCAGGAGCCGTGCCGTGTCATGCATTTCCTTTGGTGAACCACACACCCTGTCACAACTCATGTTTTCCATTCCTGAACTCTTCAAGAAAATAAAGAGAAAAATCAAGATACTTCTCAAAACACAGGCACAGACTTGATGGTTGATCTGGAATGATCTAAGCTACAATATTAGCCCTTTTATATCCCATTTCAGCCCATATTTCCTTTGCATCGCCAGGGGCTGGGAGAGCCTATGAGAAGATCACCCGTTTATTGACTCTCTATCTAATTTCAGGACTTATTGAAGTGCTGTCCCTGCTTCCTTGTTCCTGGGGCTTTTTTTCCCTTTTTTTATGAGATGTACTGCTCAATAAATCTCAAAGTCTGAGGGACAGCATCTACAATAATATCAATCCTATTGAGATGCCTAGACTCAGGGATGTTTTGATCTGGAAGAGATCTTACAAGTAAAATGTCCTCTCCCTCCCCATCCGATGGTTTAATCTAATGAGAAAAATGTGGGTGTTTTTTTTTACCCCCAACAATAATTCGTTGAAATGCCAAATAAATTCTGCAAAGTTTATATTGTGAATTTTTTGTAATTACAAGTTTTCAGGCACAACATCAGTGACAATTTGGCAAATCTTGTGGGGGTAGGGTAAGATTTTATTCTTCTTTTGGTTATTTATCAGTTTTTTTTAAGAATTGTCTCTACTGCCATATCAGACTTTTGTAGTATAGTTTGTATAATCTGAGTATCCTAGACATCCATTTCTTTATTCTTATTAGTTCTTTGCCTCCATGAATTAGCTCAAGAAATGTCATAATACAAAGCAGTGATAAAATTAAAGTAAATATTCAGTGAATTCCTGCAATGTATATGAGACTGTGATATCATTTGTCTTACAGTGCCAGAATTAGGAGAAAAATTAGCCAAGTCTTGTAAGACTTTCTTAAAAGACTTTCTTTCTTTTAAGTAATTAACACTCAGTCTTTGATATGAGAGTGTTGTTGATCTACTCTGAAGAGTCCTCAGAGCACATGATCAGAGTTCCTTTTCCTGGAATAGTCCTGGGTCATGGGTCCATACAGTGTCTGCCCCCTGTGCCCTCAGCAGTTACAGCCCAAGTAAGCAGATACAGTCTGACATAAAGAACTAGGAGAGCAGGGCTTCTGGGTGGCTCAGTGGTTGAGCACTTGCCTTTGGCTCAGGGTGTGATCCCAGGCTCCTGGGATCAAGTTCCACATCAGGCTCCCCCGCAGGGAGTCTGCTTCTCCCTCTGCCTATGTCTCTGCCTCTCTCTCTGTGTCTCTTATGAATAGATAAATAATCTTTAAGAAAAAAAAAAGAACTATGAAAGCAGAGATGATCTGAGAAGAGATTGTGTAAATCTGTTCATCTGAACTCTATCTTATCCCTGGTTTATGTTTTGTTTCAAGCAAACGAGTGAAAACATGATGATATGGGAGGGTCCTGCACCCCATATGTTCTTGAGACCTTTTCCTTTCTGAATGGCCTGCATATGGCATTGTACATAGTAGTTGGACAAGAATGTGTGAAATGACAGGATAGGAAATTAAAACTAGGAGGGACTAATTTTTAATCTCTTAAAGGACTTTGTTTCTCAGTTTAGGACACCCCCACCCCCCAAAAAAACACAACTAGTATCTGTCTAATCCTCATAGTACTGACCATGTATTTCAGATAAGGACCTTGAGGTTTACTAACTTGCTCCAAGTCTCATAAGAAGAACTTGGCTTTAAAGTCCCTTCTTGTTCTTTGTCATACACCCTTTGCCTCCCTCCTGGGTATTATCTATGTCTACACAACTCTCTGAAGTTGACCGGAGCAGGGACACAAAAGAGCATAGCCAGTGTTCTTCTCAAGATTACTGCTCCTCAGAAACAATATCCTGTAGTCCCCAAATCACTACACGTGTCGCTTTTCATACTCTGTGGAATCCTGCTTCCTTGCTTCAAGGACTCTATGTGTTACTTTTTTTTTAAAAGATTTTATTTATTTATTCATGAGAGACATGGAGAAAGAGGCAGAGACACAGGCAGAGGGAGAAGCAGGCCCCATGCAGGGAGCCCGATGTGGGACTCAATCCCGGGACCCCAGGATCACGACCCGAGCCAAAGGCAGACGCCCAACCACTGAGCCACCCAAGTGCCCTCTATGTATTACTTTTTAGAGCAGGAAAAATGACATGTCCTTTCAGGTCGTTAGAAGAGAGGGGGCCTATGGCAAGGTGAGGGATGAAGCTAAAAGGAACAGCAAAGAAGTCATGCAATATTTGAAGCCTTTCTCCCTACAACTACATTGAAATAACTGCAGATGGAAAATGTATCTTGATTTTTTTTTTTTATTGATTGAAAATCTTTGGGCTTTTGAAATAGAAATTAAAACTTAAATTGGACTCTTTACCCCTTCAATACAACATTTATGACTCTTAGGAATGGTATAATTGATGCTGGATCATCAGCACCATGTTAACAGAGCACTTTATATAACACTATCCATGGCGTCTTCTCTCTCATGTTCAATAAAGAGCTAGCAAACAAGAGAGCTAGTTTCTCAGAGGAATTCTTTTAACCTTTCAGAAACAAAATATTTCATGCTAATTCCTGCTTAATTGGAGGGAAGTCATTTCTTTAAAATTATTGAATACGAGTTTGAAGTCTGTTCTATCCCTGACCCCTTTAATTCAATCAAGGTCACCTCATAAACTTGCCCAAACAGCTCTATTTCTCAATTAGAAAAAGGGGTAGAGCTGTTTAAAAGCATTTAGTGTTTGATTAATAGTGCTTAACTGGGGCTTCAGCGCTCGCAGAGGGTTTTTAAGGAGTTGCTGGTAAGAATAAAACATTGCTACCTGAAAAATTACACTCATCAAAAACCAAAAACAAATCATTTTAATGAGCAAAGCAAAAACTGCTTTTCGTGGGGATGTGAGAAAGATTATCATACTCAATACATAGAGAGTTTTAATATCTGAACAACTCTCTCCCAGGGAAAAATTGCTATAATTTAGCCATCTAGACAGTTTTTAAAATACGTGCACTTTTCCCTGCCCAAGGACTCTGGGAAGATGGATGCGGAGTTTGTCGAAGCAGGATTCTGTAGCATTCAAGTTCTGGGGATGAAAGAAGTAATGAGACGATGTGTCCAGTTGAAGAATGTGAACTGGAGCCATCTGAATGGAAGAGAAATCAAGAGTTCTGAAAATAAGTTTTTGGAAGGCCTCTTTCCACATTTCCGTCCTATTTTCTGGGACTAAGGAAACCCAAGTTTACCTTGACACTCTTGACGATGGGGGTCTTTGGGTGGTAAAATCATCAGAAAGGCTCTGAGGAAATGGATACATGTGTGAGAATTGGAGTCCCTGGAAGAGAGAGAGTTTGAAGACACTGAATATAGTAAAGAAATAACTTGGAACCAGATGAGGTCAGAGGCCCCTCGAGGTATCTGAGTTTTGTTTCTCTCCTACCTTGGCAAACGATGGGTCTCTTCCAAGCCTCAGCCTTCTCGATAGTAACATGAGGCTCATCCTAAGAGAGTTCACTAGAGGTTGCAAGAAATAACCAAGTAAGGGATTCCATGGCATTTTGCAAATACCTGGTAGTGTGGCAATGTGGAGAATTGGTACTGGTGAGCGATCGCAGAAGGTATAAATGAGTGGATTACAGCCGTGGCTCCACATGACAAAGAGCTGGGGACTTCTACCCGGCAATGCCTGGGAGTTCGTGCCCACTCACGTAAGTTATAAAATACTGCTCAGGTATTTCTGCTGCACAGAGGCTTGAGAACCACAGGCATATAACACGAGGATTGATGTCTGTCAATAATAGGTGAGAGAGAAAGGGGGGAAAACAGGTTGAGGTGAGGTAATAAAGTATGAGATGACAATAAAAAGGAAGTGAAAGACAAAAATGTTTAGTGGAAAGCAAGTGAGTGTCACAGGCAATAATAAAGGACCAAGGAAAGAAGAAATGAAAGGGAGCTCATTTATTAGTGTAAGTGTGGCATGCGTGACACAGGCGGAGAACTCCCCTCCTCATAGAGGAACACATGAGGTATCCTCTGGCTAATGGGGGAAAAAGGCAAGTTGGGAGAGGAGAAAGAATCTGAAGGTAGTCTGGTGCAGAAAAATGTGCTGAACAGGCCAAGAGCAGAGTGTCAGCTTTTCTGAGACTCCACGAGAATAGCCAGGGACCGTGTTCTCATCCATCAGTGGTGAGAGCAGCGAGCCGTGATGCCTGGCCACGTGCCCAAGAGAAGAGAGAGAAGAGCCTCTGGGGGTCCAGTGGTGGGTCTGGGGAGAGCGCGCACACCCAGGAGGGCCCCCTCCCCCCGACTCCTCAGTAAGAAGCTGGTCTGAGGACCCTGGGTCAAGGGTCATTACTCCCCCCACCAACCCAGAGCACAGAGCTTGAGCTGGGCCTCTCCTGGGCGCAAGCCACAGACCCATGGCAGCTGGAACGTCCTCCGGAAATATGGCTGCAAAGAAAAGTAATACACAACAACACCCAGTAGATCAGAAAGATGTGTTTTGGAGACACTGCCTGGAGGATTTATGAAAGCATTCCGTCACACTATCATCGCGGGAGAGGCCATAAGTAGCATTCGGAGAGGAACAGGTGACTGAAATGTGAGAAGGCAAAGGCAGGTGGCAGAAAGGTCTAGACGACCATGGTGGATGATAAAAGCTGGAGCGGAGAAGGGCCTCTTAATAGCAGAAAAGCTGTTAGAGAAGGCAGGTGTCCAAAAAAAAAAAAAAAAAAAACAATGAAAGAAATAGAAGACTGGAAGAAAGGGAAGAGCAAAGCGTAAAGAAATGGGGATCCGGTCCCTAAAAAGCCGGGGAAGTGCTCCTAAACCACCCACCCCAAAGTTACTGAAGCGCACACCCGCAGGCCCCATTCCAGACACCCAGATTCAGAGGGCCTGGGATGGGTCCAAGAATTGTCATTTGACAGCTGCCAACGTGGGACAGACGAAAACTGTGTGGGGAACGAACCCTGAGGACGACTGGCCTTGGTGACCCTACCAGCGTCACCCGACCTGGGTGACACATGTAGAGAGGACGGGGCTCCTTTCTGGCCTCCTGTGAGGCACAAGCAGGTGCCCACAAATGAATCTCAACCCTGGGGACCAGACGGGCGGAGAGGACGTGTCCTCAGGGGCAGCCCGGGCGAGGCCACTGCCCGCCACTTCCCCTCAGGCTGAAAGAGCCAAGTGTCGGTTCTCTCCTAGTGCCCTGGAGAAAGCCCCCATGAACGCATGGAAACTGAGGGGGGAGGAGGGTTTCTTGGGGACTCATCTTTGTTATCCTAAGTGTTTGATGTTGTAGAATAAAAACTCCGTGGGAGAAGCTGCTGCTGTTCCTTGCCAGGGACGGGCGCCTACCTCTGAGACCGTGGTTTAAGTTCGGGCTGACCTTCATTTCACCTTCGGGGTGTGGATGTGCTTTGTGCGTCTGTCGGTCTGTCTGAGGGGGAGGCCGTGGGGAGGAGCAGGAAATGGTCGCTCCTTAAGGGGAAGCTTTCTGGAAGACAATCAGAAATGGCCATTTGTTAAAAGGGTAAGGAATCTGCAAGTTGGTGGGGGACAGAGGTGACGGGCCTCACACCATCAGTCCTGCAGGGGAAGGGTTCCTGTTTAAAGCGTCTCTCTCATAAAAATAAATAAATAAATAAAAAGTAAAGCGTCTCTCCTTGGACCAGAGCAACTGCTAGTTGGAGGCAAAACAGGGCGCGGCGTTGTACACGCGTGGGAGGCGTCCTGTCTGTAAGGATGGGGGTCACAGTCAAGGGAGGGGCGCCTACCCCCGGAAACCCTGTGTCGTCGTGTGATTCATCTTGGTCTGAGCCTACCCCCCCCCAAAAAAAAAGAATCTTTAAAGCCTTGAGAAGGTGGGGTGCCTGGGCGGCCCAGTCGGTTGAGCGTCTGATCTTGGTTTGGCTCAGGTCACGATCTCAGGGCCCTGGGATGGAGCCCCGCGTTGGGTCTCCACGCTCAGCGTGGAGTCCGCTTGAGATTCTCTCTCTCTTCCTCTCCCACTTGTGCTGTTTTGTTTTCTCTCTCTCTCTCTCAAATACATAAGTAAAATCTTAACAAAATAAAGCCTTCAGTGGGTTTAAAGAAAGAAAAATGTAGCCCTGAATCTTAAAAATCAGCATAGAAAAATAAATGAATGAATGAATGAATGAATGAATGAATAAATAAATAAATAAATAAATAAATAAATAAATATCAGCATAGAGATTGAAAGTGAAAAAGAAACCTAAAATCTAATCCAAAGAAAAGGGGGAGTCGGGGTGGGGTGGATGCCCCTCTGCACACGCCTGCTGCCTGGATGTGGGGCCCAGACAACCCAGCCCCCTCTTCCTCCCTGCCTCCTGGTCTCACCCTAGTGGCCTGGGCGTCTTCTCCTAGAGCCCACTGGGTCCTTTGTGGAAGAGGCCCCCACTCAGGCTCCCCAGCAGCTTGGCAAGGCCTGAGCCTGATGCTAAGGCCCTGCACCCGCCTTCTCCCTGCAAGGGGCCCTCTCGGCAGCCCTTCCCAGCCAGAAGCCTTCCCCACCGCCTTGGACCTCCTACCACAACACACGGTAGGGAGGGTCCCTCCTGGCCACCGGGTCCACACGGGTGGCTAGTTCTCCCCGCAGCTGGCCGGGGAGCTTCTGAGGTCAGGCAGGGGGTGCACGGGGCTCGCCGATCGGGGCCTTGAAGGGTATCTCTCGGCCCGCAGAGCATCCTTCTACAGCATTTTATTTTATTTTTTTATATTCTGTTAGTTTTTTTTTTTTTTTTTTTTTTGTGATAGTCACAGATTGAGAGAGAGAGAGGCAGAGACATAGGCAGAGGGAGAAGCAGGCCCCATGCACCGGGAGCCCGACATGGGACTCGATCCCGGGTCTCCAGGATCACACCCTGGGCTGAAGGCAGGCGCCAAACCGCTGCGCCACCCAGGGATCCCCCTATTAGTTTTTTTTATAAATTTATTTTTTAATTTGTGTTCAACTTGCCAACATATAGAATAACACCCAGTGCTCATCCCATCAGTGCCCGCCTCAGTGCCCGTCACCCAGTCACCCCCACCCCCCGCCCACCTTCCCTCCCACCACCCCTACTTCATTTCCCAGAGTCTTCTACAGCATTTTAAATGGCAGATTTATCCTGAGACTGAAAGAACCGGGCAAGCCTCCTTCCTTTGCTTATTTCCCCCTGAGGACCCGGATTGGGGGTGGGGGACAGCTGGGGGCAGTGTCAGAGGATAATAAGGTCAGAGGCCAAGACAGGATGGGAATTCTCAGCAGCGTCTGCACCCGGTGGCTCCTGGTGGCTCCTGCTGCTGGCACAGACCCTTCGTTAGGAAGAGCCGTGCGGAGGGAGAGACAGAGGGTGTGTGTGTGTGTGTGTGTGTGTGTGTGTGTGTGTGTTTTCTCCCTGAGTCACCTGCTGCCGGCTGTGCCTCCAGACTCACATTTAAGCCATTATAATAACAGGATCTAGCTTACCTGCACTCTCCAAATTACCCTTATTCCACCGGCCTCACACAAAGATGGAAATAGACACCGCATTGTGCTTCTGTTTAGCTCTCCCTAATAATAGCTAATGTGCAGACTATAATGCACACCGCAAACACAAAATGTTATGTCAATGCTAAGTTGTAATAATAATAATCCTGCAAAAATGTAGCAGAAGGAATTTCCGTGAGCAATTTGAGGAAGATTGCTGCTTCCGCGGTGATACAGGTGCTCCTGAGAAACAGATCGATTACGGTGGGTCGGGCCGGGCGGAGGCCGCGTGGAGGAGCCTGGCTGGGCCGCGGGCGATCGCGGGGCCTTTCAGCCTCGGGCCGGGGACACGGGGGGCCCCCGAGGCAAGAGCAGCCCGAGGACCCCTGGTCAGCCGGGGTGAGGGGGGCCGCGGCCTTGTCTTGGGGCTTCCTCTGCCCATTCAGAGGAGGCCTTGTGGACAGGACTCTATGGGAAGGGAGGTTTCCCACCACCTTTATTCTAACCAACCGCACTGGACACGGTAACAACACAGGTGAGGCCAGGTTGGGTGAGGGGGGCATCTCACTCTGGTCCTTAAGGACCATCCCAAGACGAGCATGAGCAGGTTTGGACACGACTCTCTTAATGGGGCCTTGGAACCAGGCTGAGGCTCAGGAGCTCAGCACTCAGCGACTATCTGCAGGGCCCTTGCAGGGGAGGGGGACACGGGCCAGAAAGAGAATCCCTACATGGTCTCAGTCACCCCGAGACTGCCCAAAGGTTACCAGGTGGGTCCCTGCATAGGGCTCACTCCCAGGAGCCTCCTGCAGAAGACACACGTGTGTCTATTTTAAAAGAGTGCCGCAGTGGAATGCTTTTTCTCTCTTAGCAGCAAATGGGCCGCAATGGTGGTGTGCGTGGTTTCCCCCCCTCTGCAGCTCCAGCACGGGCCTGCACCGGGGCCACCCCAGTGGCATCACGTCCGGGGCTCGAGGTTCTGGAGTCGCGCTTGCAGAGTGTAAACCCTGCACCTCCGACCAGCTGCATAACGCTCGGTGTCTCTCAAACCTGCTCCATCCCTGTAAAATAGCAACTGTAATCGTACTGTGTCGTGCGTTCGTGAGGCTGAAAGGAGACCGTGCAGGTAATAGCCCATCGCCTGGCACGTCGGGACTGGTAGCTGTTACCACTGCCGTTGCCACTGCCGTGCTGGTGCTACTTATATTACTCACTAACTCCGGCCCTGATTCCAGAAGAGGTGCTCCGGGCCCCGGGGTGGGGCGGGGGCAGGACTGCCCTCACCCGTGCAGAGCATGGAGCAGGGGCCCAGACAAGCGAAGGTCAAGAGATGAAACCAGAATGACCAGCCAAGCACACGGTTGCTTTGGAATCTGTCCACACAAGCCACCCACAGCCCGTTCGGGAACCAGGTGGGAGCGAGTGCCTGTCCGGGCAGCGGTTCTCCAGGTGTGCTCTCAGCCTCAGCAAACCCAGCAGCACCTGGGAAGTGGAGCAGTGCAGATTCTCGGGCTCCGGGCCAGACACCCCAAATTGCAAACTCAGGGGTGGGGGGTTAGGGTCTGGAAGTCCCACCAGGAGATCCTGATGCAGGCTGTTACTGGGATGAGAGGAGCACAAGCTATTTTATAAATGAGCGTCCCACCCTTTCAGCAGCTTAACAACAAGTTTACTCTTGAGCACAGAGGAGTTCAAAGCAGATATTGCTGGTCTCTGGGCACCTTTCCTTCACGTGGAAATTCAGAGGCCCAGGTCCATTCCAGCCGCAGGAAGACACGGAGTATTCAGAAGACACACACCACTCCCTCGGGCCCCACTGGGGAGCCCTATGGTGGCCTTTGCGGCAGGCATCTCAGGAACCGTGCTGCACCGAGCAAAGCATTGAGTTCAGATACACAGTGTGAGGTTCCTGCCACTGAAAAGCAAGCTCCCCCCCCTCCCCAACCCTCCCACCCTGCCCTGCAGGCGGCCTGCAAAAAGAAGTGGCCTGATGGAGCCAGGGGAGGAGCTAAGTCACCAGCCCAGGGGGGCTGGTAGGCCACAGATACCCTGGGGATGTCTCCTGGGTCTTGGATCCATCCCCATCATCCTGTGTTCTGGACCTTTCAGCACAACTGCCTATCTGGGCAGCGCTGATGAAATCCTTGGACAAGACTCTCTGCCTGTGGGAAAGAAGCACACACTGGAGCGGCACCCTCCCCGCATTCCAGGACATCTGACGGTGGGGGGTGTGGGGGGACTGTTAAAACACAGGGTTCCCCCAAAGACGTGACGATGAGTAGTTCTTGAGAAATCCAGATGGTGTTAGAAATAATATGTGAAAGTGTTTTATTATTTAGTTACATCTTGCCTGAGCATGAAAAAGATATTAACATACCGTCAGCTTATTGGGACATAACCCAAAATAACTTACATTCTTCATATAGTGCTAATTATTTTTCCGAGGCTGGCTCAGGCTGGTAAGAGAGAGATTTCAAGGCTTTCACCAGATTATTTACTTAAAGAAGTTAAGCGTGCCACTATCTGTTCCCATGGAAACCCAGTAAGTTAATACAGGAGACACGAAGAGGTCACTTCGGCCATAATTAATATAAAGAATAATGGTTTATGTAGAATCTAGTAAAGGGTACAGCAAGCTGCTGCTAATACCTTTAAACCTCATCTTTCAGCTGAGCAATTTCGTCTCTGGATCAATTTTCCTGCACTAATGTCACTTTGGTAATTTTAGCAGTCCAGTGCTAATTTTTGAAATGCAATTTAATCTTGGTTAGCAAAGTTTTTCTTATGCTGTTATTTCATTTTAAATCCAACCAGAGAATCCCAGTAACAGAAGTTTTCCGAGGTCTCGAGCAAGTATAAATGAACGACTGCACTGGCCTTCCCCTTGTGTATGCCACAGCTTCTTTTCTTTTCTTTTCTTTTCTTTTCTTTTCTTTTCTTTTCTTTTCTTTTTTTCTTTTCTTTTCTTTTCTTTTCTTTTCGTTTCTTTTCTTTCTTTTCTTCTTTTCTTTTCTCTTTTCCTTTCTTTTTCTTTTCTTTCTTTCTTTCTTTTCTTATTAATTTATTTAAGGGAGTTCTCATCCGCAGGGGAGAGGGGCGGAGGGAGAGGGAGAGAATCTCAAGCAGACTCCAAGCAGTGCAGAGCCTGACAAAGAGGGCTCTGGGCTTTATCCCAGGATCCTAAGATCATGACTTGAGCTGAAATCAAGAGTCAGAAGCTTAACTGACTAGGCCAGCCAAGTGCTCCATGCCACAGCTTCTTGTCCAGAGCTTCGCAATAATCTGTTGGTTGGTGAATCAACCAATGATAATCCAGAGGTACCACTAGATTTAGGAGCACCCGTAGAATTACCGAAGGAAGATTTCATTATATTCAGAAGCGTCGTTTGCATTTGAAGTCTTATTGTATTCTTTTATTATTATTATTATTATTATTATTATTATTGAAAATTGGTAATCTACATGTGGTGGCTCTTAGCTAAATATTCCATTTATTGGAACATAGTGCACTCCTCAGGGATTCTTACAAGAAGATGCATACTGTAGTTTATTTTTAATCCCTACGCTTATTTGAATAGTGAATTTGTTATGCGGTCTCTCAAGGGTAAATTTTATCATGGAAGCTTGATTACACATTTTTCAAAACTGTTTAATACAGTGTCCCAGAAAGAGCTAAAGAGTAAAAAAAAGGGAGAGACAGAGAGAGAGAGAGGGCGAGAAACGGAAGAGTGGAACTTTCAAGTTTCTGAATTTTTAATATACTGAAAAAGTGATATTAAGTTAGGAATTATCAGGATTTTGTTTCTTTTAGAAACATGATGTAGCATGTTCCTGGAAGCCTCATCTGAAGGGTGCATTCAGGGCTGCAGCATGATATTGAATAATGTTTACAAACAGGTGGCCTGAAGTTAAGTGGAGTCAATATACAATTTCTCACCCTTTAGAAATAACCACTTTGCTGCCACATGAGTAACCATTTTTTTTCCCCGCAAATATCAAGCTTGAAATCATTTAATCGGGAATGTAAATTAGTTATATGCCTCAGTTATAAAAACGTTGATGAGATTGGCTATGGTATTGATTTGGGGGGTGGATAGAGTTATAGATGCTGGGGTGGGGTTTTTTGTGGGGGTTTTTTGTGTTTTTTTCAATATAATGATATCACATTCCTATTTCAGAAATGCAAACAGCATTGTCTCTTACTTGGCAGAAACAGTGGTCACTCGGCTCAGCCAAGAATAGGAACTGTCAGCAGTACCATTCCATAGGCTTCTAAGAGAGCCCATGAAATAATAGATGGTGCACTTTCCTATATGTATTTATGTTCAGATAATTTATTTAAATAATGTTGCTGGCACATGCTTTATAGCTGCTTGCATTTTGCTACACAGATTTCAGCGTATCTTGCAGACTATGCAATTCATTTAGAAAATGTAATTTCCATCCCTGCATACTAATCGATTTCTTCACAAACACCTGCTATCAGTTATGATAATAAAAATGCCACTCTAAATTGAAAAAGGGCCAAATAGAGCTTCCTAAGGAAATGACTTAAGTGTCTTTGAATGCTACTAAATGTAGTAATGTGCTTCTGTAGTGCCAACACTTTTTCCATCATTTGCATTTTCTGTAATTTTGCCCTATTACAGCATCCTTCTCAAACGATGCCTCGTAACCATTTGCTTGTGGATTGGTAAACTGAGTTGTCAGGAGTTGGTGTATCGGGGTGTGGACATGATTTTGGGATGTGCAGCGTTAGAAAGCACTAGTTCATGCTCCTGGCTATACCCTGGGTCATTTCTGAGTTTATGAGTAAGTCCCCGAAAACTGTAAAATTGGCTGCTCCTTGGTTTTGCACACACATTCACACCAAATAAAATCTCCGTTCATTCTCTCCAGCCTCCAGTTCATTCCACGCACCATTGCCAAACTAATCTTAAATGGTAAATCACTAATTTCATCGTGTGGCCCCACTGCCCAGGCACCTGGGGTGGTTCTCCGCTGGCTGCCGTGCTGACTCTGACCCTCCGGCCTGACTTCTGAGCCTCCATCGCCTCACCTGACATGGCTCACCTTTCCCTCACTGCCTCCAGACTGAACATCTGCCTATTTGGTCCAGATTCTCTCCTTCTTGCCCCAAATAGTCTGCCTTTCAGTTCTCCCTGGGCGTTTGCTTATGCTCTTGCTCCAGACAGAGGACAGAGACATCCTTCCCCAGTTCTTGGGCTTCCAGCCTCTGAAGCCCTCTTTTATTATTGGTTTTCCTTGCTCTTCTCAGAGCTCCTACAGGATGTATTCCCTCGACACCGAGCTGCTCATTTATTTGCTCATTCAGCCAACATCCACTAAGCGCCTACTACATGCCAGGCACCAGGCTGTTCCCCCTTCCCTGGAATGCGTTCGTTTCTCTTCCAAAGTGTCGGCTTCTGTGATATTCTGAGCTGCTTGAGAGAAGAGACATATTCCGGCTTCTTCTTTTATGATCCAAGATGCCCAGACAGGCCTGGGCACAGACCACATGTGCAGTAACGGCCTGTTGACTAATTGATCCCTAATGGTTCGAGGTAGGGAATTTTCTGGCTAATTGCATGTTCTATTTGATTAGTATTTCCGTGTGTACTACACGTAATCATTTTGCAAAGCGGAATACCACAAACCGCTCAACTATAAAACTATTATTAACATAATTTGATGTTTGATATTTGAGGATGGAATTCGCTGGGGGCACCTCTGTAAAGGTCTGTTATCAGCATGCTGTAACGTGAAGGGAAAACCTCTAGGAGGCTGACCTCCAGTGCTCTCTGATTGGCTCCCGGGGGGGGGGGGGGGGGGGATGGTGAGAGGTGGAAGCGAGCGCGTACTGAGCACCTGCTGAACAGTAGGGCCTCACATCCCACCCTGACTAACCAGAAGCCACTTCCTTGAAGATGTTTCTGATGAGTCTTGAAATGTCTCTTCCGGTTTCATCTCACTTAATCAAAGTAGAGTATAAATTTGCCACTGGGGCAGGGGAGTTGCAGAAAGTGCGGGAAACTGGTAGGAGAGGGGAAGAGAGAATTTGAGCGTAGCTTCAAATGGTCTGGTGAGAACTAAGTAGCATCTGGACTAGCAGGACGGCCCAGAAGATGAGGTTTGAAGACTGTTCATCCTACTTTAAAAAAAAAAAAGAAAAGGATTGATTTATTTATTTTAAAGAGAATGAGTGAGGGTAGGGGCAGAGGGAGAGAATCAGCAAGCAGTCTCCCTGCTGAGCGAGGAGCCTGACATAGGGCTCGATCCCACAACCCAGGAAATCCTGACCTGAGCCGAAACCAAGAGTCAGATGTTTAGCCGACCGAGCCACCCAGGGCGCCCCAAGACCGTTCAAACTACTTACTTTGTGGGATGCAAGAAGGCCTCTAACTTCTGTGCACCACTCCTGTCATCTGTAAAGAGGGGGGTTAAGAGCAGCACCCACACCCCAGGCTTGCAGGGGAATGAAGTGACTTGGCCCACATGAAGCTCTGGGTCCAGGGCCTGTCACATGTGGGGTGCTCAGCAGGCCGTTATCATCAGGGTGGAGGCCCCGACGCAGTGGGCCAGAAGGCATCCTCAGTGGGGTCCCGTGCCAGTCCCTCTCCTCTTTCATTCAGTCTCTGCTGTTCTCAAAGCTTTGAGACGTAGAAGACCCAGAGGTAATGGTCCCAGCATCCCGGTAAGATGGAGATGTGAGTGAAGCCTGAACCCGCACGTAGAGAGTTTTAGGTTTCAGGAAGGAGAATTAGAGGAACCAGTCAGCCCTGTAGGGAAGCAGACTTTTCATCTGTTGCTGAAACAGATGGAACCGGATTCACTGTTCCGATAGGAGGGAGCGCCCAAGCTGTGCGATTTGTCCCAGCAGCCGGAGGGGGGTGGGGGGTTGCCTGTCGAGCCCTCTCTCCCCTGGGACGCGGCTGCAGGCCTCAGCCTGTGGCATGGCTGGTTACTTGAGAGAAAGTGGGCCCCCCGGGTGGCCAAACAAGCCTGTGGAAAGAGGCAGGACGGTAGCAGTGGTGGCTACGGCTGCTGCCTGGAATGATCAGTGCTGTCACCGCCTAGCGACTTCTGGGAGGATGCCTGGGACTGGGGCAGAGTTGTCAAGAGACAGGATTCTGGAAGGAATCACTTCTGTGCTCAGCGAGCAACATTCCTCCAGGACAAACAGAATAGACAAAAAAAAAAAAAAAGCAAAAGCCACTGATGCTCAGCAACTGCAGACTAAAGAGCCCCGGGGCCCGGTGTTGGGGTTTCGTTCCCAGGCCCACACGGACAGTAAGGGCTTGGGTGAGAGACTCCCCTTCCCATGAAGGGTTCCCCCCCACTCTCTACCCCATCCATCTAAGCAGGAAGGTGACTGAGGTGACCCTGTCCCATTTTCCTTCCAGCCCTGGCCGCCCAGGCCTATGCTCTCAAGGAGGAGAATGACAGTCTCCGTTGGCAGCTGGATGCCTACAGGAATGAGGTGGAGCTGCTGAAACAAGAGAAAGAACAGCTTTTCCGAACGGAGGAAACCGTCACCAAGGACCAGCAGCTCCAGTTCCTGCAGCAAACCATGCAAGGCATGCAGCAGGTACCTGGGCCCGGATCTTTCTTTTCCTTCTCTTTCTTTCTTTCTTTCTTTCTTTCTTTCTTTCTTTCTTTCTTCTTTCTTCTTTCTTATTTCTCTTTGGTCTGAGGGAAAGGGACACGTGTATTAAGTGGAAGTGAAATGGCAGCTATTTTGCCAAGAAAAGGTGAAGGAGAAGAGAGGACGACCGGATGCTAGGTCATAAGGACAGGGAAGGGCTAATGGCTGCAGAAGGGCACATTCTGGAGAAACATCAAGCTAAAGAAATATGTCGAAGAAATACACCGTCGAGGCAGGAAGCCGAGGGAGAGAATCGAGGTGCTTGAGAGGTTTGTGCATGGAATTTAGCCTCGTGACAAAGGGCCAGAAAATCCTTGCGGATCATGAAGCAAGTGTTTTTTGCCCTCTGAGGACTTTTAAGGTTCAAAGCACACCAGCGGGTTTTACAAAAGCGCAGGGAGCTTGTTTCCAAGCTCAGGGTAAACGTAAGCTCTATTGCTTTGGCTTCTGGATTATGCTTAGGGTCTCGTCGGGTTCCATGGACACACTAGGTGCCTGTTTAAGACACGGTGTTGGTGGACTGGATGGACCAAGGCCAGGATTGGGGAAGGCGGGAGCAACTTTAGAAACAGGGTGGTGTCTCTGCCCTCGTGGAGGAGGGCCAGACTTCAGCCTCACACACTGAAGTTAGAGACGTGCCTGCGGAAACTGTCAGGAAGAGACGGGAGCTGCGGGAGCTGCGGGGCATCGGAGGAAGGAGAGGGAGCACGGTGGTGGGGATGATGCCTGAGCACAGCAGGTGGGGAATAGAATCCGACTCATATCGGGATGGAGATCTGAAAACATCAAGCGGTGTGCGACAGATTTGAGGGGTCTGAGGGCCCGAGTCACCCTAGAACGACACGGCATAAATCATCGTCACACGTAGGTATTTTATATTACACCTCCGAATGTACGAACCTAAGCACTCTTTTCTGGGGCGGGAAAAATTTCATTTTTATTGAAACAAGGGCAATGTAAATAGAACGATGGACGGCTATATAGTAAGTTAGGATGTCGTTTTAATTCGCCCATCCATTTCGGCTGCCCTCTAAGATCGGGAGCATGGATTGCCTGCAAAAGTGTCTTAATGATTAGAGGTAACCGCTACAGAAACATTAGCCAAGCAGGGAAAAATAATTGAGAGGAAAGGATGCTTAAAAAAAAAAAAAGGCACACACTGGGTTATAAACAAGTTAATGACCAAGTCGCCGAAATTATGTCTTAACCATCTCCTGCCATTTTAAAGCAATTTTTGAGTCTTGGCTTGGAATCCTAACTGGTTGATGTTCGCAGTGTGTGTGAGACAAATCAGTGTGATTCAGGGGTCAGAGCCAGCCAGGAAGACATCATCACAGCCGCCGCGTGGGTCCCTGCGCTGGGAAATCGGTATAACAGCTGCTGTGCGAGGCCCCCCGGGGGTGTCCAGATGCCCTGACATTGGGTGCGCGTCGTCGTCCCTGCCAGGAGGCCAGTCTGTCTGTCTGTGTCCCCCAGAGTCCGTGATGCCAGACCCGGGCTGCAGCTTCTGTCTCATACCACATGCAGTGGGCCGTCTTTTCCTCTTGCCTGGAAAGATCACCAGAGCCCCCCTTCTCCCCCCTTGCTTTAAAAGGTGGTAAAACTGCTACAGGGATCAAAGCTCCAAATGGGAAAGAAGTCTGGGGAGGTGAGGGTGGGCTCGGCAGGCAGGAGGGAGCATGCTAGGGGCCCAGGCCCGGGTGCCAGGGAGCAGGGTAACCTGCCCCCCTGCAGAAGCAGTGCCCTGAATCCTGGCGGAGCTGCAGCCCCTCGGAGGAGGTGTGCATTTGCAAAATCTCCTTGCCAGTTGGAAACACACTTTTGTCCTGTGAGATTCGGTTTCCACGTGCGGTTTGGTTGGAGCAACAGGAGTTCCCCGTCTCCATTCTGGAGGGGAGACGTGCAAGACAAAGAAGGTGGCACCTGTCCCGCGTTCCGTCCCCGGGCTCCTGGAGGGTCGCTGGCAGTCTCTGCATTCTTTGGCTTGTCCACACGTCACCCTGCTTCCGGCTCTCGTCTTCACATAGCCCTGGTGCTGGTTGTGTCAGCACAGATTTTTGCTTTTTACAAGGACACGGCTTGTCTAGGACTAAGGGGCCCATGCCGTTCCATTACGATTCCATTACGACCTCATCAGAACTAACCAGACCTGTAGAGACTCTGTTTCCAAATAACATCACAGTCTGAGGTCCAAGGGGCTAGGATTTCAACATTTAAATTCAATCACTAAACAGATGCATGAAAAAAAAAAAAAATAAACAGATGCATGGTAGGTAAGTACATTTGTTGAACGTAGGAACGATGGCCAGAAGCACAGAGGTAAGAACTAGCGTGGAGCCTGTGGGGAGCTCTGGGTTCTTGGACCGCAAAGAGCAAGGGGACATCCCAGAGGCATGTGTAGCCCCTCCCAGGATGTGGGAAGCACTCACTCAATGGCAGGGGCTATGATTTTAATTTTTTTTAAGATTTTATTTATTTATTCATGAGAATACACAGAGAGGAGAGAGAGAGAGGCAGAGACACAGGAGGAGGGAGAAGCAGGCTCCATGCAGGGAGCCCAACGTGGGACTCGATCCCGGGTCTCCAGGATCATGCCCTGGGCTGAAGGCGGCGCTAAACCGCTGAGCCACCCGGGCTGCCCTATGATTTTAATTTTTAATGGTTATTAGGTGGATGCACGACAGTCTCTGTGGCCACCCATCTGTAACAGAATTCTAAAACATGTGCTCTTGAAGAGTCCACTCCTACCTTAAAGTATCATTTGGAATAAATCACCACCCCTTGCTCATTTGAGGCCTACCACAAAGAATTCTGCTGATTTTTAAAATTTACTCTCAATCTGCCCGCTGTCCACTTTATTAATTAGAAAATCACCATCTCACAGGAAAGTCAACAGCCAGAGGAGAGGTCAGCCTCCCGCATGTTGTTGTTTTAGCAGCTGATCTGCGGGAAATTATTTCTGTAACAAACAAAGGAAAATATAGTCATAGCAGCCTTGGATCCAGTGTACCGTGTTCAGGATCGCCCTCACGTTTAGCCCGAAAGTTTCCACCCTTTCATCTTCTTAATCCCTGGAAGATATTTTCACTGACATTAGAGTTTTCTCTTGTGTCCATGAGGAAAACATTACGGGCAGGGGTCCTAAGGCTGAAAACCCTTGGGTGACTTTGTCCGGTTGTTTCTGAGTCCACCCCTACATTATGTGTGGGTCACCATTTAATATTAGAGATTTCACACAAAAGGAAATAATAGCTTGTATCCATGGTAACACCGTAGCCTTTACCTGATCTTAAGCTGGCAGTGAAGTTAACCTGTCTCCGCCACCAGGAGAGTGAGGTTGTTGGCTTTCATTTGTATCCTTCCATATACAAGGAAGGGATATACAGATCTTAAACTCTCATTTATCTTCTGATTATTGCACTGAACTCATTGAGGCAAAATCTACGCATAATAAAAATATTCTTTGTAGGGCTGCAGTTCTATGAATTTTGACAAATTGATACGCTCACGAAAACCACAACCACAATTGTTCTATCACCACCAACCTCCCCCTCCCTCTGGAAATTCCCTTATGCCCCTTTATAGCCAACCTGACTCCCAGCAACCACGGATTTGTTTTCCTACCCCTCACAGTTTTGCCTTTTCCAGAATGTCCTATAAGTGGAACGATACAGGGTGAGCCTTTGTGTCTGGCTTCTTTCAGCTAGCATAATGATTTTGCAAGGTCACTTTGCCATATGTATCAGGACTTCATTCCTCTTTATACTGAGTAGTTTCCCAATGTAAGGAAAAGCCATAATTTGTTTACCGAAGTCACCAGTTCATGGACATTTGGGTGGTTTCCTCTTTGGGGCTAACATGAAATAAATGTGCTGCAAACATTCACTTACGGACTTTTTGTTTGGACATAATTTTTCACTTCGCTTGGGTAAATAGCTAGGACTAAAATGGCTGGGTCCTATGGTAAGTATGTTTACTTTTTAAAGAAACTGCTAGACTATTTCCCAAAGTGTCTGTACCACCGTGCATTCCCATGGGATGCAGGGAAATCCCAGTTGTTCTGTGTCCTGGTCAGTCAGCACTTACGTAAGGTCTGTCTATTTTATCTTTTATAGCCACTATAGTAGGTGTAGAGTGGCGTCTCATTATGGTTCTGACCATGCCTAAATTTCAGCAATACTTGTATTTTCGTTTATGAGGAGGGGTCAATATATCATATTTTTAAATCACCAATTTAAAAATCAATTCCTTTTGAAGCCTTCTGTAAATCATATTGACAGGACTGGTAAATATCCGCATAACAACAGGATCCCATTATAAGCTGCTGATCATAAAACTGTGTGTGACTGATGATGATTATGTCAGAAGGGTCCCTCATAAATACTTGGAGCCAATGCTTTTTAATAGTGTTAGCAAATGTCATCTGAAGACCAGCTGTCTTTAGGCCAGTAAACCGTTGGCCCATGTAGAGCAGTGGCTTTCTAACACTCTTGGCTTGACATTAGTAAAGACCAGAGCTAGTCTTTCTCTTCACAACTTTTAGCAAGATCAGGACAGAACCGGGGAAAAGAGGATTATTGTAATCGACAGCATTTTAGAAATTAACGGACAAATGTTTCTCCCCTTATGCTTAAAAAGACATAAATGTATGATTTTTCTGTACGTGTATTATAAACTTCACTATTCTAGACTAATTTCACAGAAGGAGACAGAGATATACAATACCATTCTTTTCCTAAAATATATAGTATCCCTGGGGCGCCTGGGTGTCCTAGTGATTAAGCGTCTGCCTTTGGCTCAGGGCGTGATCCTGGGGTCCCGGGATTGAGTCCCACATCAGGCTCCCCAGGGGGAGCCTGCTTCTCCCTCTGCCTGTGTCTCTGCCTCTCTCTCTGTGTCTCTTGTGAATAAATAAAATCTTTAAATATATATAAATATCAATGTATATATTTATATATAAATGTTTATAAATATGTAATTAATTAATATTTACTATATGAATATATATGTTTTTTATAGTAGCCCCAGCTAGTCTTGCCCAATGTTGCTCAAGAAAACTGGGACAGATATTAAGAAATAAATGCAAGTGTGTGGAATTGATGTCAATGAGTGTATCTGACCGCTTAAGTAAAGCTTCTCTTCTGAAATCCTCTCTAAGCTATTCAGTTGCTTACTAAGTACTTTTTAAAAGAGATAATGAGGGGCACCTGGATGGCTCAGTCAAGCGGCCAACTCTTGATTCCGGCTCAGGTTGTGATCCCAGAGTCCTGGGATCAAGGGACCCTCTGGGTTCCAGGCTCTGTACTCAGCAGGGAGCCTGCATCATGACTCTTGCTCTCCCTCTGCCCCTCCTCTGCCTCGCTCCCTCTCTCTGTCTCTAAAATAAACAAATAAATCTAAAAAAAAAGAAATAAATAAAAGAGATCATGAAAAGTTTACGCCCATTTCCTCTCCCAAGTTGCCATGCACCAAAGCCTCCTGCATACATGTCAGAACCGGGGTGATGATCATGGCAGCAGGAGAGGTGCCCTTAGGTGGCGGCGATGGTGGCGTGGGGGCAGGAGGTGGCTGCAGTGGGGACAGCAGCGTCTTGGACCATTAGAAAACTTTAAGGAAAGATGGATACAATGAGTACCTCCAAGGTAATTTTAGAGGATTTAAAACAAAATTTTTCCCGAAAAATAAAAAGCCCGTCCCTTAAAAATTGCAAAAATCCTCAAAAGCCCAGCAGGCCCACTGCTCCCAGCAGGCTTCAAGAGGTGGTGCTGTGAAGAACTTGGCAAAGTTCTCCAGGCAAAGAACACAGACAGATGTAGCAGGAGTTTGCAACAGGAGTGTCTCTGTTGCCTTGATAATTTTTCACTTTTGTTTTCTGTTTTTATTTTCTGTCTGAAATGCCCACCAGTCAGATAAGGGACCTTACGAGGCTAATACTATGTGCCTATTACCGTTTTTTCCTCCTGTTATCCGTTTAAACTGTATCTTTTATCCTTTCCACTGAAGTTTCTATTTGATCGTCGTGTTATGTTATTTCCCAGCATTCTTTCCTTCTTCGATTATCGTCTCTTTGTACAATCTTTATTTATTTATTTTTTTCGTTTCAGTGTTTTCTCAAATCTTTCTGAGAATACTAATTAGAATACTTAAAATTCCGTTTGCTCCCGAGTCATTTCTATTTATTCCAGGTCTGTGTGTTTGGTTTTGTGTCTCCATCTGTCTCTTTGCTGCTACAGGTTTCTTTTCCTGGGGTGATGTTGGCTGGGGTGCTTCTATTTGGCAGTGAAGGGATGATTCCCCAGGGGTGGGGGTGCTGGCCGCTGGGTCCTGCTCTCGTCCCCCAGCCACATATCCTCCTCCCATGCAGACTCCTCCCACGCAGACTGCCAGGCTTCACTTTGGGGACAATTGGGGATCCCACAAAGGCCAGAACCTGTCATACACGAAAACTCCCTGGAACTCCTTTCCCATTCTCTGCTCTTTTAAGCTTATTCACTGACAGCCAGCTTACACTTGACTCTCTGGAGGAAGGACAACCAAAGAGCAGACATACATGTTCTGTGTCTGACATGTTGAACAATAACCTGTTTCAGGGACTTTTAACTTTAATCCAGTCCTCTGATGAATTCTTGGTTAACGTGTGGGCCGGTGAGGAGGACAGGAGAAGGGTATTGCAAACTATCCCAGCTGTCCAGAAATATACAGCGAAAGGAAGAACGGCAAGCACATTTTACAGATGTCTGAGAGGAATGGACACGGGGACTTAGGCAGCATGTTTTGGAGTAAAGATAGCTGCTTCAGCATGAGGAGGGGCCTAGGGTGAAAGGAAGGGAGACAAATAGGAAAAGGCTGAAATCTGGAATAATGATGGGAGAAATGGCAAACATTGTATCTACTCTTTTTGTTTTTTGTTTTTTTGTTGTTGTTGTTGTTCTAGAAGAGTTAAAGAAGCAGGGAATTGAGGAAAAAAGACCTGATGGTATGGAGGGGGCAAGCCTCGGCTCAAACAAATGTGCAGAGAGTAGAGGAATAGAAGCTTTTCTAGATGGAAAGAGGAGAGGGATGTGTAGACATCATGGGAGACACAGTGGGAAGAACAGTTCTTCTGTAGTTAAAAAAAAATTAAGGAAAATGACACAAAGATAAACACAGAAGAACAAGAGAAAGGGAAAGAGACATTTTTCTAAAAGAAGAAATTCAACACTTTTATAATGATAAATTATATTTTAAGAGCTTTTATGAAATATTTAGACAGATGAACTATGCGCTGATTAGTTTGGAATTTAAGCTACGGTGTATAATAGGGATTCTTTCTAAGTAGGGTTTATGAACCTCAAAAACATTCAGTTAGAAGGAAGAAATAGCACATACATCATGATCTGGCTGTTTATTCATTCAGGAAGAAGCCTATAACAACATTATCATAATATCTTTAATATACGAAAACATCAGTACAGAAAATAATTCGGCATCACTGGACAAGGCAAGAAAATCACATTATTAAAAAAAATCACATTACAGCGCAGAGAAAGAGGCTTTCTTTGAGACTTTCATGTGTAAGTAGTAAAACCTTTCATCTTAAAAATTTCAAAAAAATATGCGTCTACGTAAACACACACACACACAAATCTGGAATCTAGACAAGTGACGACTGTAAAGACACACCCTGTGTTGATCTGATTCTATTTCAACTTCCTAACTGACATCTTTTTCTTTCTGAGTAGAAGACAACTCATAAGACATTGACCACATTCATATTAAAAGTCTTAGACATTTTACTAGAATCAAAAAGCATATAAAACATACACATCTCTCAGATGATGTGGCTTTTGAAAGGTTTGAGGACTGGACATTGAGGTTCACAATTGCTGATTTTGGGGTCTTGCTAGTGTCTTCCTCTTATAAAAAGAAAGAAAGAAAGAAAGAAAGAAAGAAAGAAAGAAAGAAAGAAAGAAAGTCAGTACCCCAGAGTGTTTACTTCCATTCTCTACCCATTCTTTAGCCAGGTGTCTCGGGGTGATGCATTGTAATAGCCCATGAGACAGTGATGATAATCCTCATTTATAGTTCAGTGGCGCCTTCCATGAGGTGCTTAAAGAGTCACATGTAGAGTCCCCGCTGGCAGCACATGCATTTTCTCGCATTTGCAGATCACAGTCCCCGGCACATCTGAAGAGGGTGTGCATCCCGCTTCCGGTGTGAGACTCTTGGGGGGTCGTTAGGTGCACTTGGAACCAGAAATAGAAACCGATTCTCTGATTCTCAGTCTGGCACTTTCCATCACAAAGCCCTACCTGTTCGAAATGATCATACCTGACATCCGCACGGGGGTCGGGAAATTTTAAAAGCACATTCCCATTTGACCCAGGACAAGATGCAAAATCAGAAAGGGAAGATAGGGGAAGGGACACCTCCCTAGGTTTTTGTTTTTTGTTTTTTTTGGTCTTTTCTTAACAGTTTCAAATAAGGAAGGGCCACAGGGTATTTTACTCTTTTCACCGGAGAGAGACCATAAGATAAGGAAGGAAGGAGATAAGCTAGCTAGCTGCCTTAGTGCCCGCCGAGGGGTGCCAAGCTTCTGCACATGGAAATGAAAACATCAAACAAATAGAAGGAAAAGTTGGCTCCAGCCTATTTTCTGTACAACTTTGTGAAAGTCACCCCGTCTGAACATGGACAACAGGTTCTTCATGTGGACAACAGGTGCCATCACCCTCCGTCAGGGTGGGGGGGGGGGGCGTTGCAATCAAATGAGATCGTGTATTTTGTCAATGCATTTTGGACAATTGTCCTACAAAGTGTGACTGCCCCATTTCATGTAAAAGTAGGGAGACATGTAGAGATTTAAGAGAAGATCCGGGGCAGCCCCGGTGGCTCAGCGGGTTAGCGCTGCCTTCAGCCCAGGGCGTGATCCTGGAGACCCAGGATCGAGTCCCACATCAGGCTCCCTGCATGGAGCCTGCTTCTCCCTCTGCCTGAGTCTCTTCCTCTCTCTCTATGTTCTCATGAATAAATAAATAAAAAATCTTAAAAAAAAAAATAAGAGAAGACCCGGGATTCACAGAGCAAGTCTAGACAAGTCTAGCAAGTCTAGACAATGAGTTCCCTGAGAGTGGGGTGGCCTGTGCTGTTGCTCCTACACCCCTTCCCCCCACCCCCCAAGGGCCCAGCCCCACAGTCCATTCTCATCACCTTACCCAGAGCTAACAGTTCAGGAGCACTTGAACTGCGTGTGCTTGTCTCTGTTTCTCAGGTAGGAAATTGAGACCCAGAGCTGTCAAGTGACTTACCCAGGGTACAGTGTGTTCCTGGCTGACGCAGGGTGCCAACCCCGGTCTGACCACAGGCCCCGCTCCATGTCTGTTACTCCAGAACTTTCTACAGTGCACTCTAGAAGGGGTGCCCCCAAACTGCAGTGGTCAGGAGAGCAGAAGACCACACAGCTCTGCCCTTCCTGCGTTTGTTTGTTGCTTGCTAGAACGATTATTGGCAAGGACCCACTGCCTGTTTTCTGATCGTCCCAGGCCCTGATAGAAGAGGTCTTTACATCAGCAGCCTAAGAGCTAGCAAAAAAGAAAATAACAGACACGCGGCTTTTATTTATGAAATTTGAACTTTGAAAATAAATATCTTGGCTTCGGGGAAGGGAAAAAAGAAGCCCTAATAAAATTTAACCATGGGAGGTGTCATCTCGTAATTAGTTACCCTGCTCTCCCATTAATTAATGTGATCATCAAATGCATCCTCATTAGTAATCATCCCTTCTAAAAATAATGAGGCTAGCAGAAGAATCAATGTAGGAGCCAGGGCTAGAAATAATGACATTGGCCTGCAGACCATTAAAATCATTTGGCTTCTACTTTTCCCTGCTTTTCCCAACACCTGCCATGGGAAATAACCAACTCTCCCCAGTAGACCCACAGCCTGTTCCCGGGGATAAAGCAACTTGGCTTTTCCCTGCTGCTGTCAGCTGCAGGCCCCGGGGTGACCTTTGAACGACCCTCCTTTTCCACCACCTGCTCTGGAAATTGCCTCCTGACTTCAAGGCCCGATCACACCAAAAGTACCCGATTTATAGCGAAATGGATCTTTTCTTTAAATGCAGTAAATCAAAATGGGCTTTTGCAGCAGGCACACCCTGGCCCCTTCACCCTGAGGGCTCGCTTGCTGTCGCCTGTCCCTCCAGCCACAGACGGACGCTAAGATGAATCCTTGCGGCCTGGCCTCGATTCCTCCCCTTCGTGGTCTGCCAGACACGAAGCAGCAGCCCCACGCCCGGGGCACCCCGACCCCAGATCCCAGCAGGTGCGCACTGCCACCTGCACGCAGCAGGTGCCCTACCCGCGGCCAGACTGCTGCCATCAGGCGGCTTCTCCCCGAGTGGGCCACGCTGGGAGGGGCCTGCACCCCAGGGCTCCCCCCAACAGCTGGTCTCTGCCCCCCAACACCAGGGCGGAAAGCCAGCCAACCCCCTCCTTCCCCGCAGAAAGGAGCGCCGTGGAGGGAAAGTGGGGAGAACCGTGGTGCAGGAACGAGTCAGAGGAGGGAAAAAAAAAATCCTCTTTATCTGAGGCGGGAATAATGCTGAGCCAGGGAGACAGACGTGGGCGGGAGTTGCAATTTTTCTGGGTCTAGGTTTGTCATTTTAATTTTTGTTTTATTTTCCTTCCCACAAAAGAATATACACTCAGTGCAGAAAACTTGGAAACCTAAAGGAAGCGTCTAAAGGTGACAGAAATCGCTCCCAGTATCACCACCCAGAAACAACCATCCTTCACATTTGCATATGTCAACCTCAGCCTCCCTCCCTGAGGCCTCACTCCCAGGGCCAGGGCTCCCCCCGGGCAAGAGCGGCATTCAGCTGGTTAATGGTTCCCAGGAATTGTCACCAAAGTGTGGATTGGGAATTCAGCTCGGAGGAGAGGTGTTAGATGGTTAGTTAAAGACTATGTTTTCTCCTCTGTTTAACTAAGCACCCTGAATGGTCCTCCAGGGAAACGTAAACAAAGGTAGTGCCCAATCTGGCCCTCACTTTACAGACCACCCACTTCATTCATTGATCACTGGGAAGACCCTGCCTCCTCGGGCTCTGAATTTGGTGCAGAGTCCTCAGTGTGGTGCTTTCTCTGTGTGTGCAGCCTCCCCCCCCACCACACACACACACTGGCAGTACTGGGAAGATAGAAAAGGAGAGAGTAAATTTGAACTCGGGTTGTAGTTTCCCAAGGAAGGGGTGTTACAAGTAGTGCTTATACGTGAAAGATGAGCAGAGTGACTTTTCAGAGCTTTATTATCACTTTTCTGCTTCTTCCTTTTGCTCTCTTATTTTATGCTGCTGTACCACCTGCCCCCCCCCCCCACCATGCATACCCATTCCATCCATCTCTTATGTCCTCCACCACCACCACCACCTTCAGTCATTTAAACCAGGTATTACTCAGGTGTTCCAGTCGGAGGACTTGCATTAGCAAGTGTGTGTGTGTGGGGGGGGGGGACCCTCACTCACCGTGTTACAGGTGTGTATTTTGCCCCAGGATTCACATTTTATTTTCAGCGAGTCCTTTCCCGAGCCCAGTAGTTGTCTAAACACAGAGTGCTGCTCTGCAATTTCATCCTCCACGGATTCACTCTGTACCTTGTCTTCTCTTCTCCTGGGCTGATGTGTCTTCCCCCCGTGCTGTGTATTTCTTAAATTGTGCTACTCACAACTTATTTCAGGAAGGTTTTGGTAATGACCTAACTGTAAAGTCCATTTAAAAAGCTGCAGTGCTGAGTTTCTCTTTACAACATGATCCCCCAATAACCCTCCTATTTATCATTTGGGGAGAAGGAAAGATGGAGGGGGCCGGGCATGATGTAGTTCTGCTACTCTACATCTGATGATAGGAGCTCAGATTGATTTCAGAGAATCTCCAGGTCATTGAAGGGGTGCTCCCAGGTCCGACCCGGCCTCGGCTCTTAGGTGACTAGGCTGGTCTTTCTAGTCAGCTTTTCAGCCCCACTGGTGACTGACTGGCTTGCCTTTAAGTCCACAATTTGCTGACCATTTCTCATGCAAAACCCTTGCTTTGCTTTGGCTACGGAGTTCACTCACAGTAAAAAAAAAAAAAAAAAAAAGATAGAATAAGATGATATGAGATTTCTGTTTTATATACAAAATCTGGTCTGGATATGGGCTCAGTGTTACCACGATTGTCACAACAAGAGAACCACAAAATACAACATAGTAAAACCAGGAAGAGCACTGGTGAGCCCCTAATCCAGCATTACTTCCCCAGATGGAGAGGTTAAGTGACTGAGCTAAGGGCCCCTCCCCTGCCCCCGGGTCACCTCACTGCCCAGAGCTCCCAGTTCCTGGTCTTCGGGCTTCACTCTGCCTCCCCCTACTCGCTGGCTTGCATTCGGAGAACCTTTTCCTTTTACATTCATTTGTATCTGTCTATCTCCCATGGCCCCTGAAAAATGAGTTGAGGCACAGGCGCTATCTTCCCCCAAAAGGTTAAGTGAGCGTTCATTTCTTTTTCTTCTTCTGACATCACAGCTGAAACTAATGCTAGCACCTAAGACCAGTGTCTTAGGACTAAGGTCGTAGCTGGTATCCTACAACCAGCTGAATAAAGGAATGAAGATAAGAACAAATTGTTGAGTCACCGCACACAACTTACTGTGTGGAGGGAACCCTCAGCCAGCTTCCCTGATTCTTAATCTCTGCCGTCTTCCCTACTCATGCCCAAACAAGTAATAATCTCAGCGCGCTGACTGAAGAGAACTGGCCTCCTGAGAAGTCTTGGTTGAAATACAAGGATTGATCAAGTCCTTCTGTCTTTAGAGGTCACGAGTGCTCCCTGCAGATCCCAGGGAGCTGACTAGTCCCTGACCCTCTTAGTGGGACTCTGGGCTCCCAGAGAATGGCCACAACCTCCAGCAATAAGTGTGGAGTTCCCATTCATGCTCTGTGTGTGTGTGTGTGTGTGTGCGTGCAGTCACAAATTTTTCTGTGCAGACAACATCTTTCTACCACCCAAAAGCACTAACAGCCTTAATGGTTCCTAGGAGATGACATTTTTATTTGTACCATGCTTATTAAGCAACCAGGTATTAGGAACTGTAGGGAAGAAGCCTACAAAAAGCAAGCAGTATAGTGACTACAATTTCTCCCTGATGGTTTTTCCTAATGTCAAAAGTGACATTATGTGACAACGCGAGACTGAAAGGACAGTGGGGAACATGCCCACCCCACTCTTTAGTGAAAGGCCCTAAAATATGTCAGGAAATAAGGACATTTTTCTAAGCAGCTCTGCTGTCCCCTCCCTCTTGCTGTTGCTGCCAGTGTTTGCAGTCTATGAAGCATTTCCATACCACTCGGCCCCTAGAAGTGTGACAGGTAGGACACAAATGGAAAACTGTCCTTTTCAAAAGTATCTGGAACATTTACAAAAATTAATCTTATGCTACCTCCTAAAGCAAATCTCAACAAATTTCAGAGGAGTGTTATCGATATTTTCCGACTACAACAAAACTGTTAAGCAAAAGATCACTAAAGATCACTAAAATAAATCCTGTGTATTTGGAAATTTAAAAGCACACACCTAAGCCCCCAAGTGCAAAGAAATCAGAAATGTAATTTTAAAATACTTACAAGTGATTGCGAATTAAAATACAACATAGCAAAACTTGTGGGATGCAGCTAAAACAGAACCTAGAGGGAAAATTAACATTTTCAAATGCATGTTTTAGGAAAACCAGAAAAGTATAAACAGGAGTAAGCATCCAACTCTTTCTAAAAAATGACAAACCCAAATATATAGAGTAAAAAAATAAAAATAAAAAAATAAAAAATGATAAACCCAAAGAAGGAAGGATAAAAACAAGGATGGCAGTGACTAAAGCAGCAAGCAGTCATGCAGTACAGAAGATCAACAAACTAAATGCTGTTTATTTGAAAAGACAAATAAAATGAAAAATCTTTGGTAATACCCATCGCAAAAAAAGAGGACTGAAAAAACAATATTAAAAATTAAAACGAGGTATAACTACACATGTGAAAGATTACAGAGATTTGGGAAAATCAGAAATAGCTTTCTGACAAATTCTTAAACTTCAGTGACATGGGTAAATTCCTATAGGAAAAAAAAAGTCTTATCAAAATTAAATCAGGAGGAAGTTGAAAGCCTGACCCATATAATTAAAAATCAATACAATCTTGAAACTCTTGTGTGGTGTGGTCGGCTGAGCCTCCAACTCTTGATTTTGATGCAGGTTGTGATCTCAGGATCCTGGGATCAAGCTCCATATTGGGCTCTACGCCCAATGGGAAGTCTGCTTTAGATTCTCTCTCTCTTTCCCTATGTCTCCTCCCACCCCACCACTTGCACATGTTCTCTCTCTAAAATAAATAAATATTTTTAAAAATATCATTAATTTTAAATATATCTTAATCTTAAATTATCTTAAATATGATTAAATCTTTTTTAAAAGATTTTATTTATTTATTCATGAGAGACACAGAGAGAGAGAGAGAATGAGGCACAGACACAGGTGGTGGGAGAAGCAGGCTCCACGCAGGGAGCCTGAGATGGGACTCAATCCCGGGACTCCAGGATCACATCCTGGGCCGAAGGCAGGTGCTAAACCACCAAGCCACCAGGCGTCCCTAAATATCATTAAATCTTAACATCAGAGCAACAGACCCAAAATGGCTTTATGGTCAAATTCTACCAAACATTCAAAGAGGGTTACACCAATCTTTTACAAACTCATTCAGAGAATGGAAAAGAAGGAAATGTGTTCCAACTAATTCTATAAGGCTAGAATGCTTGATACCAAAAAGGGGCAAGGACAATTTAAAAAAAAAAAAAAAAAAAAGACGAGGGCAGGGTTATAAGTCAATCTCACTTAAGAACAGATTTAAAATTGCTTTTAAAAAGCTAACTTAATCTGGTATTTTATCAATCACTCTATAGGATTTATCCCAAGAATGCAAGGTTAGTTCAATATTATAAAAGTCTATTAATGTAATATATCCCATTAACAGAGTGATCGGTTTAATAGCTAGAGAATATCCATTTGTGACTTAAAACTAAAACAACCAAAGGGGAAAAAAAAAAAAAAGAAGATTGATCAACTCAGATTAAAAGAGAACTCTCTTATCTGGTTGAAGATTATCCACAGTGAACTCAGTGGCAAAACAAGCGATTATTTGTTTGACCTTCCCAGAGTAATCCTGGTACAATCTTTCTTAATCCTGATATAATTACTTGGACTAGAATGTGACTGCTTTGTACAACTCCCTTTGCATCATGATTTCCATCGTCAGATTGTCATCTGGAAGCAGAAAAGTGATGACGGCACAGAGCCTACCAGCAGACCCTGGAGATGTGATTTCCCTCTTCTTTCCTTCCAAAAAATTAAAAGTCATTAACACTCACCTTGGTATTATCCCCTGTTTCTAGGATACACACTCAACTAGTTATTTATCGTGGATGACGATCTGTTCTGTGCCACCACTGTCAGGAGGGGTCTTTGAGCTGGCTTCAGCAAACCCGTATGGAAATTTTCGTAGCAAGGACACAGGCAGACTGACTTCCACATGAAACGTTAAAGGGCGTGCAGTCATCAATCGTGAGTGAGAGGATCGCTGAGGCTGGAGGAGCCCTTCGTGGGGCAGACTGATGATATTAAGTATAAAGCCGACAGCCCTAATTTCTGTTAATTTTTATACCTTGGGAGCCTTTCTTGCTGTTATCATTCATGACCGACCGTGCTGATACCATTTATTGTAAAAAGGTCTGAATAATCCAACTCGCCTCTTTAATGCTTCCTATATTTAATGTTTCCAAAGCGGAGAGGATGGGTTTAAAATGGTAATTTTCTATCTGCACTTCTGAGATCCATGCAAGATGGGTGATGCTGTATTTTATTTCATCAGATAGAATTCAGCTCCAGGTATTGAGAATATGTGCCCCCCTCTACAGTAACAGGATTTCTTGAGGCTTTCTGTTGTTGCTGCTGCCTCTGTTGCCTTTTCCTTAAATACGGCCTGCAGTTCAGAGACAGAGAAAACCTGAGCTGGTCCAGGGCTGAGCTGCCTTCAGGGACCACCTGTGGTGGTTAAAGCCCCTCGGGGAAGCTGCTTTTCTCTGCAGACCCCGGCCGCACCTGTCTGCCTAGAGCTCAGCCCTGCAGTAGGGAACAAGGGCAAACGGGAGACCTCCAAAGGTCCCAGTTACAAGACTCCTGTAACATAGGCTTCCAGACCAGGCTAAATGCATTAAAATAACTTGGAGACTTTGGGGAAGCGAGCAGACTTCCTCTGCCTCACGCCTCTTCTGTGATAGGTGAATGTACCTGTTTGTTTGCAGAGCTTATCCCAGTGGCACCTAAAAGTCCAAGGTGCTAATAAGTTCGAGGGTGGGGGGTGCTATCCTTCATGCTCATCCTGCCCCCAGATGTCCTCGTCTCCTGGTGGTAAAGAAACAGTAACCTGTGTTAACAGAGGAGACACAGGAACATTGTAATCATTGAATAAATTGAAAGTTCTCCGTCCTAGGTCATCTGTGGCTGATGCAGAGATAGGACTTACAGCTATACTCTCCCGCTTCATTTTTCTGCAGGACATGTTAGACCATTACAACTTCCTCACCATTTAGGATTCGAGTAAAAGCTCTTAAGACCCCAACACACGTTCTTATCCCATAACCATTAAGTCAAAAGCTGCTTTCCTGAAACTACCATCAAGGAGGTCAGTGATGGTGGTAACATCTGACGTTAATGAATCTAGAATGAGCATGGTTTGGCTCTCCAGGAGCTAAACTGAATGAGGCCCAGTTCACGTTGTATAAGCCACCTCCAAAGATGGCCATGGGACTTCGGTCAAAAGTCACCCATAAAGGGTTTTCTGGCTATAAGCTCTCATCATGACTGGGTTATAAACCCTGCAAAGACAGAACAAATCTCTATTGGCCTTTGGAGCACAGTGCAAGACCCAGCTGTTCAATCAAGTTCTTGTCTGAAGTAAATGGGCCAACCTGGCTGGGAAGCATGTTAATATTTTAAATTTCTGCATTAACAGCTGTACATGTACCCAGAGGCCAGGGTGATGACCATCTCATATAATTGCAAAAAAAAGTGATAGGCATAAATAAGTCCCAGCAAATTGGATTATCATTTGCAGTGGAATTGCCAGCAAAGGCAACGGAGAGAATTATCGCTGATATATACTCCTACTTCAGCAAAGCATTTGATGCCTTCCCTCGTGAATTGCTTGAATGGTGTTAATTCAAGTTGGCTGGCCCTGTGTTTTGAAAATTGGCTGAAGGAGGGCAACCAGCCTGGCTGGGGTGGGATGGAATCACAGCCCTCTCTCTCTGAATACTAATCCCCAGGACTGCCCACTCGGTAAGTTAAAAGTCACTTGACCTTGCTAGGTCTTGTCTCTCCATCCTTGCAAAGAAGATAATAGCAGCACTTTGATTTAACTTGGTACCCCTTGCCATTCAAGGAGCCTCACACACTTAATGGATGTTCTTTAGTCTCCTGGTATCCTACTGGTGAGTATTGTTATCTTTATTTAACATGTGAAGAAAGTGAAAACTAGAAAGCCAAAATGACCCTGCACATCACACTATTAAAAAAGGAAAATCAGGGCGCCTGGGTGGCTCAGTCGGTTAAGTGTCTGCCTTGGGCTTAGGTCATGATCCTGGGGTCCTGGGATCCAGCCCTGTGTCAGGCTCCCCGCTCAGTGGGGAGCCTGCTTCTCCCTCACCCTCTGCCCCTCCCTCTGCTCCTGCTCTCACTGGCTCTCTCTCAAATGAATAGATTTTAAAAAAATCTTTATAAAAAAAATGAAAGAAAAATCATGTGAAGAAAGGGGAATAGGTTTTAGAGCCTTCCGAACCACGTTTGCATCTGCTTTTCCTGTAGTCAGTATTCAAGAAATTAATTGACGTATTGCTTTTCAAATGTTAAATTATTCTTCAGGAGACAGTTGTGAGAGGAAAGGAGATGTGGTCTGCAGGTCACACAGCAAGGGGGCTCACCATGCTAGCCTTTGAAATGCTGACCAGTGGTTTCTTTTTTGCCTTTTCACCAATGCTTGTCTATATATATATATATTTTTTTTCATAATAATGTTCCCTTATCTCAGGATATAGGGCATTTTGACCAGTAACTCCACGGGATTATAAAATGCCAAAACGTATCTGTTTTTAATACAAGTCCCCTCCTAGAAGGATATTCAAGTGAAAGAAATGGTCTCTAAAAACCATGTCTGATAAAACCTGTTCTCCCCTCCCCCGCCCAGCAGGCCAGGGTCATGATCTCCTTCTCCTGCCCGGGTACTGGGCTGCTGGCCAGCGAGGTGCCTCGTGTAATTTGAACTCGAAAAGGATCCTTTTTTAAACATCCTCTTCTCTAAAGGACAAAATTATTTTCCATAATAATCATGAAATAAAGTGAGTAACAATCAGGAAAGAAACGCAGACAGTGACAGTTTCCTATTGATTTTCATATATAATTATGCCTGTGAAACAAAAACTTAAATGGTACGATGAAAGGGGAGAAAAAAAATCACAACCATCTATTTGGTAGTTTTGTTTTTTTTTTTTAAATCCAACTAACAGTCTGAACTTTGATCCTTTGATTACAGTACACGGTATGTACATAACTGTCCAGTAAACAAGTGAATTTTAATACCACCAAGTGAAAAAGATACAGTTCAGGCAACTCTTAATTGTACCACTGATGCAACATTTTCTTTATTCGTCCTTTAGTTTTAAAGCAAACCATTCATTTAAAAAGAATGCGTCTCAATTTTTAAACTACCGTAATTCGGTAATACTTAACATCTGAAGTTTGCACTTATGAAAAATAAGTCCACTCATGGTTCACACCAAGTTCTGTTGTCTAAATCTTAAACGTGGTGATTCTTTCACGGATCCTGTGGAATGAATTGAAGTAGCTCAGGTTCTAGCTCTGAGGCTTTGCAATAATTGTGCTATCTTTATTTCAAATCTACTGTACAAATGTAGGAATACATGTATTGCTAATGGGATTGGGGACGCTGTGCCTGAAGCGAGCTCCAGTGATTCTAAAGCCAAGGCGTGTAGCCGAGCCCCGTGGGTGAGACGCGGGGAGGGCAGGGACGGTTGGCAGTGGGAGCAGAAACTGGACATCTTCCAAATTAGTTTCTACACGGAGTACGTTTGTGAAAGGGAGAGTAATGAAAATGTGCTAATTTGAAGATTACGTATATATTAAATCTTAGCAGCAATTTTAGATCAAAGGATTTTTGTCTGGAAAGGAGTATTTTATCATGGATTTTGTGTAGAATTGCTGGTACATAGTGATAATAAATGGCTGGACTTCAGTTCGGTTTTTTTATTGTTAAATTTTGTACAGATGCCCCTGCTTAGTCCCTGCTGGGGCAGACAGCTCCCGGGGCTTGGCCCTTGACTTGGGCCTCCCCGAATCTGCATCTCCGAGCTTCCCTGTGTTTCCTGGCCTCTGGGTCACTCTTGAAGCCTTCTATTTATCACTGCTTCTTCCCTTTGGAAATTTTGCAAGACTCACAGATTTGTGGGTTTTCCCCTCTCGCTAACCGCAGGGGGGATCCCCACTGTTAGGGGCCAGCCCCTGGGAACCTGGAAACCCCCGTGCTCCCCCAGGGTTAGGCACTGCCTCTCCTCCAGAGAATCCACAGCCTATGACCTCCCTTCACCCAGCCCTGGGAGATCTCGCTCAGACATAGGCACCCTGTCAGAGCCTTCCTCATACATTCAGGGAAGGGAACCCTTGCCGGAACCCCCTGCCCCGTGGGGGTGGCTGGGTGCCCCATGTCTCCAAGTCTCCAAGCCCCTCCAGGACCCTAGGCCCTTGGAAGCACCCACTTTCTTGCCAGTCTCCCAGAACTGCCTCAGGCTCCCAGGACCCTGGTGGTCATGACCCCAGGGTTCATGGTCTTGAGCGAGGAGAGGGCGGCAAGCCCACTGAGGCCTGGGCTTGGGCCGTCTGGCTCTGGCCGACCTTAGGATCCTGGCAGCGGGGTCAGGGAATAGGGCCACACTGCAGGCGTCCCTTGGCTGTAAATGAAGCCTGATCCCATCACGAGCGAGCCCTTGCTTTTCTGTCTGGCAATGAGAATGGCATTTAAAATTCAATATCAGAAAAGATATTGACGAGATTAAGGGCCTGAAGGAATTGATTTATGAGGAAAGACCCAAGGAATTAAATATGTATAGCCTGGTGTAATAGGATATTAGGCTCAGAGCACAATTTCATTTCTATGATCCAGTGTTCCCGTTATCAGTCATCTGAACCGTGGAGCTCTCTCCTGGAGACGCTTCTCCCCCAGGGGTCACGGCGGCCGAGGCGGAGGGGGGGACCCTCCGTTGATAAAAGGGGCCACGGGCTTGGTCACCCTCATACCTTGCCATCAATTGAAGTGCAGTTTCATCCCCAGGTGGAAGCAGATGACATTTTAAACTAGAAGAGATTTTGAGTAGTCTTACCACCTTGTGTGACAAGAAAATTCAGGCTAGTTCAATTCCATCTTTTTCTTTTTTTCCTCCCCCCCCCGGCCCCATCTCCCAAGGAGAAAAGTGAACATTGTTGCTACCAGGTGGTAAATGACTGTCCTTCCCCTGAGCCAGCTTTCTCTCCTCTGGCAGGAATGCTGTTAGATACCTTTGCCTTCAGGCACAGCCTTGCTCCTAATGGTATGATGATATGCACTTAGTTTTCCGCGTCTCGAACTTTCCCTAGCCATCGGGCGGTTGGCTCAGGCTTCACGGGGCTAGAGGCAAAGCAGGCCCAGGCGACTTCATCCGCTGGACCAACGGCTAGGACGTTCCCTAAGTGGGGCTGAAATCAGGGAGAATGAAAACAGGATCGGGAGGGCAGGGGTGTGGAGGGGACCTGTGAGGGGGAAGAAGCAGCAATAGTCTGTGTTGGGGTAGCAGGATCTCGCTAAGGGAGAACTGGTTGATGGATGCATCCTGTCTCCTTAGGGCAGGACAAGGGGACAAGGATCTAGCAGAGCAGGCCCGGGGTGGGGTTCAGATCGCAGGCTAAAGTAGAGAAATCAGGGCGCCTGGGTGGGTCAGTCAGTTAAGCACCTGCCTTCAGCTCAGGTCTTGATCCCAGAGTCCTGGGATCAAATCCCACATTGGACTCCCTGCTCAGTGGGGAGTCTGTTTCTCCCTCTCATATTCGTGTTCTCTCTCTCTCTTTCAAAAATAAATAAATAAAATCTTTTAAAAAAATAGAGAAATCAGACTGGAGACCAGCTGCACAGACAGGGTGATGCGGGATGCTCACAGGCTTTGCCATGTAGCCTACGTAGTAAAACAATCGCTGGGATTGGTGGATGCAGAGACAGTCCCATCTGCCACGGCCTTCGGAAGTCCCCAGACCTCATTTCCTTAGGTGATACTTTACTGGCCCCAAAGGCATATCCCCGCGGAGGATCTGAGCATCTCATTTACAGGAAATTTATGGAGATGGAATATACATTTATTAAAACTGAATCAAAAGTGCAAAAACACATTTAAATTTAAATCGATGACCCTCTATGGATTCCAGTATTTCCAGATTTTTTATGCACGAATATTCAGTGGCTCATTTCTAATAAATAGAACAAATCCTGATTCAAAATGGAATCCCCTATGCCTGTATTCTCCTAATACCTAGGGAGACTCTACTGGTCATAGCCATTATTGGAGTGTTTTGTGCTGTCCTAAAATCAGTGCGCTATTTACGGGTCCTCCCAATTTGATGCTGACCCTCACCTCAGCCCAGCTGCTCACCAATCCTGCCAGAGATCCCTGGGCTATCACTAATTCTGTGAGTGTCAGCTCCTAATGGGATGTTGCTGGTACACTTCATATAGAGAGTATCTGCTCTATTGTCTGTGACTTTTATGGAATCTAACCTTCTAACCTGCTAGCTATATCAAAACTTCACCTTGATAGCAAAATTATAAAATTTAAGGAAAAAGGACAAGGAAGGGGCTGCAGTTTGAAAAGCGAAGTTAAGTCCACCACGGGGTTCACAGAAGTACACACAAAAGCACGTCTCCACCAGCCTAGCTTTTAAGTGGAGGTGAATGCCTTAGGTAGACGTTGTTGCTAGGACGATTCCAAGTTTGGCATGTCCTGATTTCCATTTTAAACTGATAGTGCGGTGTGGCTGTCAGGGTAGGAACCATGGTTTAAGACAGGAAAATTGAGATGTGCAAGTGGTAGGTCTCTCCCAGACAGTGTGGCCTTGGCTTCGTGACTTAACCTTTGTACGCACATAGTTCGCCCGTCTGTAAAAATGGAAATGTGACCTCACTTATTCTGGGGCTCCAAATAACATTTGTAATGCTCTTTGGGTTTGTCAGACAGAAAGACCCATTACACACTGAAGTCTGCATCCCCAAAGAGCATTACAAACGATCCTATTAAATCTGTGGCCTGGAAATACCAAGATGCGTCAGGTACGGCACGTATTTACCTGCTATTGTCTGCCAGAGTGTGCGCACTTGATTGGCATACGGATAATTGTCTAATTGGAACACACTCAATTGTAACCACCAAAAAATGTAATAGTGCATCTGTTTAATGTCATACTCTCCAATGTTAAATTAAAATTATGCTGCAGTCAGCCAATCCAACCGAGAGACTCTCCTGATTAAGTTCTAGCTGCCTGTGAACTTCTGTAATTGAGGTATTTTCGTACTTAAACATTCAGACTAGAGAAGAGATGATACAGTCTCATACATTTCAAGTGAAGAAGAACCAGAAAGGCTGACTTAAATTATCTAGTTTCAGACTACCTCATTGTTTTTACAGGACATCGAGGCAAATGAAGAACAGCAGTTTTGACTCACCACCACTGTTTTGCATACATAAATATTAGATTCATGAGTTTATGCTTTGTAAACAAAAGAAAACATTAATCTGGAAGAATGTAGAAGACAGTCTAGGGGGTGTTGATTTTCTTTTTCCTCTAGTGGTGGTTTGGGTTTTTTTTTTTTTTTATTGTTGGGTTTTTTTGTTTTGTTTTGTTTTGTTTTGTTTTGTTTTTTTGTGGAACATGGAGAAGAAATCACAGAATTACACATTCGTTGAGTGGATTGCCTTAGCCTTTTAAGAAATAGTCCCCATTAGATTAAGAAGGATAATGGGTCTGCCGGAGTAATGAATGAAAATGTCTTCCATGGAACTGCTGTTCTCTGAAAGCTCCATATATCCTAATGTGTCCCCATATGTCCGTATGTGTCCCTATGTGTCCCTATCTCTACAACGAAGAATCAGCCAGTGACGGACCCACAGGTAGTTTTTGTTATTGTGGTTGTTTTGGTTTTTGTCCCTGTGTATGCAGTTTTTTGTTTTGTTTTTCTACTAGATCATGGCTTAATCCCATAGAAGTGGGGAAACCAGAGCAAGCATTCATTCTTTTCTTCACTCATTCATTCAACATCTCCTGTGTGTTAGGCTCGCCCTAATTACTGGCCCTACCACTGGTGGATATAGTCTAGTTGGGGAGATATGTAGGACAGGTAGTATTGTATACTACGTGCTTTGGGAGCAAAGACATTAGGACAATTAACTTTGCTTGGGTGATTGAGGGAGGTCTTTATTGCAGAAGAACCCAAGGATACCGCATATGGTTTTGCAGGTTCTGCCCTAGACAAAGGCACCAGGCCAAATGGGCAAGTGGGAATCAAATCAAGCCCCGACTCCCCTGCCTAACCCTGTGCCCTGGTGAGGAGTATCGGCTCCCTATTGGATGCAGCTGTTTTTTATTGTATACAGTCGTCACATGGGTGGTGCTCATCTGAAATGAATAGGCCTAAAAATGAATAGGAATCTGCCAAGCAGAATTCTGGAAGTGAGCTTGTCACAGAATCATGAAAGGACCTGGCACAACTAGGGAAGGATGAGGTCAGTGGTTTGGATTTTGTCTAATAGAGGTTGAGGAACCAAAAGAATCTTTAAATTATTATTATTAAAGTATAGTTAACACACAGTGTTACATTAGTTTTAGCCATACAACATTTTTTGGTGTTGAATTAGGTAAGTTCTTTGTATTTTGGACACAAACCCCTTATCAGCCATATCACTTGCAAATATCTTCTCCCACTCAGTAGGTTGCTTTTTGGTTTTGTTGATGGTTTCCTTCACTGTGCAAGAGCTTTTTATTTTGGGATAGACCCAGTAGTTTATGTTTGCTTTTGTTTCTCTTGCCTTAGGAGACCTATCTAGAAAAATGTTGCTATGGCCAATGACAGAGAAATTACTGACTACCTTTTTTTTTTTTTTTAAGGAGTTTTATGGTTTCAGGTCTCCTATTAAGGTTTTATTTTTTTTTTAATATTAAGGTCTTTAAATCATTTTGAGTTTATATTTGTGGATGGTATAAGGAAGTGATACAGTTTCATTCTTTGCATGTGGCTGGCTGTTCAGCTTTCCCAACACCATTCACTAAAGAGATTGTCTTTTCCCCATTGGGTATTCTTGCCTCCTTTGTTGTAGATTAACTAACCATATATGTGTGGGTTTATTTCCGGGCTCTCTGTTCTATACCATTGATCCGTGTGTCTATTTTTGGATTGGTACCATACTGTTTTGATTACTATGGCTTTGTAGTAGATCTTGAAATCTGGAATCCTGGTCCCTGCAGCTTTGTTATTCTTTCCCAAGACAACTGTAGCTATTTGGGGTCTTTTGTGATTCCATTCACACTTTAGTATTATTATTTGAGTTCTGTGAAAAATGCCAAACCAATAATATTTTTTAAGTATGGGAGCACTTTTATTTTTAGATGGCCAGCTCTCTGAGAAGCAGAGGGCGAATGACAGGGGAACAAGCAGATCCAGAGGGGAGGAAAGGGTTGCCTTAACTATCACCATGAAGATGGAAGAAAAGGCAGAGGAATAGGCGGGGAGGTTACGAAGGTGATGAAAGGGCTTGGGTGGATTTCAGGCTTTTAACTCTGGGTTCCAGGGGAGCAGACTCAGGCAGGGGAAGGGAGGTGTGATAATAGGGCTTGAAACACTGTAAGTTAAGGATCTAATGAATAGTAGGAGTGAGGCAGAGGCTGTAGAGTCAGCCTTCTAAAGTATAAGCACATGAGATGTGCAGTTGAAGCCATGGGTGTGGACGGATCACCTGGAAAAGGCATGGAGCAAGAAGAAAAGAACCTGGCATGCTGGTCGGCCAGGAGAAAAGCAACGGAGATTTCAGCGAACACAGTGTGAGTAGGGTAGTCTGGATGGAAGTCACGCTGTAGTAAAATGGGGTTTAAATGAGCGTTAAAGGAAAGAGTGGTTTTCATCCCAGTTGCACATTAGAATTATCTCTTAAGGTTTTTGCTGTTTTCTCTTAAGGTATCATTGCCTAGATATTCTGAGTTCATTGATCTTCTTGAGGACCCAGGAATCAGGATTGTTGTGAAAAGTTTCCCATACTTGGGGCGAGCTCAGCTGGTTAAATGTCTGACTCTTAGTTTCAGCTCAGGTCATGATCTCAGGGAGGTGAGATCGAGCCCCCTGTTGGGCTCCATGCTCAGCGGGGAGTCTGCTTAAGATACTCTCCCTCCCTCTCTCCCCCTGCCCATCCCCCAGCTCACACACACACTCTCTCTTTCTCTAAAATAAATAAATCCTTTTTTTAAGAGTTTCCCATATTTAAGAACCACTACCCTTGAGTAGTCTTTTTAGAAGTGTAAATAAACCTCAGCAGCTAGCAGGCACATGATGCGATGTTTAAAATCACAAGGAGTTAGAGAAGTACAAAAAAAAATTTTAATGAAGAATCTGTATATTATTAGACACATATTAGAACTCTATGACAAATATTAGAAAGCTGAGTGGGTAACGCTAAGTGTTAGTGTGACTGTGGGACACAGGGGCTCTTTCACACTGCTGTGGGTGGGTTATAGAGCCGTTCGGTAGAGCAGCTTTGGCAAATTGACATCCTAGGCACACCCTATGAGGCAGTGGTGCCACTGCTGGGTATGCATGCCAGGGAAATCCTCCTGCAGGTGCATAAGGTAATGCACACCAGCATGATCCACTGCAACCCTGGGAGAGTGGATTAGGGATAACTGGGTGGGTGCACTCCAGAGGATATTATGCAGCTTTCAAAAGCAACAGGGTAGATACGTACACATTAACATGGATGGATCTTAAAAAAAAAAAAAAAAAAAGAGGCTTAGTAAAAGCATAAATAACAAATACGACGGTATCACATAAAAAATGCATACTGCCCAAACAACAATATATATTTTAGAAAAACACATGCAAATGAAGAAGATAGAAACCAGTGAAAGTGGTTGCCTATGTGTGAGAAGGAAGTGGGGATGACAGAGAAGACATTTTATTTTAAAAACTGTGAGCCCACAGAGATGAAAAGTACGGCATAGGGAGCATAGCCAGTCGTGTCATAATAACACTGCCTAGTGACAGATGGCGACCACACTTCCATGTTGGGCACGGAACAGTGCATACTGTTGTCAAGTCATGGTGTCATGCACCTGAAAGTAACCTACCCATGCGTCAACTATTCTTAAGTAAGATAGTTTTAAAAAATAAATAAAATTAAAAATAACAAAAAGTGTGATCCCGGGATGCCTGGGGGGCTCAGCGGTTGAGCCTTCAGCTCAGGGTGTGACCCCGGGGTCCTGGGATCAAGTCCCACATCGGGCTCCCCACAGGGAGCCTGCTTCTCCCTCTGCCTGTGTCTCTGCCTCTCTCTCTCTTTCATGAATAAGTAAATAGATTCTTTAAAAAAAAAAATAAAAATAAGAAGTGTTTCCAAGAAAGAACGGAATAGGATGGAAGCCTCAGTGGAAAGGAGATCGCGGGAAGGAGTGTGTAGATCTGTAAGCCCACTCACCCAGGGGAAGTATCCAGATCCTTGCCTATGCACAGGTTGCAAAATTCAGTGAGAACTTTCTGTACCCTGAGGTGCTTGTGGGGAGAAGAGCGAGCGTGAGCTCCCTTGCACAAGGGCACGTGTGCGATTGGCACCGCACGGTGGCCTGGGGCCCCTGGTACAGAGGCCCCCTTCTGCTGCCCGGGGATTCTCGGGAGCTGCCCTACCTGTTGCAGTGAACGAACATAAGCTGCCTACATCGGAAGGTGCTTTCCTGCTCTTTGTTGGGCTCATTTTTATTTTTTTAGTTTTTTAAAGATTTTATTTATTTATTCATGAGAGACACAGAGAGGCAGAGACACAGGCAGAGGGAGAAGCAGGCTCCATGCAGGGAGCCCGATGCGGGACTTGATCCTGGGGCCCTGGGGGCACACCCTGGGCTGAAGGCGGCACTAAACCGCTGAGCCACCCGGGCTGCCCAAGTTGGCTTATTTTTAAAGGCAGTTTACGGATTGGATCTGAAACCTGCCTACTATGCTATCCCATGGGAGTCCCAGCATCAGGACCCCCCCCCCCCTCTCCGGGAGCTGCCCGGGGGGGGGGGGGGCGGGCAGAGGCACTCCCCGCTCTTCGGAAGCCGTCATTTTAGGAACTTGTCACGGTGCCCAAGTACTGCACTGGCTCCCTGGTTTCTGTACCACAATCCACTGATGCGCTTACAGCACTAGGGGAGCAGGGGAGTGGGGGGGGGGGGGGGGCGTGTATCCTCTCGCGTGTGCAGGCCGTGAACCGGGAGACATTGTGTTTTTAGGAAATGGCAAGGAAATCATTGTTTATGCCGGGGGTGTGGTGGGGGAGATCCAAAGTAGGTCCCTAAATCTAAATCCAGGGCCGGAGGAGGGAACAGAACCAGCAAGCCCCAGGGAAAGTGCAATGTGTTTTTCTGAGTGCTGCGTACTCCCCACAATACCACCCCCCTAAGTTTTTGGGTTTTTTTTTTTTTTTAAGATTTTATTGATTTATTCATGACACACACACACACACACAGGCAGAGGCAGAGGGAGAAGCTCTGGGTGGCTCAGATGTGGGACTCGATCTGGGGACTCCAGGATCACAGCCTGGGCCAAAGGCAGTGCTAAACCTCTGAGCCACCCCGGGAAGCTCCCAGACTAGGTTTTAAAGGTTTAACTTCATCCTCCCAGCTGGTAGGTTGACGCATGGGCCCTCCTGCACCAGTGTTTGCTGGGGCCTTGCTAGTGAGGCCTGGCCAGGCGGCTGTGCGGCCAGCTTGCCCAGGCCCCAGAGAAGCGGCCTAGACGTGGGACACAAGCCACCTGCTCCGTGGCGGGAACGTGCAAAGGTTCTGTGTCATCAGTGTGGCGCTCTCGAGTGGCTGACACCCAGCCGAGCCGCAGGGACTCGGGCAGGCGGGGTCAGCCTCACCCTGAGCTGCAGTGGCCAGGGCAGGGGAAGCTCAAGGCAAGGCTTACAAAAATCCCTTCAGTGGCCCTGCTTAAAAATAGCAGTGCAGGCCATAGCTTAGTGTTTTGACAGCTTATATCAGCAGTTTTCTCGGCTGATATATTGATTGCAGTTTGGACTTCAGTCCTGCTGATCTAATAAAACATCACCGTCATAACAGAGAGAGTAAAAGGATCCTTTGTGGTCCGAGCCACCCGGGGAAGTAGCTTTGCAGAGCTACTCCTACCGTAAGGCTGGCTTTCCCGTCTTAACGCAAACACGATGCGGCCTTGGCCAGGTTGACTAATCACATCGAGCTTGTTTTTCTTTTATTTTTTTGTTTAAGTTCTTTACCCACCAAACATGTTGTCTGTTGACATTATTCTGCATATTTTTTTTTACAAATATGCATTTGTTTGAAGGGATAGGAGGAGGGGGTCTTCACAGGCACCTACCACCAGGGCGCCTGGGTGGCTCAGAGGGTGAGCATCGGCCTTTGGCTCAGGGCGTGACCCTGGGGTCCTGGGATTGAGTCCCGCATTGGGCTCCCTGCATAGAGCCTGCTTCTCCCTCTGCCTGTGTCTCTGCCTCTCTCTGTGTGTCTCTTATGAATAAACACACACACACACACACACACACCTAGCACAAACTTGTTCTTGTGCCACGGGGTCCCAACAGCCTAGTAACAGGTCAGAACCTGCTAAGTGATTGGGGGTCGCGGGGGCGGGGGGGCAGGCAAAGGTTCACTGCTGAAGTCCGGGTGGAGCTGCTAAGACACGGGAGAACCTTCTCGTGTGTTTGAATGGATCTTTCTAAGATCCTGCAGTCACCTGGCCTTCCCATCCCACTTACCTTACGTCTTCTCCCGTTGACAGCAATTGCTGACCATCCAGGAGGAGTTAAACAACAAAAAGTCAGAACTGGAACAAGCCAAGGAAGAGCAGTCGCACACGCAGGCGTTGCTCAAAGTCCTCCAGGAACAAGTAAGTGAAACCAGTAGCTCTGGCCTGGGGGGCACCCCCGACCCTGACACACGCACACATGCACACACGCGCCTGCAGCCCACCTGCTGTGTGCTCAGCCCGTTCCCCCTCACACCTCCCGCCGCTCCGCCCCATGGGATTCGTGGGCCCTGCTCACTCCCAACCCCCACCCGAGCCTGCCCCAGCGACACATGAAAGTTTATTCCAAACGACAAATGAATTTTGATGAGGTTTTAAGGTATTGGAGACGCAGATGTATTTCCGAGGCAGCAGCTGGGTTCCTCTGAAGTGTGATGCGTTTGCCCCCCCCCCCACCCAGGCCACTCACACAGGCATATGAGTAAGAACGGCTGCTCCACTGGGACGTTAAAAGGGGGGAAAAAAAAATCTTCCCCGTGCATCAGGGCACTTATCTGACCACACTGAGCAACAAACCTTTTATATGAAGTTTGTAAATCTGACCGTTTCATCCTGGCTTTCTTTGATACTGAAGTGTGGCCTGACATTGATAAGTGGATTTGAAAGTATTGTCTTACAGCAGGGTAAGATGGATTGCTCGGCGGTGGAGAGAAACCTAAGCCCGGTGTCTACACAGGAGAGCTCTTGAAATGCTTTCCTATTACCGGCCTGCCCCTGCTGCCAACAGTGTCACGGATGGTAATTGGGAGGGGGAGAAACAACCCCCCCCCCAAAAAAAAATCATGTACAGTAACCCCAACCCTTAGGGGTAGTCAAATTTAGCTTGTTTTACATTTTTTCACCCGCGGGGGCTTACGAGAAGGCTGGTTCGTACAGTAGAAATAACTTCAAAAGTGGTATTTCTACGAGCACGACGTTGGGAGGCCACAGGCAGCTGTGTGCTCAGTCACTTGACGAGTGGTGTTTAGATTTTCGTGGCTTGGGAGCAGGAAAATAAGGTCTCAGTTCCTCGCCCCTAAAAAGCGTTAAGTGACTTACTGGCAAGTGAAAAGGGAAGATGTTGGCTACTTCGGAGGCTTCGGAGGAAGATGCTGCAGGAGCCCAGGGATGATAAGCCCAGTACAGCTTCAGTGATACAGACTGAGCTGGAATCTGTAGGGTTTGGGGGGGAAACTCGTTCTAACTCAGACTGACTGTGCCGTGACCAGCGTCTCTAGGAGGCCCCACATCACCGCAGTGGCTTTCCTCCTCTACCTTCTCGAGACTTCCAGAAGACTAGGCCTGATGTGGTCCACGTTTGCTCCTGATCGGACACAGCTCTGAGCTTTGCTCTTCTGTGCCCAGTGCCGCCGCCTCCTGGATTTGCTGGGCCGTGGAGGGGAGGGTTTCTCCTCTCTCCACACGACTCCTTTCTGCCCGTTGTCTCTTTCGACATCATGTTGTCGCACGTGTGACAGACGACAGCACAGGGAGAACGTGACTTTTACCTGCCCTGACGGACTCGCTTTATCGCGGCCGTCCGGACCCGAACCCGCAGTGGCCCTGGGCCATGCCTGTATCTTGATTTAAAGTCCAAACCCCAGTCCCAAAAACAGATTCCAGGTTTTGCAAGAAGCAGCAGGACGTCCCTGTTCTGGGTTCTTGGGGAGTGAAAAGCGCACACACTGGCAGCAGTGAAACAGCCCGATCTCTGCTACTTAAAAAAAAAAAGAAGAAAAAAAAGAAAAAGAAATGGGGAGCATGAGAGAAGACCCAAAACAACTAACTAAAACCATTAAGGAAGTAGAAAATATGACTGGGAAGTCCTCGTGTTTAAGTCTGCTGGGCCGACTTTAACGGGGTGGCTCTTTTCAAAAACATCAATCAGTACGTCCCCGCGAGGCCAGTGACACGCTGTGACCATGTGCATGTGGCTGCATGTTGCCAGCACCAAGCTGTTTCCCCAAGAGCCCCGAGCCGGGTGCCCCTGTCATCCTTGTGGTTGGGAGCACACAGGGGACACATTCATTCCATCTCCTGGGCAGCCAAGCACCCACACCCCGACCTATATTTGAAAATGCGCCTCCATCCCTCCAGGAGCATTGCCCCAGGGAGGCTTTCTTGGGACTGGTGTAGGGTCACTACATGGTGTAAATGCTTTCTGGGCGCCTGCATGGACAGGGCCTAGACGGATAGCATCACTCCAGGAGAACGTGACTGCACGCACCTAGAGCCTTGCTATCCTGTGCACACACACACACACACACACACACACACCCCACACACACACACACACACGGGACAAGATACACCTGGTACTTTGCTTTTCGAAATGATGCCATTTGATGGGACTTCTAGAAAGGAAGATGAGGTCAGGAGGACAGACCCTTACCATCAGTAGGCCCTGCTCCATCCCCAGGGGAGACAGGGTTATTCCCCAGGCTCTCCAGAAGATTCCCAGCCTTCCCTGTTTGCTAGGATGTGGCTTCCCCAGCCCCTTCAGGCCCCACCGGCTCCTGATTTCACCCCTTTCCCAAAGGTGGCAGCATCTGACATCTGGAGCTTGTGCACAAGCCCGGGTGTCATCAGAGGAGACAGTCCCCTGCTGCATCTGGAGGACAGGAGCCCTGGGGGCAGGGGGAGGACAGGGAGAGGCCAGGGAGGGCCCAGCCTGCAGGTGGCTGAGGGAGGAGGGAGCAGCGGCCTGGGGCAGGAGGAGACAGGTGGGGGGATCAGTCCCGGTATATGGGGATGAGGGGAGCCAGTGGGCAGCGTCCAGAGCCAGGGTGACGTGGAGTGGTGCAATGGAATGTGCTTGGGGGGGGTGAACCCGGGAAGGTGGCACCGGCCCCCCCAACACGGTCCCTTCCTCCCATGGCAAAATAGCAAAGCCTCGCCTGCTAAGGCCGCTCTACGTCCCGGGAGCACGAGCTACGGGACCTAAGGGGGCGGAGAGGGTTGATGAGAAAAAAGAAAAAAGAGGAGCACCTTGGAGAAGAAGGAAGAGTTGACCTTCAGCCAGGAGCGCACAGCGGGTTTCGTTAGGTGCCCCTGCGCCCTCCGATCACGGCCGGTGTCGCCCGCGCTGCGGTGGCTGCTTTCTGTTCGTGTCGGTGACCCGCTGTGTTTGCTGTGTGCAGCCCTGAAGACCGGGGGGCACAGTTGTTTTTTCCTAAGTGGCAGTGACGTGGAAATGAGCCAAGGAGCCCCTGGCCCCACAGCTCAGCTGCCCCAGCCTCAGTTTCTTCACGTTACCCCTCCTGGAGCGAAGCTCCCCTCTGGGCCTGGAGAGCGCCCGACTTCCCCGCGGAGAACCGGACACCGCCTCAGAAACAAGCCACAAAGCAGCTTTCCTGCTAACACATCCTGATAACCAGGCCCAATACTCCTGCTCAGACACCTTGTCAGCATACGTGCATTTGTTTTCTCACTTTCTTTCCACCTTGAAGCATTTATTTCCTGCCACTGAATACTTTATGCACAGCACAAAAAAAAAAAAAAAAAAAAAGATGATAATGAAGATGCTGCTTCCGAAGCATTCATAAGCCAGGAAGAAATACTGGCAAGCAGCTACGAGGTCTGCTCCCCGCTTTGCCCCTGCTCTCTGCTTCCAAGCACCTTCCTTGAGCCCGGCGAGGATTAAATGCCAATTAAAGGTTCCCAGAAACCTCCTGATAACTGATCACTCCTAAGCCTGCTGCGAGAGAGTAAAGAGAGTTGAGTTTTCAAATGTTCACCGCTAAAAATCTCATTTGAGAAATAGCTTTTCTTCCAATGCCTCAGTGACCAAGGAAATGTCTTTCCAACTCTTCCTTTACAAAAAGAAGAAAATCGTTTTTCTTTTTTTCTTCTTCTTCTTTTTTTTTTTTTTAGACCCCCAGAAACAATGCCAGTCATCCAAATAAGTTCTCAAGGAGGACATGTACAAGTAGCACTGCGGCGTGTTAAAACAACCGAAAATGCATCATTCACGAGCAATCGTTAGTATGACATCATTTAGCTGGTGGCAACTTGCAAACACTGCAGGGTTGAAATTAATAGCAATACTACTAGGAAATGAAATCATTTATTATTCTTAAGAACCAATTTTATACATTTTATGCCTATGGAACTGCTTTCTAATCTTATTATTTAAAAAATAATGACCAAGACCCATTTATTTTTTTTTTTTTGCCAGCCATCAGGTTTCATAAAATATTGGTCTCAAACCAGTTTCAATAAGACTCGTTAGAATTATGTGCTCCATCTGTTTTTTTCTCTTGGAAGCTTTATAAAGTGCAACCTCAAGATGAATCTGAGTTAACAGGATGATATATACGTAACAGATATGCTTTGCTTACTCATTTGGGTTTTTTTTTCTTGAAATTTGCAGTTAAAAGGCACCAAGGAATTGGTCGAGACCAACGGCCACAGCCACGAGGACACAAATGTAGGTACCACCAACCTGATACTTGCTCTTGTTGCTTGATGTTGGTTGAATGCCCACAGGTATGTGGCACTTTAGGTAGGACTCCAAGGGAATCAGAAGCCCTGCCTCCCAGTGGCTACGATGACTATGAATGGTTTGGCAGTAAAATATGGTAGACAGGCACTGCCACGGTCGGCGTAGACTACCAAACGTCAATTTCAAGGTACTCGAGCTCGTGTCTATTGGAAAAATTCTCATCTCGATGAATTTCTTTGAGCCCTTTCTATTTTCAAAGCTATCCAGTAATGATAGGTTGGGAGGGCAGATGGAACGAGACCAAAGAGGGCAAGAAGTTGTATATCGCGTGCATATTTATTAGGTCTGCTTGTCATTGGCGATGGTAATGAGATGATTGCTATGCTGGAGAGGGTTCAGAGCGAACCCCTTGTCTCAGAAAAGCCCTTGAACATGTTGCCTCTCTAGTGCCGACCTGGAACCGTAGCATGGTGCGCTCCATCCTCTCCATACAAGACCCCAGTGAGCACCCAGACTTCCCCTGTCAGGGGTCCTTGCATACCCAGTTGCCCCAAATCAGCCAACTGCTCTCTTTGCCTGGGAAGTTCCTCAGTCCCAGGTGGAAGATTATGGCACGCAGATCATTGTCCCTCCCTCCATTGGGTGGTTTTGCTCTTGTCTTTTAAAAACTCTCTCTGGTGTCTGTATGTGTTTGATTATCCTCATCACAGAAAATGCTTACTAAGCAGTTCTTTTCACGTAACACAGAATCAGACATGGTAATGAGCGCCTGATTAAGCCAGAGCTAGGAGAAATTACACACTTCGTGTTCACTCTTGTTTTAATTATAGACCGAGGAAAGCCTGACATCCAAAGGACCCCCCCAAAAAAATCCCTCTTAATAACTACTGTTCCTACCGAACAGATATTTAACGTCTGACGTTTATTGAGAACCTACTGTGTACGTGGAGCGCCGCTAAGGGCCGGCAGTGGGGGTGGTTACCAAGAAGCCCAAGGCTTGCTCTCTGCCTTCAAAGAACTTAAAGCTGAGCTGAGGAATAAGGGGACACACGGGTGACATACCAGATGTGATAAGTGTACAGGAAGGTGAGGCAGCTGAGACCCGACGTAGTTTGAAATCTGGACTCTGCGACTCACTAACCGTGTCAGCTGGCGACAGGCTAGCCCTTCTGAGCCTCATTGTCCTGTTGGTGCAACAGATGGCAAAGCCGACCGCAAAAATGTGTCCTGCTGTTGCAATGAGCTGAGGAAGGCATGGGGAAACCTTAAGGTGGTGGTATTATGGTTTCTTTGTGGCGGATAATTAAGAATAGCTTCCCAGGGGGACGCCTGGGGGGCTCAGTCAGCTTAGTGTGTGCCTTCAGCTCAGGTCATGACCCCGGGGCCCTGGGATCGAGTCCCTCATCGGGCTCCCTGCTCAGCGGGGAGCCTGCTTCTCCCTCTCCCTCTGCTGCTCCCCCTGCTTGTTCTCTCTCTCTCTCTCTCTCTCTGTCAAATAAACAAAATCTTGGGGGGGAAAAAAAAAAAGAACGACTTCCTGGATCTGTGGGATTTGGGTTGGCTCTGAAGAATGGAAAGGAGTCCGTCCCTCTGTGACTTCCAAGGAAGCCACCATCAAATCCAATAAGCCAGACGAAATGGCGGTATGCCTCAGTGTCCTGGTCTGTAACATGGGGATGGCGTTACCTACCTTTCTTTCCGTAAGGCTTATGGTGAGAAGCAAATGAATGGATGTGGAATTACCTTGTAACTGTGAGGCCCCGAGCAGGATGATGTTATGATTCTGAGCTCATCTGTTGGTTGAATTAAACCGACAATGCGTGTGAAGGTGGGCCTAACGCGACGTCTAGTCCCTTGGCTCTCATTTTGAGAAATGTCAAAAGGCATTCACCATTAAACGAGAAAAAAAAAAAAATGAAAGATCACCTCTGAGGTCTTTCGTCCTTTTCTGGAGAAAAGTTTTTAGCTTTGGGATCCCTGGGTGGCACAGCGGTTTGGCGCCTGCCTTTGGCCCAGGGCGCGATCCTGGAGACCCGGGATCGAATCCCACATTGGACTCCTGGCATGGAGCCTGCTTCTCCCTCTGCCTGTGTCTCTGCCTCTCTCTCTCTCTCTCTCTCTCTCTCTCTCTCTCTCTCTGTGTGACTATCATAAATAAATAAAAATTAAAAAAAAAAAAAAGAAAGTTTTTAGCTTTGAAAAATTCTTCTCTGGAGTCCAGGATGTGGGCTTTGTAATCAACTGAAGAAATGACTGTTGAGACGTAGGGTTCGGGCCCAGCAGGAGGGAGGAGCTGCACCGTGGCGGGGGGTGGGTGAGATATTTGTGGAAGATCGAGCTCAGCCCCACTTGCTGGTCACCTCAGGTGGCCACCCCTCTCCCTGGCTCCAAGGCCAGACTAATCTTTGTAATCCCTGCCTGTTCTTTCAGGGGGTTCCCAGTAGGTGGGTTCCCCACTTGTCTTTCTCTTTTCTGACTGTAATGTCATCTCCTTTGGGCAGTTTCCCTACTACCTTCACTGGGGTGATGTGAATGAAAAGAAACCAAAACTAGTTATTTTGGCCACCCGTGAGAAGCTCTTGCACGGTATCCTGTGAAGTTATTTTTAAATGTCTGCAATGAAGTCTGTGTCTCATCTCAAGTTTCCATCAGCTCCGTGGTGCTAGAAGGAATCAAGGCTTTCAAACCAGACTGAGGGGTTTGGAGCGCATTCGATCCCTGAATAGCCATGTGACCGGGGCCAGTTATTTGACATTTTTGAACTTTACCTTCCCCAACCCTAAGCGTGCTCAGGGCAACCATGGACATAAGCATCTGGCTCAGACCACACACTCTACATGCCAATTCCCTCTCTTCATATAACAACATACATAGTATATTTAATATACTATGAATTTTGACAGGATGGATGTTAATGCAGATCACGATAGGTTTAAAGCCTCTGGCCCAAGAAAAAAATAAAAAAAGAAAGCCCCTGGCCCATGTTATTGACGATGACATAGATTTTTTACTATAATTATTCACATGGGCAGAAATTTTATGGGTTATTATTTATCAATAACAATTATACAGGGCTGGTCCTGGCTTCACTTTTTTTTTATATATATTTAAATATCTATTTAAGTTTAAAAATAATTTTCATGGCACCAATGATTTTATGCTAACTATACATACTGCATATATAGAAAAAAGTACATTGCTTTGAAGGAAAATGTAACTTAGAATTTTTGGCACACAAAAGGTTAACAACTATACTTCTTAATGAAACTAAGAAATTCACATTTGTAGGTAGTTTACCTTCTCCTGCTTAAAGATGCAGTACACTATTCTTTAGTAAGAGTTTTATTTCCTCTGATGGATGAAGCTATGGAAACCATTTCTTTTTTTTCCTACAGTGAGATCAAACTAATTTTGAGAGAAAAATCATATTTTTCTTGTGATATTCTTGGATATTTTTGTAAGAATTGACAAGTGCTTTTTAGAGACAGTAACATTTTACTGAAAAAGAAGTAACTGTCCAAAACTGGAAAAATATGGGAAAAAATACAGAGGGTAAAGAAAAATAACTTGGTATCTCATTACTCACGATAACCACTATTAATATTTAATTTTAGTTCCTTCCAGTCATGTGCATATATATAACCAGAGGGAAAAAACCCATAAATAAATATTATCATGTTGTCTTCAGTTTTGTACCTTTTTGATTTCTCATTATTTCCTGAGTATTTTTCTTGTCACCTAATGTTCCTCAAAGACGTGACTCTTAATGGCTGTGTAACGTAGATATGAAATAATTGAACCGCAGACCTATGTGTTAGGCGTTTAACTTCCCATTTTTTTTACTATTATGAATAATGCTGTAATTAACGTGCCCGTAAATCTTGTTCTGCATCTTTCATATTTGTTTCTGGGGGATACTGTATATTAATGGCCGTGTCATGAAGTCTGGCAGGGAGCTTCAGACTCACAGAATCGTTGAGCCTTTAGAATGTGCTGGGGCAGGTGCGCACTTACGGTACCCACTAGTAGTCCTGAAGGGACCCATAAAAAATGTGTCGTCTTGCAATTTACTGACTGCGGTGCCTCGGCTCCAAGAGTTGTTGGGCTTATGGGAGGTTGACCACACCCAGATCCGGTCTGTTGCTATTACTTTTCTACTGTTTTTTACATTTTGTTGAGCAATGACAGTCTCTGATCGACAACACTTTTTCTGGTATTCCCAAGGTCCCCAAACCGAGGCACCTTACAAAGCCTACCCCGTCCCCTATCACAAGATCTGCAAGCTCCCACTCATGAGAAAGGTTTTCTGAGGATGGATTTGAAGCCATCAGAGCCAACAACTGAAATCACCCACAAAGGCCTTGCTCTCCAAGAGTACAGCACTTACTGATTTTAAATAGGTTTTTTCCTTCTGTTTGGAACTGGACGCATTAATGACAGCCGGGCAGTCCCAGCCTTTTAACTGTACCTGAGTTTACAACTAGCCTTTATCACAGTTCACTTAGAGATTTCAGTTATTCCAGACCCAATTCCCTTTCCTAAAAAAGCAAACTATGAGTTTTCTCTTTGTCTCTGTCTCTGAGCTATCACCGAATCCCCCAAACTGCTAAACTAGCCTCATCCCTAGTAATTATGCATAACAGATACCAGAATTTGAAAAAAAAAAAAAAAGAGAGAGAGAGAGAGAGATCATCCGTCCTTGTCTTGCATCTCTTTTGATGGCCTCCCTCCCAGAGCTATCCCCACCTCTGATCCTTATGTGTGGATGGAAGGGAGGAGATGCAAGAAATGTAGGAAGAAGTTGGAGGAATCAAGTAAAGTGGCAGCTGGAGCCTGCAGCGTAGAAACCATTGGGCCGCAAAGTTTTCCATGACTTTCCACCGCTACCACCCTCGCATCTGCTATACGAGACCCGCACACACCGGGCTCAGAGAAATCCTTTGCAACCTGTAAAGAGGCCTAATTCCGGACATGGAAGGTTACCACTGAGCAGCCCAGCGCCCTCCCCACCCAGCAGTCAAACAAAAGCACAGAAAAGACTTTACAGGTTGTCAGGCTGGCTCTATAAGAACGTAAACCCTGGGGTGGTCTTTAAATCCGTTGGAGTAGGGGATCCCTGGGTGGCTCAGCGGTTTAGCGCCTGCCTTTGGCCCAAGGCAAGATCAAATCCCACGTCAGGCTTCCTGCACGGAGCCTGCTTCTCCCTCCTCCTGTGTCTCTGCCTCTCTCTCTCTCTCTCTCTCTCTCTCTCTCTCATAAATAAATAAATAAATAAATAAATAAATAAATAAACAAACAAACAAACTTCTAAAAAAATAAATAAATCTGTTGGAGTAAAGAAGTTAGGAGCGGAGGGACAACTTGCCACCTGCTCTTGCCCCCCCCCCCCAACCTGGAACTGGAGGGAGAGAGACCAGACAGAAAGGCCTGGCTCTTGCCACGCCTCACCCCACAGGCTCGGTGCGGGCAGCGCGAGCTGGAGCTGGGAGCAGGTGGGGGGACACTCCCGATACTACAGCTCCTCCCGCCCTGGGTACTGCGTCCCACCGTGTCCTGTACGGAGCCCCCGCTTTGTCTCGCCCAGTCAAGCAGTCCTTGGGGGGGAAGGGTGCAGGCGGCGCAGTGTGGGGGTCTGGAACAGACCTGGGCACCAAGTGGCCTGGCCTCTGTCCTGGCCCTGCCCCTCACTGTCCAGGGGACCTCGAGTAATACCTGCACCCTTGCACCAACATTTTTTTACTTCTAAAATGAAGGCAGTAGGGACCCCTGGGTGGCTCAGTGCTTGAGCACCTGCCTTCGGCCCGGGGTGTGACCATGGAGACCCGGGATCGAGTCCTGTGTCAGACTCCCTGCATGGGGCCTGCTCCCTCCCTCTGCCTGTGTCTCTGCCCCTCTCCCTCTGTCTCTCATGAATAAATAAAACCTTTTAAAAATAAAAATAAATAAATAAAATGAAGGTAATAATCACACCTGCCTCGCAGGGTCACTGTGAGCAGGGCCTAGCGGCGAGGTGGTGTGATGACCCCGGTCTTCCACATGCTGGGGGCCGCACTAGTGGGTAATGCCGAGCCCCTGAGCCTGTGCCCCACCCCCCTTACCAACTTGTCCTCTGTCTCCTTCCATCCAGGCTCACTCTCCACCATCAAGTTAGTGTCACAGCGGGCATCACAGGCCTGAGGTGACTGACTTGCGTGTTTCCAGTAACTCTGGAGAGGAGTCCTTTACTGGAAGGACTGGCTCCATGGAGAGGAGAGTCTCCTAGGAATGGGATGTGATAGGTAGATACACAGGGAGCTTTGGGATGCCTGAAAAGCTCAACTGGAAGACCAGCAGCCACTTTGTCTCTCTTCACGGACCCACATATGTAGGTCCCCGAGGTCACCCTTACTTGGCAGCTGTTTGAAATCCAGAAGGTGGGCTTGGCATGGATGCAAGTTTCCCTTACCCTGTAATACATCATCGCTCTCCTCCCGTACTAAATGCTGACGTTGACACCTGGCCTCCTCCTCAAATTACAGCTCCTGTAGCACCACTGCATTCATTTCTCCAGCTGATGCTCCCTCCCCCAGCCTCTGCCCCTACCCCCCCACACACACACCCTCCTGCCACCACTCAGTTGCCCTACCATGTTTGCTGCTGGGAGTTAACCACATGTCCTGCTAGTACCATGAAATCCCTAATTCCATCTAGAAAAAAAAAAAAAAAAACCCTACACATCCCAACCCTGTACCCTTGAAAAGGACCAATGCCCGGAAGAGGCCCTGTACCACCTGCGGGCTCACTCAGAGCCCCAGGGAAGGACAGGAGGGAGCTGCCATCAAAAACAGGCTGGCTGCATGGTCAGTGCTTTTGCGTCCAGGAAACCCTCGAGAAGTTTTCATAGCGGGCTTCTTGCTGCCAACCGACAGTGTGTTTCCTCGGCTGGTGCTGGGGGTTGTCGTTCTGTCCTTTGTGTCGGGATAAGGAGTCAACTTGGTCGTAGCTGTTTTGCCATCAGTAGATTTGGGGCAGGCGGCAGGATGAGCACGTTAGTCTGATAAAGCTGACGGGTTGGGTTGAGAGAAGTGGAAACACCTTCTTCCCCCAGGCCAGGTTGGAGAAGACGAGGCAAGAGAGCCCTAAATCTCAGCTCTGAGTGAAGTGGTCTGACACAGACGAGGATACCTATATAGCCAAAGCCACGATGCGAAGCAGAAGTCTTTGATTTGGGAGACCCGATGTACTTTCCCCCAAAAAGCTGTACGATCCTACCTGATGTGGAAGCAAAAGCAATCGTGTAAAATGGAAAAACAGGCAACATACAGATCCAATATACGTACGTATGGATGTTTCTTATTTTAAAAGCACTATTTCATTTTTGTGGAAAATTTGGAAAATGCAGAGAAATATAAAGAAAACCACCTGCCATCTCGCCACTCAGAAATGAGTGTTTCCACCTCTTCAAATGTCCCTCGTCTTTGTCTGTGTGCACATGCGTACATTTTTACCACACTTGAAGCATATCATGTGGGAAGTTTTACAGTCTCCGCTTTTCTCCTTATAAATCATTAGCTTTTCCCCCATGTTCTTAAGCACTTTTTAATATGACTTTTAATGACCGCCTAATACTTCATGCCACAGATGTGCTCTCGTTTATGTAATCAGTTCCTGCCATGGGACTTCAAAATATTTGTTTTTGCTGTCACAGGCAGTATGCAGTGAGTATTCTCTAACAATTCTCTAACAATTCATCTACCATGTTAGCACTCTTTTTTTAAAAAAGATTTTTATTTATTTATTCATGAGAGACAGAGAGGCGGAGACATAGGCAGAGGAAGAAGCAGACTCCTCGCAGGGAGCCCGATGTGGGATTCGATCCCAGGACCCCAGGATCATGACTTGAGCCGAAGGCAGGCACTGAACCGCTGAGCCACCCAAGGGCCCCCGTTTTAGCACTTTTTAAACATGGAAGATTTCCATTTGATTCGGACTTAGGGATGGTGAGAGATCCACTGATTCTTTAAAAATGTTCAAGCTCAACACCTTCGTGGTAAGTGGCGAAACGCACAGCCAATAATAATGTTTGGTGGTTACCACATAGAGAGGATGCTGAGTTCCTTAACAGAAGGAAAACAACTCCCAAGAATGTTTGCATCCTGAAGAGAGAGGCAGACTGTATAGACTTCATAAATAATTTAGAAGAATAATACCAAGACGTGTTATTTGGGGCTTTGTGCTGTGAACTGAAGGTCAGACTTCTTGGTGGTCAGAGGGTGATAGAGCCTGGTCTCTGGGTAGACCCCATACCCAGGCTCACAGAAGCAGGCCACCCCCACCCCCCTGAGGCTTGTCCACCCTCTGGAGAACAACGCATGAGATTGAGAAGAGGGATCAATCAAAAACAAAATGAGTCCGAACCCCAAATAGAAAATTATTTCTTTCTAGTGTGGCCAAGAAGACACCTGTAAGCCCCAGACCGTCAACAGCAGATGCACATAAGCATACACAGACATGGCTTGAATGCAAGCAGCATCATTTTAAAGTCAAGTAAACCCAGAAGGCTTCATCACAGTTCGGCAGCTTAGGGCTATCCAAGATGCTGATAATCAAAAACGAAGAGGAAGAAAGTTGGAGAACGTTTGTGGGAAAAGCCAGGAGCCCAAAAGGTGGGCAGAAGCAGAGGTTGGTTCTGATGCCTCGGGAAGAGCATAAGGGAGAGCCTGGGGAGCCTCCTTTGCTCAAACAACTTCAGTTCCTGCTGGCACAGCAGCAAGGTCAGGGGTCTGAAAAGAGCGGGGGATGCACCAGGGACTCATCGGTGGGTAAAGGCCCCCCGAGTCCTGTGTTACCGGGGAGCCCCAGGGCTCCTGATCATATTGCTGGAATACAGCACGTCCTTCGGGGACTCCCGCACTCCTGGTCGGGCCGTGGGCGCAGGAGACCAGGCAGGGGAGAGATGTGGGGTGCAGCAGCCAGGGCGGGGGCCAGCTCCCCTCTGCGATGCTGACCTCCCCCGGGGCTCCCCGGCCCCCCAGGGGGGTCCCGTAAGGCTGCGAAGGGCGGCCAGTCCCCCGTGGCATGCACACCGCGCATCCCCGGGCCTCATCCATCAAAGTGCCACATAACTCACCGGACTGTGGCATTTCTTTGGGGAAATGTGTAGGCGGATGACAAAGAAGAAAAGTGGGTGGAAAGAGGGGGAGAAGGGGCGGGGAAGACCGCGACAAGGAGTTTTCCTCTTCTGTCACCTGCTGCTGCCCCCCGGCACCTGTGGATCGACCCCGGCTGGGCCCGAGGGGGGCCCTTCGCGGTCACACGCACCCCTGCCAGCTGCGGGGACGAACTCTGCCTGCACCAGGGTGTGGCTGTGGCCGCACGGATCTGCACGCTTCTGAAAACGTCATCCAAAGAGAAGGTCCTTGAATGTGGAGCAAAAAGCTCAGAGGTTCATCTGCGAATAAAATACTGGTGGGCTTCCTGGAGGTGACTACAGAAAAATTTGGACTTGGAAAGAAGTGGGTTCGAACTCCCACAGTCAGGCGAAGTGTGTTGTCACCCCTCAACCTCCAAACTCTCCCCGGCCTTGATGGCGACACCTCTCTCTATTCCCTCCCTCCGTCCCTAGGGCCCAACAGCTGGGAATCCACGGGCTGTGAGGCCGCGCCGGCCAGGTGTGCCCCACCTCCCCATCCCAGCCCCTGCATGCGGCCAGGGGGCCACCTCAGGGCGCCAGAGGACCTGTTCGTAGCCACCTGTACCTGCACATCATATTCAAACTTCCGAGCAGGCCGCAACCCCCACCCTTTGGGCGTTAGCTCTAACCCAGGGTGCCAGAGAGTCTCAGAATTTCAGCAGAGCAAACCCCCTCCGTGTGTTCCTAACCCCGGCAGAGCGCAGGTGGAAGTGGGGAGGAGGGTGCCCACAGGAAGAGACCCTCGGGGGTCAGGTTCCTCACAGAGAGACCCCGGGGGACTTCTGCTGAAGGAACGAGCGAGTAGTTCTGAGCCGTGCAGGTGGCCGAGCCACGGAGGTCTTTGCCCGTCGCCTGCCCAGGCGGCAGGTGCTTGTCAACATGCCCAGTCACCTGGAGACTCGTGAGCAGCGCCTTGTCAGGTATATGGCAGCCGTTCTCCAAAACCTCTGCAGGTTCCCCTGAAAAGACTCACCAGCCTTGGAACACTTAATGTTTTGTTTTGGTTTTTTTTTTTTTTTTTTTTTTTCAGATTTCTGTTCATTTGATTTTTTTTTTTTTCAAGAAAATCCTATAAGCCTCAGCCTTCCCAGCCCTGAAATTGCCCTTGTAGGGGAGATTTGTGGCTGCGATGCTCAGCATCACCGTCATTTTTATTGTTATGTCAGCTTCCCCCATGAGATTACAGAGTGCCTTTGTCTGGACAATTTCCAGACTGTTCAATGTATGCTGATGAGCGACTTTTTGCCTGCCATGCAAATGCCACCTGTTTTTAAGCCTAGCTCAGTTCCCGTTTCTCAGGGCCTTATCCTAAGATCAGCCCAAATCAATTAGCACCTTCCCTGTATTTCCAAGGTATTTCTCAGCATTGCAGATATTCTGAACAACCCGGTTATGATAGGCCTATGGCCTCAACTCAGGCTTAAGCGCCTCAATGGCAGGTGATGTGTGTATGCCTTACAGAACCCATCATAATCACGAGCCTGTGTCGGTGGGTACATTTGTAGGTACACTTAAAAATTAACGACTGATGATTTAATTGACATAGAATTTCTAGCAGCCTAGGACAGCTCTGTGAATCTGCTCGGCCTGGTTGGGCGAGAGATGCACATAGTTCCTTGTGTACGTTCTCGGCAGGTGATCTTCAAGGTGAACATATTCCATTCCGCTTCACTGTAAGATGTGTCCCGGAGGGATGGCTGGGTGGCTCAGTGGGTTAAGCATCTGACTCTTGATTTCAGCTCAGGTCCAGATCTCAGGGTTGTGAGGTCGAGCCCTGCATCAGGCTCCCTGCTTAGTGTGGAGTCTACTTGAGGTTCTCTCTCTCTCCCTCTAGCCCTCCCCCTGCTCATGTGTCCTCTCTAAGTAAATAAATTGATTAATTTTTTTTTTAAAAAGATGTGTACACACGTCTTGTAGATTGAGAAAGTTAGAGCTGAGATGGTCGGTATCACCTCACCTAACTTTTCTTTTATGGATTTTAATTTGGTACGTGTTTTCTTGCCTGAATGTTGCGTGCCTGTGACTCTTACATTCTGGAAGGCAGTGTTTCTCAAACTTCAGCAAGCAACAAAATCGAATGGAGAGCTGCTTAAAACACAAATCGCTGGGCTCCACCCTAGAGTTTCAGATTGGATTAAATCTGGGCTGGAGCCTGCAAACCTGCATTTCCCACAAGCTCCCACATGATGCCCAACTGCACTTTGCATAACTGCCACCTGCTTTCCACCCTCATCCAGGTCAAGTGCAGCGCTGGGCTTCCATAGCACCCAAGGCCAACCCCCGTCAATGGCTTATATCACACTGTATTTTGCTGTCCTTTACATGCCTGTCATCCCCTGGACACTTAACATTCTTTGAGAGTAAGAACTACTATTATTCATCTGTGAATCTTGTCTAGCACAAAGCCCACCATATAGTCGATGCTCAGGAAATATTTGATGAATGTAAGAGAGGTGGAGGCCCAATAAATTCCATTCAAACTGTGAACTGAGGTGTCTAGGGACTTTATTTAGTCCAAATGTTGAACTCTTCTGCCATTTGACACCCCCCCCCCCAAAAAAAAGACTGTACGAGGAGTAATTTAAGAAAGCACATCCAGACCACAGACTCAGAGCTAGCCTTGTCCATACACATCTGGGTGCTGGGCCATGTGATGTTGCAGGCACAGTGCTGCATAGGGACCGTTTGCCATCACAACCCCATTGCTGTCCCCAAGGGGCACATGGCCCACCAAGGAGATGGCATGTACCAAAAAAGGGAAATCAGCAAAGACTGGCTCTCAGTAAGGAAGCTCTCGTCCTGGGGCAGGACGAGGGGCTTGAATGAAGTGGAGAAGTTGTGATTCCCTGAGAGGTGACTCAGCCAGAAGGCAGTACAGACTCATAGCTCCAGAATCTGCCTGCGGGGGCCCTGTCTTAGAGCCGCTACTTTCCAGGTATCTGAACTTAGGAAGCTACTCACCTTATTTGTGCCTTGATGTCTTCATCTGTAAACAGGAATAACAGTAGTACCAGCATCTGGCATCTACCAAGCATTTGGCAAGGGCTAAATATTAGTATTCCCATCATGACCATTATTCATATTATTTTTTATTCAGAGAACTTCCTACTGTACATGCACCGTGCACCGGCAATCAAGACACTTAGTCCTTGGAATATCTCTCATGTTGCATATGCAAGAACACAGAGGAGGGAACTAGACTCTGGTGTGTTGGGGAGGGGAGACTGTTGAATGTTTACTGAGATCTCAGAGTGTGCCTGGCCAACCTTGTGAAATTTGATTTTCCTTTAATAATAATTAAATGTCTTTCTCATTTATCAGATTGCATCCCATCTATTCTCATGACCTAATTTACCACTATAAAGGTCAAAAAAAAAACCCTCTGAATTTTAATATTATCATTAGTAACGTAAACTCCAGCAGGTGAAAATTATGATAGTGGGTGCTTTGTAGCGGAGAAAAATAAGAAATGTCACACTGAGAAATGGACTGGGAAAATAACATGCCAAGAGCACCATAATACAATTAATCTTTACCAGCAATAGAGTCAGTATCATACAAGATAAATCAAACCAACTAATTCTGGATGCACATACATACATTTAAAAGTAGTTCACTTTAGTTTCTTCTGTTTGCTGCTCCGTTTTTATTGGTTAAGGAGATTTTTCATGTCAGTACTTCTGCAGGCTATGAAGGGTATACACTTGCGTAGGTAGAGCCATGTGGGTTCCATTTTTTTATGTCCTGAAGAGAAACACACAGCTGTGTTTGAGATCGAATGTGTTTGGTAACATCTACAAATGGCATATAGGAAAACTAAAAATACTACGACATATGCTTTAAATAATGAATGGAGTTATTTGAATACAAAGGAATTTTTTTCTCTCACTTTTAGACCATTTGTATTTAATATGACTGTCACAAGACTACGCCAAAAGAAAGTCATTCGTCTGCCAGCTTGAGAGCACAGTTTAAGCATGGTGTGAACTGTCATAGCCATAATTAAGTTATGATCCAGGCAGCCGTGATGCTCTTACTATTTAATGGGAAACATTACAAAATTGGAATTAGTCTTCCCTGTCAAAGTCCTGTTCTCTTTTAAAAGTACATGTGGTAAAATCCCTATTTTTCAAATAAGAACCAAAGCAATAATATATGTGTACAGGTGTGTATATTCTATATACGCAGGAAGGAGGGTTCTACGTAAAATATAAAAGACAAATATCTGAAAGTTAAGAGCGCTTCCACCTGGATAGGCAAGTTTCAGTTAATATCTATTTTCTTTTTATATTGTATGATGTTTCTACACTGAAAAAATATATTAAATTATGTGATGAGAAAACCAAGAAAGGCTCTTACTAAGAATTAAAGTGAACTGGAAAACGGTCTTAAATTTTGGAAAGGAAAGGAAAAGAACAGAGTTATAAGCTTAGAATGGGCTCCGCAAAAGCTAATATTTAAATTAAAAACATATTGAAAGCATTAATAATGGATAAATTTTTACCGTCTTCAACCTAAGATAATAAAAAAGTGATTTTACTTGAAAAGGATGCTTCAGCAAATGCATTTAGGAACCGAAAGAATGCAGAGCAGCCAAAGCTTTTTATGCTGGCTTTTTCACTGTCCACTGTATACACTCCTCACGGTCTTCTTGTAAATCACTCCAGGCCAAGGGTCCTGACCAAACCCTATGACCGCCACTCAGTCTCACGTGTATTATCCTCTCTGTGTAGCAACAGACCCATTTGATTGATTTAATTCAACAAATATTACTGAGAGTCTACTATTTAGTCGTTCAAAAATGTTGGTTGCAGATGTGCTACTTGCAGGGGACTCTGCTGGGTACCGAGGACGCCATCCTGTGTAGAGAAATGCTTACTGGTATAGCCATCCCACAAAGTCCAGGCAACTCTTGAGGTGACAGGGAGCACTGGTGACACTTCTGGGATGACAGGTGGCGGTGGGGCTGTCTTTGCAGGAGGGAGAGAGACAGAAGATGGGCTGGAAGGTCATTCCCAGCCCAGCCACCCTCCTGAGCATGTGCACCATATTCCCCCTGCCTTTGCAAGACCCCACACCTGGCATTTCTAAATTATTGGAGCCTGCACTTCCCCTTCTCTGTGCTCTCTGATTCTAGTATCATTGTTCTGCTAGTCATCCAGATTTGATTTGTTTAAAAATTTTTTTGAGGTCTCCTCTTTGTTTTTTACACACAGAATCTGTCCATTCTTTCTTTAGAATGGCTTTTGTGTCCCCACCACCACCACCACTTTTCTCTCTTTTCCTGCCACCTCACTGGCTCTGCCTTATGATCACGTACCTGGGGTGCAGCTGGAGCTCCATCATGGGTCCCCTTGCCTGAGCCTCTTCACCTGTTAGCCAGCCATTCCTGCATGGGGCCCACACTTGGTCTTAGGGAGCGCTGCTCTGACCTTGCCCCTCTGCCCCCTACATCTTCCAAACCAGGAGAGCATGTGTGCTGTATCTTCTTCTCTACTGGCCCTGGCACTCCGCCTTTGAAATTATTCCTACCTGTTACACAGGCTATGGGTACAAGCCACACTTGTCCAAAGGAAGTCGGTCACCATCTAACAATAGCAGGCAGCCAGGCCCTGTCCCTGCTAATGCTGTTCCTCGGCCAGGCCCCTGCTGGCTTTCTACCTTGCTCCTCTTTGCCTTAATGCCTGTGCTGGCTCTGAATGCATGAGGACAGTAGGCCTCTGACAGTAGGCAGCCCTCAGAAGAGGATTTAATCCCCGTGCTCAACAGGCATTTTTTAATTGACAAGGATCATAATAGGTGCCAGGAAGGCATTCAAGAGAGGCAGCCTAGCACTGTAGGTAAGACTCTGGAGTGAGACTGTGTTGGTTCAAACATGGCATCTGCTTCTTACTAGTTGTGTGACCTGAAGCAAGTCATTAGTCTCTGTATGCCTCACTTTCCTCAGCTGTAAAATGGGAATGCAGTATTACCTCATTGGGCTGTTATAAGGATTAAATGAGTTCATATTCATAAAGTTCTTTATAATGCTACTTGCACATAGAGATGCCTGGGTGGCTCAATGGTTGAGCATCTGCCTTCAGCCCAGGTTGTGATCCCAGGGTCCTGGGATTGAGTCCTGCATATGACTCCCTGTGGGGAACCTGCTTTTCCCTCTGCCTGTGTCTCTGCCTCTCTCTCTGTGTGTCTCTCATGAATAAATACATAAAATCTTTTTTAAAAATACTACTTGCACATACTAAGCACTATCTAAGTATTTAATAAATAAACAAAACCAAGAATAATCTGAAAAGGCTACCAAGAGAACTACTGTGTCTGGATGCCTCTGGCACCTAAACAGTATCTTCTATAATCACTAAAACACCATACTGTATCTAGTCAGTCCTGAGAATAATGAAAGTGAATCATGATGATAAAAATGATGGTACGATATATTCCCTGAAGGTCATGGTTTTCAAAAGCATGGTCTCACATAGGACATTTGGCCTTCACGACAACCTTGGGTTCTTTAGCCATGTTTTACCTAAGAGAAAGCTGAGTTGACCCTAAAGTTAACATAAATAATGGTGACAGAAAGAGAATAAGGGTTCCATTGGCCACGCTGCCTCACTGGCTTGGAAATGGTGACTACCCTAAAGGAGTCTGTGGTTTTGCTGAAGAAACAAACACAGATGACTCAGTTCTATCCAGTTGTGTAAGTGATCAACTGCCACATAAGTAACGTAGGAAATGTGTGAAGATTAGGAAAACTTGCAAATAGCCTGGAAGAAAGGCCTCTGCAAGATATGGGACTTGTATATAATGTGTGTATAATGTGAGCTGGAAGTGGTAAGGAAAAGAGACGAGGCTGGCTAAGAACATATCTGGACATATCGGCTATTTTGGTAGGATCGAGCCAGAAATGCCAGGCTTGGTGTGGCATTTTCCTGGGGGTTATCACAAAGCATCCAAGTTTTAAACTGGAGATTGACAGGATGAAAGTGGCATTTTAGAAAACTGGTCTGGTAATCTCCTATCAGGGAAAGGAAGAGACCAGAGGAGGAGACAAAACAGGGGGTTCTTTTGGCGGTCAAAGCAAGAAACTAGCAGAACTGTAGCAGAGTGCCAGTAGTGGAAATGGGGAAGGGCCATGAGAGACATTTCACAGGAACCTGATAGAATTCGGATCTAGAGAGGTCTTAGAAGCACTTAGGGAGTAGGTGACAATAAATCAAAATAAGATGAATATTTCAAGCCCCCTACAATTGCATGAAGGATGGTGCTACTAACAGAAATGGGAAAGTTAGAGGAGGCTGTGGTCAGAGATGAATTAGATTTTAGAGAATTTTAGAAGCACACGTTAGGTAGGGCTGAGTTCAGACTTTCTTTTTTAATTAGGAAATTTCCTTAAATGAAGCTTTACACAGAAGTCCTGGTATTCTAAAACAGAAGAAAGCAGTAAAGGAGTGGGAATTCTAGAGATCTGCTCTTTGAACTTTCCACACCACCTCTGTAGAGCTTATGGGGCTCCATGGGACATTATCCATAGGTGACTGGCTCCACCCAGTACCCTCCTTTGTAGACAAGTGATCTAAGACTTGAGGAGGTTGAGTAACTTCCCCCAAAGTCAAACAGTTGTTGGTTGAAGAATCAAGGCTAAAACTCATGTATGTGGTGTGTCTTGCACCACCTCATGGTCACCTCTCACTTTGAACTCAAACTGGGCAGTGGTAAATCCAAGCAGACAACCCCAGTGGTCAGCTGATGACAAGGAACAGAAGGTAAAGAGTTAAGTGCGATGATGGTTGAACCCATGAGAATGAAGGACCTCTGGTAAAAGGGACTACAGAAGAAAGAGTGGTGGGTGAACTCTGGCAAGTACCAAAGTTAGACTATAAGCGGAAGAACAAAGTAACCTCCTTCCCCTTCTTCTCCATGTGTCGTGGGCCAGCAGAGGGAATTAAAAGCCAGTGAAAACTAAACAAAATTTAGGAGGAAAAAGACCAGGACCTTTTAGGTAACAGGAGTAAGTGAGACAGATGATTTAAGAGACGCTGATGTCAACGTTGTCAAATATCACATGGTAAGAGACTGAGAAAACAGAGTCACTGAAAATCTTTCAAAGGACAGCTAATGGGGTGATTGATGGGAAAGCTGAGATTTCAGATGGGAAGGCGGTAAACACAGTGCCCTCAAATATTCAAGAAGCTTCGTAGTAGAAAGGAAATAGCACTGAAGTTACCGAGGTCATGGGAATAGTGAAATGAAAGGAATAACCAGAGTTGTCTAGGAAGCTGGGAAGCCACGTTCTCAGTTCTTAGGGGCTTGGCGGATGGATGGGAACAAAAACAAAACAACAAAGGCAATTCTAGGTCGCAGTAAATTATTGAGGAAGAGCTTTGCTAAATGGGTAAATTACCTTGGTCATCTCTCAAGGTAACTGATAAGGACTCTCAGAGGGGAAATTTCTGCCTTCAAGTAGCTGACTCTTGAAGAAGTCTTTGAAAAAGTCCATGATATCTAGTTTCCAGTTATTGAAACCTCTTCTACCAACTCTTTAATGATTCCTTCTAGAGTTAAAAGGTGGGCTGAGAAAAGATTTCTCAGATAATCTTGTCCATCCTCTTGCCAAGGTCAGAACGGTCACCGCTCAAGCATTTTTTTAGTCTGGAGTGCTTTTTACCGTGTCAAGTGAATGGTGTTCCCGCCACTTCCCTTGGAATATTATGTCATAATCCTATTGATCTCACTATGAAGAAACTTTTGATCCCCGTCCTAATGTTCCTTCCTCCTGTACACTTGATATGCCATTAACAGTTTGGCCTTGCAATCCCATCCCCTCTTATCCACATCCAGTTTGCAGTCTCCGGGCATCTAACCCACCTTCTCCAGAACATCTAGTAGACACACAACTCTCCAGGGCATTATCACTTCATCAGGGTAAAGGATTTTAATGTAATAAAAAGAGTCTTCATATTTTTATGTTTCTAACGATGAAACTTTCCCATTTGGATTAAAGTTCCTTGCATTTTCCAGAAATTTGAGATGAGGACTCATAAGGGCAGTGTTGTTTTTAAGAAAGGGACAAAAAGCCTTTCTAACTTAGGATCCGGAGTCTCAGCAAAAAAAAAAAAAAAAAGTGTGTGTCCCTGATAACTAAATAGACAAGTTGGAACATCCTACAGAGAAAATATGAAATTCCCAAGCTAAGACAGAGACTTCCTGTTTTCTCCAGAGTTAGAGATAAAGCATTTACTGCTTATATCCTCTGACATCCTTGAAATCATATTCTTGAAATCCGCTCTCTTCGTGTTTAATATTATGGTCAGTTTGTCCCTAATGTACTAGGTCGTTCTGAGAGTAGGTTCTGGTGAGTGCCCGTTGGAGGTTTTATCGGGTGCTTCCAAACAGCCATCCCAGCTTCACTAGATCATCCCCCAACAGAGGTGCCCAGATGGAAGCACATGAGATGGGTAATGTGACCGGAGAGGAACACTGAGCTTTGGGGGAATCCACCTCTTTTATATCAAGTAGTAAGCAAGCCTTTTCTTTGTCCCAGAAGCAGATATCAGGGTTGCTGGCTGTAAGCACAAACCTGAGAACTGGCCCATAAAAAGCATGGTCAGGGCCTTGCTTCTAAGTTCAAAAACCTTTATATCCTACTTTCTCTGAAATATCATAACAAGATGTCATAGAAAGCTTAAGTTCAGGGGCAGCCCAGGTGGTTCAGCAGTTTAGCGCTGCCTTCAGCCCAGGGCCTGATCCTGGAGACCCGAGATCAAGTCCCACGTTGGGCTCCGTGCATGGAGCCTGCTTCTCCCTCTGCCTGTGTCTCTGCCTCTCTCTCTCTCTCTCTCTCTCTCTCTCTCTCTCTCTCTCTGCCTCTCATGAATAAATAAATAAAATCTAAAAAAAAAAAAAAAGAAAGAAACCTTAAGTTCAACATTTCCAAAGCTGGATGCATCATCTCTCATACTTGCTTCTTTATTTCCCTATTTGCCAAGGCACTTACTTACTCATCCTCAGCCTTTACCTCATCCACCAGGCCACCAGATGGTTTTTGGTTTGTTTTTTTTTTTTTTTTAGTTCTGCCTCTTAAATATCTCTTACATTTGCACTCTTTGACTTAGTTTTGAACCCTTATCATAAATAATAATAGACTATTTGCAGTAGACTCCAGCCTGGCATCCCTGACTCTTTCATTTGCCTCCAAACCGATATCCTAATATGTGGAACCACTCATGTAAACTCTTGTGCTGAACACTCCGATATCCTAATATGTGGAACCACTCATGTAACTCTTGTGCTGAACACTCAATACTTGAGCTTTCCAGATAAAATCCAAACTCCTTATCATGATCTACCTACTTCTCCAGCTTCATCTACTGGCATTGCCTGCAAACTTTCTTGCAGATCTTTCATAAAAGAATTGCTTGTTGACCCCAGGGCAAGCCACTCTGGACTCCGTATCCCTTTTTTTTTTTTTTTTTTTTTTTGCTTGGACTCCGTATCCTTAACAAGTTAGCATTACTTGGCATACAGTAGGCGTGTAATATATGTATGCAGCATAAATGTTTATCAGATGGCTGAAAAGAAAAATAGGCTTAGCTGAAATGCAGCAAAGGTGTGGCTTTGCATGCAGGACCTTAGTTAGGTCCACATTCTCTCTGTATTCCCTTCACCTTAACCAGTCATGAGGCTGGAGCTCTTGTGACAAACATTGGCTAATTTTGACTTGAAGGCACATGGAGCGAGGGAACAGATGCTACATATATACTATTTTGTTTTTGTTTTAATTAATCGATTTATATCTTACCTCACTTTTTAAATTTTAATTCCAGTGTTCTATCAGTTTAAGGTGTACAATATAGTGATTCAGTACTTCCATATGTCACCCTGCGCTCGTCATGACAAGTGCCCTCCTTAATCCTCATTAACCTATTTCACCCATCCCCCACCTACCTCCCCTCTGGTAACCATCAGTTTGTTCTCTGTAGTTAAGAGTCTATTTCTTGGCTGGTTTGTCTCTCTCTTTTCCTTTGCTCCTTTCTTTTGTTTCTTGAATTCCACATAGAGTGAAATCATACGGTGTTTGTCTTTGTCTGACTTATGTTGCTTAGTATGATACTGTCTAGTTTCATCCATGTTGCTGCAAATGGCAAGATTTCATTCTTTTTATGGCTGAATAATATTCCATTATATATATATATATATACACATATACATCATTATATATATTACATGTATCACTTTATATATATATATACATATCACTTGTTCATTATCCATTCATCTATTGATGGACACCTGGGCAGTTTCTGTATCTTGGCTATTGTAAGTAATGCTGCAATAAACACAGGGCTTCATTAATTCCTTTGAATTAGTGTTTTTCTGGGTTTTGGGGGTAAATACTCAGTAACATGATTTCTGGGTCATAGGGTAGTTCCTTTTTAACTTTTGAGAAACCTCCACACTGTTTTCCATAGTGCCTGCACCAGTTTGCATTTGGGTCATCAGTGCGAGAGGGTCCCTTTATCTCCACATCACCAATATTTATTGTTTCTTGTGTTTTTTTTATTTTAGCCATTCTGACAGGTGTGAGGTAATCTCATTGTAGTTTTGATTTGCATTTCCCTGATGCTGAGTGATGTTGAGCAACTTTTCATGTGTCTATTGGCCATCTGGATGTCTTCTTTGGAGAAGTGTCTATTCATGTCTTCTGCCCATTTTTTAATTGGATTAATTGTCTTTTTAGTGTTGAGTTGTATAAGTTCTTTATATATTTTGGGTACTAACCCTTTATCAGATACATCCTTGGCAAATATCTTCTCCCTTCAGTATGTTGCCTTTTAGTTTTGTTGTTTCTCTTTGCTATGCAAAAGCATTTAATTTTGATGTGGTCCCAACAGTTTATTTTTCCTTTTGTTTCCCTTGCCTCAGGAGACATATCTAGGGAAATGTTGCTATGGTCAATGTCAGAGACATTACTATCTGTTGTCCTAGGATTTTTATGGTATCAGGTTCAGTTAGGTCTTTAATTCATTTAGCGTTTATTTTTGTGTGTGGTGTTAGAAAGTGGTCCAGTTTCATTCTTTTGCATGTAGCTGACCAGTTTTCCCAGTACCATTTGTTGAAGAGAATTTTTCCCATTGGATATTCGTTCCTGCTTTATCAAAGAAAAGATACTCGTTCCTGGTTCTATACAAATTTTAGGATTCTTTTAGTTCTATGAAAAATGCTGTTGGTATTTTGGTAGAGATTGCATTAAATCTGTAGATTGCTTTGTGTAGTATGGACATTTTAGCAATATGTGTTATTCCGACCCATGAGCATGGGATGTACATTTATATCATCTTCAATTACTTTCATCAGTGTTTTTTTTCTTAAGATTTTATTTATTTATTCATGAGAGACACCGAGAGAGAGGCAGAGACATAGGCAGAGGGAGAAGCAGACTCCATGCAGGGAGCCCAATGTGGGACTCGATCCAGGGACTCCGGGATCACGCCCTGAGCTGAATGCAGGCACTCAACCACTAAGCCCCCCAGGCGTCCCTCATCAGTGTTTTATACTTTTCTGATTATAAGTCTTTCACCTCCTTCATTAAGTTTATTTCTAGGTATTTTATTCTTTTTGGCACAATTGTAAATGGGACTGTTTTCTTAATTTCTCTTTCTGCTGCTTCATTATTAGTGTAGAGAAATGCAAGGTATTTCTACATATAGATTTCGTATCTTGCAATCTTATTTCATTTATCACTTCTGGTAGTTTTTTTTTTTCTAAGTCTTTAGTATTTCCTGTATAAACTACCATGTTATCTGCAAATAATATAAGTTTTACTTCTTCCTTACCCCATTTGGATGCCTTTTATTTCTTTTTTCTTATGTGATTGCTGTGGCTAGAACTTCCCAATACTATGTTTAATAAAAGCAGTGAAAGTGGACATTCTTTTCCTGTTCCTGATCTTTGGGGAAAAGCTCTGTTTTTCACCATTGAATATGATGTTAGCTGTGGGCTTTTCATATGTGGCGTTTATTATATTGAGGTATGTTCCCTCTGAACCTGCTAGCTGAAGGCTTTTATCATGAATGGATGTTGTACTTTGTCAAGTGCTTTTTTTGCATCTATTGAAAATGACAATAGATTTCTATCTTTCTCTGACTGATTTATCACATTTTCTTGTGAATATTGAGCCACAGGAATAAGTCCACTTGATCATGGTGAATGATTTTTTTAATGTATCACTGGATTCACTTTGCTAATATTTTGTTGAGGATTTTGCATCTATGTTCAACAGGGATACTGGCCTGTAGTTCTTTTTGTCTTTATCTGGTTTTGGTATCACAGTAATTCTGCCCTCCCAAAGTAAATTTGGAAGCTCTCCAACCTCTTTTTTTTTTTAAATAGTTTGATAAGAATAGATATTAACTCTTCTTTAAATATTTGGTAGAATTCATCTGTGAAGCTGTCTAGTCCTAGATTTTTGTCTCTTTGATTCCTGGATCTGGATTTTTGTTTCCTTCTCCAGATTTAAGAAGTTTTCAGCTATTATTTCTTCAAATAAATTTTCTTTTTTTTTTAGATTTTATTTATTTATTCATGAGAGGCACAGAGAGAGAGAGAGAGAGAGAGAGAGAGAGAGAGAGGCAGAGACCCAGGCACAGGGAGAAGCAGGCTCCATGTAGGGAGCCCGACGTGGGACTCGATCCCAGGTCTCTAGGATCACACCCTGGGCTGACGGTGGTGCTAAACCGCTGAGTCACCCTGGCTGCCCTCAAATAAATTTTCTGCCCCCTTTTCTTTCTTTTCTTCTTTTGGGATCCCTCTATTGAGAATGGTATTATGCTTGATGGTGTTGCTGGGTTCCCTTAGTCCATTTGCATTTATTTATTTTTCTCTCTCCCATTCAACTTGTTTTCTATGACTCTGTCCTCCAGGTTGCTGATCCATTTTTCTGTTTCTTCTACTATACTACTACTCCATCTATTGTATTTTGGGAGTTGGGGTACAGAGGAAGGAGTGAGAACCTTAAGCAGGCTCTCACCCAGCATGGAGCACAAATGGGGCTCAATCTCATGACCCTGAAATCATGATCTAAGTCAAAATCAAGTCAGACGCTTAACTGACTGAGCCACCCAGGCACTCCCCAAATAGAGTATTTTTAATTTCAGTTATTGAGTTCTTCATCTCTAGTTGGTTCTTTTTAATGTTTACTGTCTCTTTGGTAAGGGTCTCACTGAGGTCCCTCCACTCATTCCTCCAGTCCAATGAATATATCTATAACCTTTACTTTAAATTCTCTATGAGGCATGTTACTTCATTTAGCTCTCCTGATGTCATGCTATTCTTTCATTTGGGACATATTCCTCTGTTTTCTCATTTCTTCTGACTCTCTGTTTCTATGTGTTAGGAATGTCATCTACAACTACTACTCTTGAAAGTAGTGGCCTTATGAAGATGTCCTGTAGTGCCTTGAAGGCAATGTCCCTTCTTCACCAGAACTTCGAGTTTCAGGGGTGTCTCCTATGTGTGTTGTGTGCACTTCGCTGTTGTGCCAGCACTGCATTCTGCCTTCAGTCTCGTCACCCGCAATGGCTGTCTTTGCCTGTTGTGAGCAGGGTTTGGTCCCTATGTTGTTACAGGGCCAATCTGGACCTGCCCTGGATGTGATTTGAATCAGACCAGGCATTTGCTAGAGATACAGTAGCACTGCAGGGTGCTTTCCCTGAGAAGCTTTCATTGGTGGGTGGCGCCTGGAGCCTGCAGTCATACCAGATGTCTGCCCACAGCCCACTGCTGGGGCTGTAGTTGGACTGCTTTATGTAGTTATCCTCCACTCACCCCCTGGGCAGGAGTCACTTCGGAGTGGTGCTGGCCCCTGCTAGGAGTGGTTGCACACTGCACTTTGAATGGACTCTGACCAAGAGTATATTGTGAAGGGCATGTCTGCAGGATAATTCAGGGGTGGGGCATGTGGTGTTAGCAAATGTGCAGGTCTACTGTGAGATGTAAAGTGGACCTGCTTTATAAAACTCCTGCTGCAGGGCTGAGACCTGCAGCTGCCTGGATGGACGCAGGCAGGTTGGAAGAGGCAGATGGGCAGAAAACAGCAGGTGCAGGGCAAGCAGTGTTTATAAGGTATGCCCAGGTCTGCTTGTGGGAGGAGACCTGGAGACCTGGAGCCAGGCTAGAGGGGGCATATCCACAGGAGAACATGAGGTGGGGCTCACTGTTAATAAGTTAGGTGGGGAGTTTGGAATGCTGCTGGTTCCCACAGGTGTCTGTGTTGGGGGGAGGGGAGGGGCAATGGTACTTTACAGCTCCTTTATTCCTGGAGAAGTTTCCCAACAATCCCTGCCCCTCCAACACATGCTCTGAGATTAGTAAATAAATCTCTCTGATATACTCCAGGCGGTTTGCAAAATGCTGCTTCTGTGCAGGATTTCATGCTGATGGGCTGTGTTTGTGCTGTCTCTTTTAGGGCTTGGGCTCCATTTCCTCTAACCTTCCTCTCTCAGAGAAGAACCTGCTGACTTTTACAGTTCCAAGTGTTAGGTCCTTCTGATTGTAAGAACTCCTGAAACTATGTCCCTCTGGTTTCCAAAGCCATATTGCAGGGATTTGTCTTTCCTGTGTGAGTTCCCTGTGCCTGAGGTGCCTGGTGTAATAGTCTTCTCTCCCTCTTCACACCCACGGTGTCCCTCCATCCCTCCTGCATACAGTCTTGTGGGTCCATTTAACTCCCAACCATGTCTCTGTCTTTTCTTGCCTCTTCAATGCAGCCTCCTCTTTACATTTAGTGGTGAAGAGTCTGTCCTGCCAGTCTTCAGGTCGTTTTTCAGGTTATTTATACTGATGTGTTACCTAGTTGTTCAGTGGGACAAGATGAGCTTAGGATTGTTCTATTCCGCCATCTTCTGTGGAGATCCTTCTATTTTTAATTCTTTGAGGAATCTCTGTATTGTTTTCCACAGTGACTGTACCAATTTGCCTTTCCACCAATGGTACATGAGGGTTCCTTTTTCTCCATATCCTCACCAACACTTGTTGCTTCTTGTGTTTTTGATCTTAGCCATTCTCACAGGTTGTGAGGTGATATCTCATTGTGGTTTTAATATGCATTTCTCTGATGATAAGTGATACTGAGCATCTTTTCATGTGTATTGACCATCTGTATGTCTTCTTTGGAAAGACATCTGAGGCATCTATTCAGATCCTCTGCTAATTTTTAAATATGGTTCTTTAGAAGGTTTTTGGCATTGAGTTGTATAAGTTCTTTACATATTTGGGATATTAGGCCTTTACTGGATATATCATTTGCAAGTATCTTCTCCCATTCAGTAGGTTGCCTGTTTTGTTTTGTTGATGGTTTCCTTCACTGTGCAGTGAAGCATTTTTATTTTGACGTAGTCCCAATAGTTTATTTTTGCTTTTGCTTCACTTGCCATGAGAGACATAGCTATAAAAATGTTGCTAAGGCTGATGTCTGAGAAATTATTGCCTGTGTTTTCTTCTAGAATTTTTACATTTTAGATTTCAGGTCTCACATTTAGGTCTTTAGTTCATTGTGAGTTTATTTTTGTGTATTGTATTAGAAAGTGGTTCAGTTTTCCCAACACCATTTATTGAAGAGACTTTTTTCTCCACTGTATATTCATTCCTCCTTTGTCATAGATTAATTTACCATGTAAATATGGGTTTATTTGGGGTCTCTGTATTTTGTTCCCTTGATCTCTATGTGGTTTTGTGCCAGTACAATTTTGAAAACTGTAGGTTTGTTGTATAGTCTGAAATCTGGAATTATAAAGTGTCTAGCTTTTTCCTTCTTAAGACTGCTTTGGCTATTCCAGATCTTCTTGGTTCCATACACATTATGAGTATTTGTTCTAGTTTTGTAAAAAAAAAAAAATGCTGTTGGGTATTGCACTGAGTCTGTAGAGTGCATTGGGTAATATGGGCATTTAAAAAATATTCTTCTAAATCAAAAACATGGAATATATTTCCATTTGTTTATGTCATCTTCAATTTTTTTCATCAATATTTTAGTTTTCAGAGGATAGGTCTTTTACCTTCTTGGTTAAGTTTTTTGTTAGGTATTTTATTCTTTTTGGCACAATTGTAAATGGAGTTGTTTTCTTATTTCTTCTTCTACTTTGTTAGTATATAGAAATGCTACTGATTTGGGGGTATTATTTTTGTATTCTCTCAGTTAACTGAATTCGTTTATTACTTCTAGTAGTGTTTCAGTAGAATCTTAAAGATTTTCTGTGTAGTAGTCCATCATCTGCAGTAACAGTTTAACTTCTTTACCAATATGGATGCCTATTTCTATTTCTTCACTGACTCCTGTGGCTTGAACTGTGTTGAATAAAAGTGGAGAAAGTGGACATCCATGTCTTGTTCCTGATCATAAAGGAAAAACTCTCAGTTTCTCTCAGAGTATGACTTTAGCTATGGGTTTGTTTGAGAGAGAGAGAGAGAGAGAGAGAGAGCATGTGCACAGGGGAAGGGATAGAAGGAAAGGGAGAAGCTCAAGCGGACTCCCTACTGAGCACAGAATCTGACTCACGGCTCCATCTCCCGATCCTGAGATCACACTTGAGCTGAAGAGTTGGATGCTTAACCAAATGAGCCACCCAAATGCCCCAACTATGGGTTTTTCATAAATGCCCTTTACTTTATTGAGGTATGTTCCCTCTAAACCCACTTTGTTGAGAATTTTTATCATGAAATTTGAAGCTTGTCAAATGCTTTTTTGCTTTTACTAGGATACTGTAATTTTTATCTTTTGTTAATGTGGCTGATTTGTGAATATTGAACCATCCTTGCATCCCCAAAGTAAACCCCATTTGACTGTTATTAGTGATTTTTTAAATGTATTTTTGAACATGGTACTTTCTTGAGGATTTTGCATCTATGTTCATCAAGTATACTAGTCTGTATCTTTCTTTTCTGTGGTATCCTTGTTTGGTTTGGATACCAGGGTAATGCTGGCCTCATAGAATACATTTGGAGCTTTCCTTCCTCTTTTGATTTTATGGAATAGTTTCAGGAGAATATATATTAACTCTTACTTAAATGTTTGGTAGAATTCATCTATGAATCCATCTGCTCCTAGTCCTCTACTTTTTGGTAGTTTCTTGATTCCCAGTTCAATTTTGTTACTAGTAATTGGTCTGTTCACATTTTCTATTTCTTCTTGGTTCGGTCTTAAAAGATATTGTTTCTATAAATTATCCATTTTTTCTATTGTCCAATTTGTTGGCATATAATTTTTCACAGTATTCTCTTCATTGCCTTTTTATCTCTGTGGTGGAAGATCTTTCTTCTCTCTCATGGGATTTTATTTATTTGGGTCCTTTTTATCTCTTTTTTAGAAGATTTTATTTATTTATTTGAGAAGGAGAGTGAGTGAAGGAGGCAGTACAGAGAGAGAAAGCAGCAAACTCTCCTGCTGAGCAGGGAGTCCAATGTGGGGCTCAATTCCAGGACACTGGGATCATGATCTGAGCTGAAGGCAGACATTTAACCAACTGAGACACCCAGAAGCCCCTCTTTTTTTTCTTGATGAGTCTGGCTAAGGGTTTATCAATTTTATCTTTTCAAAAAAAAACAGCTCTTGGTTTTATTCATTCATTAATTTTAGTCTCTGTGTTATTTATTTCTGCCCTGATCTTTATTATGTCCTTACCTCTACTCACGTTGGGCTTTGTTCTTTTTTCTAATTTCTTTAGACATAAGGTCAGATTGTTTGAGTTTTTTCTTGTTTCTAGAGGCCAGCCTGTACACTGTTTCCTTCTTAGAACTGTTTTTCAATGCATCCCAAAGATTTTAGACTACTGTGTTTTCATTTTTACTTGTCTCTATGTAATTTTTTATTTCTTCTTTGATTGCTTCACTGACCCATTGGTTGTTTATTACCCTGTTGTTTAGCTTCCATGTGTTTATGTTTTCCCCAGGGTTTTTCTTGTGATTTATTTCCAATTGCATACTATTGTTGTCAGAAAAGATTCAGAGTATGACTTTAATCTTAAATTTGTTGAGACTTGTTTGTGACCTAACATAATCTATTTTGGAGAATACTGCTTGTGCACTTAAGGAAAAGAATGTGTTCTCTTGTTTTTGAATTTTTAAGATTGTATTTGAGGAAAAAAAAATATTGTATTTGAGCGGGAATGAGAAAGAGAGAGAGAGAAAGCAAGCATGAGCTATGCAGAGAAGCAGAGGGAGGGGAGAAGCCGGTTGAGCTTCTCCCTGCTGTGCAGGGAGCCCAACACAGGGCTCAATCCTGGAACTCCAAGATCATGACCCAAGCCAAAGGCAGACACTTAACTGAGCCACCCAGGTGCCCCAAGAATGCATATTCTCTTGTTTTTGGATGGATATTCTGTATATATTATTATGTCCATCTGGTCTTAGGTAACATTCAATGACACTGATCTTTATTGGTTTTTCTACCTGGATAATATCCATTGATGTGAGTGGGGTGTTAAAGTCCCCTACTATTATTGTATTACCATCAGTGTCTCTCTTTATGTTCACTAACATTGCTTTATGTATTTAGGTGCCCCAGTGTTGGGTGTGTAGATATTTACAACTGTTACAGTCTCTTGTTGCATGGATCTCTTTATCATTCTGGAATGCCCTTGTCTCTTGTTAAAAGTCTTTGTTTTAAAGTCTATTGTTGCCCCAGTTTTGTTGGGGGGTTTTTTGCCTTGATTTGCATGGTAAATATTTTTCTATCCCCTTCACTTCCATTCTATATGTGTTCCTATCTTCTGTAGGTAGGAGAAAAGTCTCTTATAGACAGCATATAGGTGCTCTTGTTTTTTTTTATACGTTGTACCACGCTGTGCTTTTTATTGGAAAATTTAGGCCATTGACATTAATTGACAGATACGTACTTGTCACTTTGTTGTTTGTTTTCTGGTTGTTTTTGTAGCTCTTCTGTTTCTTCTCTTGGTCTTTTTGTGATTAGTTTCTATAGTGTTGTTTGGCTTCTCTCTATTTTTTGTATATCTCTTACAGGTTTTGGGCTTGTGGTAACCAAGAGGTTTATATATAATGTCCTAAGTAACTAGCAGTCTATATTAATCTGATGGTCATTTAAGTTCAGGCCCATTATTAAAGAAAAGAAAAAAAATTTTTTTCCCACTTCACTTCCTGTTTTACTCCCTTCTCCATACTTTACGTATATCCTGTCATATATCTTTTTATTCGTATTTTATTACATCTCATATGACCATTTCTTTTCCACTGAAAGAAGTCCCTTTAATATTTCTTGTAGGATTCACTTAGTGGTGATAAATTCCCTTATCTTTTGTCTAGGAATCTCTCTCTCTCTCTCTCTCTCTCTCTCTCTCTCTCTCTCTCTCTCTCTCTCCTTCAAATCTGAATCATAATCTTGCCAGGTAGAGTATTTTTGGTTGCAGGTTTTTCCCTTTCAGCACTTTCAATATACCCCGCCCCTGCATTTGGGCCTGCAAAGTCTGAAGAAAAAAAAAATTTAGCTGACAGTCTTTGCATGTTTTCCTTTGTAGGTAACTTTTGCTTTTCTCTTGCTGTTTTAAAATTCTCTTTACCTTTGACGTTATGTGTCAGGGTGTGGAGCTCCTGGAGTTCATCTTATTTGAAATGCTCTATGCTTCTTGGACCTAGATGTCTGTTTCCTTCCCTAGGTTAGGGAAATTTTCAGCTATTATTTCTACCCCCTTCTCTCTCTCTCTCCTGCAGGGACTCCTAGAATGCAAATGTTTGTTTGCTCGATGTTGTGATCCCTTAACCTACTGGATTTTTTAAATTCTTACCCTCTTTTGCTCTTCAGCTTGTGTGCTTTCCATTACCCTTTCAAATCACTGATACATTCTCCTGCATCTGATAATCTACTGTTGATTCCGTCTACCATTTTATTAGTTATTGTGTTCTTCGATTCTGATTGGTTCTTTGTTATAGTTTCATTTCTATCTCTTTATTGAAGGCCTCACTGGATTTTTCTACTCTTCTCTCTAGCCCGGTGACCATTTTTATGTTCATTACTTTAAAATCCTTATCAGGCATATTGCTTATCTCCATTTCAGTTAGTTCTTTTTGTGAGGTTTTGTACTGTTCTTTATCTTGGAGCACATTCCTCCATCTCCCCATTTTGCTTAACTTTCTCTGTTTCTGTGGATTAGATGAACAGTTACTTCTCCTAAACTTGAAGGAATCATCTTGTATATGGTTATCCTCTGTGTCCTTGGTGATGTTTGCTGGTTGGCTTGAGCTGTAGCTGGCACAGGCTATGGGTTCCAGGGCTTTCCTCATAGGGGGTACCCTGACTGGACAGCTAAAGCTGAAATGGGCACAATCTAAGGTGTTCAGGGAACTCTGTGCAAGTGGTACCCTGGCAGGGTGGCTGGAGCCAAAGCAGTGTGCTTGCTGGGAGTTCTCTGAGTTGTCTACACAGAGAATGCCCAGATAGAATAGCTGAAACTAAAGTGCAGGTGCAGGCCAGGGGGACCTGGGACTCCAAGCACAGAGGGCACATTGGCAGGCTAGCTGAAGCTCAAGTGAATGTAAACTGGGATGTTCCAGGACTCTCAGCACAGAAGATGTGCTGAAGGAGTAGATGGAGTTGAGGCAGGGTATAGGCCAACAGGTTTTCCGGGCATTCTGTGCAGGGGGCACCCTGGCAGGACAGCAAAAGCTAAACTGGGCACAGAATAGTGTGGTCCCTGGACTACACAAAATATCCCCTGGCAGGCCAGCTGAAGCAGGTGCGAGCCAGTTTGTCCCAGAGCTCTCCACATTGAGGGCAACCCCAGGATGACGGCTGTAGCTAAATTAGGTGCCAACTGGGATGTCTCTGGGGGCTTATTGCAGGGGGCTCCCTGGCCAGGCAACTGGAGCCAAAGCCAGTTTGGGCAGCAGTGTTTTGTGGTGCTCTGTACAGGGGTGCCCTGCTGTGATGACTGGAACAGATAGAGGCATGGGCTGGGGGCCCTGGCAGGGCAGTTGGAGCTCAAGCAGATGTCAGATGAAAGGTTCTAGAGCACTCTACATTGGGGGTGCCCTAGCAAGCCATCTGAAGCCAAAGTGGTGGGGGTTTTGAGTGTTCTGGTGCTTTCTGCTTGCAGCCTTGGCATGAAAGCTAGGGCTGTGGTGAGTGCTAACTAAACATGTTCTAGTGTGCAGCGCCCTGTGGCTGCCTTGGTGGGCTGGCTGGTACTGGTGTGAGCTCGGGATCCAGGGCTCACGGAGGCAGTAGGCCAGTGAGGCCACTTGAACTTTGCATCATTCAGTGCTTTCAAGGTGTGTGGGATGGGTAGTGAGACCAAACGGTGTTTATCAGCCCCTCCTATCCACAGAGCACTCCAGCAACTGCCCCTACCATTTGGCAGAGTTCTAGAGCTGGATTTTCTATAGGCTAGTTGCTATTTTTAAACCATGGCTTTCTTCTGTGCCCCAGTGCATCTGAGGCTGGTGTTTGCCTAGGGGACCTGGGGCTTGCTGAGGTGGCCAGCCAGCTATGGTGACCGGACTGGGATCTGGTCTCTGCTTTTAAGGTGGAGGGGGGAGCGGAAACCATCTTGTTCTTCAGTCTCTGGGACCCAGAGAGTGTTCCCATAGCTCTTCCACCATTTGGTGGAGTTCAAGGGCTGGCTCTTTTATATGCTAGTCACTCTTTTTAAGCAATGGCTTTTTTTCTGTGTCCAATTTGTGAGGAATCAGTTCCAGGTCCTTCAGTTCTTTCCCTCCCCACTGCCAGTCACAGCGTGGGGGTAGGCGCTCCCTTCTTTACCTTCACACTGCTCTCTCTTTCCATTCTCCCTCTTGTTATGTAGAAGCTGTTCAGTCAGGCCTTAGTTGTTTTTCAGGAGGAATTGTTCTATCAATAGGTATAATGTGGGGTGTTCCCCGGAGGAGGGAAGTTCAGAGTCTTCCTATGTTGTCATCTTGCCAGAACCTCCAAGTCTGCACCTTGGTACCACCAAGCCTGCGACTGGCTTAGGCTCCAGGGCACTTGGTCAGTAGTAATGCTTTTGAGTGAACACAGGTTGGCCCACGTCACTAATGACCTGGTGGACCCAGGTCTCTGGGTGCGCTTGGACACACCTTGCACTATAATGGAAACGAGAGTTCCCCTTTTGTGGATTCTTGACACTAGCTTCTTACAACCTTCCAACACTACTTGGAGCCTGCCTGACTGCATTCTTTAGGCCCTGTACCACTGCCCAGGACAGTTCTGGGCCTTGGGGAAGGAGGCAGAAAAGCAGCACCATATCCACCCCGGGCAGAACCCACAGTTACCACTGGGGCCCTGGCCTCGTGGACTGCTGTTAAAGCCTTAAAGAGAGGGGTGTCTGCCTCACAGTCACTGACAGTGACCATGTAGGAGAACATCACTTGTGGTCAGCAGAGCACATGCTGCAATAGTCGATCTCTAAGATATTTCCCAGGACTCATCTCTCTTTCCGTCCCCATTTACCCAACCCTAAGTCGTTATCAAAGTAACAGTCAGTGGTAAGCCCTTTCTGGCTCCCTGGAGAATTTGTTGGGACCTGCTCAATGTCCCCTTCCAGCTTTGAATATGGGACAAGTGCCTGATAAGACCCTTGAGCCGTCTCTTGTCTATTCTTCCCCTGTGACTGTTCCTCACGTACTAACAACAGCCTTCCCTCTGTGGTCCTTCTCCCTTACTAAACCTGGATTCTCAACTGGGTGATGGCTCCAGAACACCACTCAGTTTTGTCAGTTAATGTGGGCCTGATGTCTGATAAACTCTTCTCAGTAATTTCATTTGGCTCCAATTACCATCCAGACTGTGAAAGATCACCTTTTCTTGGGAGGTACTGTTTCCATTCGCCCCTCAGGTTCATTATCTCTTAAATGATACTATCATCATTCTAGGTAATATCTTCCATCTCTTTCTGCCTAGACCTCTTCTAGCTCTTAAAACACATCCCTATTTTATTTCATTACAGAGGGAATTCCTATACCTTTCCTCTAACTCCTCTTCTGAGCTCCTCTACATAAATAACTGTTTGTTTGGTTTTAAACTTCTGAATTGTGTTTTTCCTTCGGGGGTGGTTCCCAAGAATCTGCCCTTTTTTAAAAAAACATTTTATTTACTTATTTATGAGAGGCATAGAGAGAGGCAGAGACACAGGAAGAGGAAGAAGCAGGCTCGCTGCAGGGAGCCTGATCTGGGACTCAACCTCAGGACCCCAGGATCACACCCTGAGCCAAAAGCAGACGTTCAACCAACAACACTCCCCAAGATCCCTTTTTAGATATATAAGAACATCTTTCATCTCTAATGGTCTTTAAGTCCAGCTGTCTCCAGTCTCACTATATGGACCATTCCTTAAACCCTTCCTGACAACTGTCTTATGGGTATATGCCCACTATCAGCCTCAGGCCTCACTAGTACCCTCTTAGCCAACCAGCATCTTCCTCTGATCTATCTTTATCTTACACCCATCTTCATTTCTTACTCCAACTTCAGCAGGTAAGTCTGACCTTTAGACGAACCTCCAAAATGCTCACCAAATACTGCCGATTGCAATTTCTTAGAAGAGTGTTCATTCCTGGCAATTTTTAATTACCCCAGATTTACAAAGTAGCAGCTCAGGGGTTAAATTCAGCTCATAGAACTTTTGTGATTGACACACACTGAAGTGTTTTTTTCTTTTATTTGAATGCCTTCAGATGGAGTTTGTGCTTTTTATTTCCTAGATGTCCTTTATCTGACCAATTTTTATTTGTATTAACTGGATCAATATCTATCCCTATAATCAGTTCTAGTCCTGATAACACCTGCCAAACCTTTTGCCCAGACTTTCTAAGTTCTCCTTCGCCCCATCCTACTACTAATCTCTAGAACATCTAGCCTTGTGGTATCATCTGATAAGTATCCTCAACTGTTTGCTCAATATGCTCATCCTTCTTTGATAACTTTCAGTGAGAAATCTTCCTCTGAAACTCAACTACCCTAATGATTCTATCCCATATATGTATGTCTCTGATCATTACATTTGATTTTCTATTATCTCATTCTCCATTTTGAGCCCTAATACCAGATCTGGGAGAATAGGAGTCAAATATTTTTCTTTGACTCTAAATAAAAAAAGACCATAGAACTAAAAATAGTTCAACTTCAGTCAGTGTTCCACATATTATTGGTTTGTTGTATAATTCTTCATTTTTAGTTTCCAAAGAAAAGAATTTCTCAACCTTCGCTTTATCTACCTTTCACAGTTGTGTATAAGGACATATACTTATTCAACGTAAACACTTCTAATAACAATCCTATCTCACCTTCCCAATAGGCCCTATTTCCGCCAAACACTCATACAAGCTACTAGCATAGTATTATAAATCAGTTTTGTGCATGCTTTGGGAAAAGTTTTTTATATTTGAAATAAAAACATGTTAAAGTAGCTATAATCAAATATTTTTTGCTAACAGAGTTTAATCAAAACATGAACAAAAGATAATTTATGCCAAATTTGCCACTTTTGCATAGTTACTTGGTTTTCTGGGAGTAACACCCAGGAGGCTAAATTTTAGCATTACTTTTCTATTTTTGGGCACATAGATCAATTACTTATAAAAGCTGATGTTCAGTTATAAATGGAAGTGATGACCTTTTTTTTTTTTTTAGAGTTGAAAAGACCTGATGGCTTTTCTTGAAATGTACAAAATCTACATGCACACCTATATGGTTTCTGTTTTTAACTTCATAGGAAATCAATGTGTTGACAGTCGCACTGGTCAACCAAGACCGAGAAAACAATATTGAAAAAAGAAGCCAAGGCTTAAAATCAGAGAAAGAAGCTCTGCTCATCGGTAAGGAAATTGTTTTCCTCATCTATTTATCTTAAATAATATTCGTTGTCAAGAACATATTAAACTTCAAATTAGGGACATAAAAACCAAAGGGTTTTGCTATACTGTAATCATGTAAAGTAGTTGGTTGTACAACATAAAACTCATTACAAGAAGACAGATTATTTTGCATCTCAGATGTTACAAATCTGAATTCCAAACTTTGGACATACCACTTCCAACTGAAGGCCACGTTGTGTCCATTCCAAAAGTTCCAAATCAAGCCAGATCCCCAGACTCAAGAGAAGCTGCATCCTGAGGTCAGCCCTGTAATGTTGATGATATAGGGACATCTGGACTACCACTGCTATGCTAATCCAGGCTTCCCTGCCCAAGCTTGGATTCATTTAACCAAGATAAATAAAACAACCTGGCCACTAAGAAAGGGGAAAGAAAGGAAAAATTTATTCTTTATTTGCCCCACAAAATACATCTAGGTTGGTTCTTTTGTTTTGTTTTGTTTTTTGGTCTGGACCAGAAACAAAGCTCTAAATGGTCTCTTTTGAGAGTCCTCATGAGCAGATCGAGAACTAGTACTCATTCTCACAAGGAAGAGTTCTTGATGAGGATAGGCTGATGATGTGTCTGGGAACCCACTTTAGAAGCTGGTATGTTTAAGGGTTATCTCCAAAGTCCTCGCTCTTGAGAAGGAGAAGCTGTCCTCCTCAGTCTGTAATGCACAGCATTGATACAAGCTGCGCCTTGGCACTGACCCTGGCGTGGGGTTCCAAGTTTAAACTGGCTCCTCCTTGGCACAGTTAAGAGTGAAGAATGAGGCTGTTGTACATGTGAGACAAATTGTTCTTCTATAGTTGATATTCTGGCAGAAGTAGCACCTGGTTGCATTTTTTAAATAATGCATGCACTCACCTCAAAATGACAGTACGCCAGGGCCTGTAGAAGCTGGCACGGGAGGAATTAAATTGAAGATAGTCCAAACTTCATCCATCATATATAGATTTTTCAACTACGGGGTTATTGAATATGACATCAACTTAGAGATACTCTAAGGAAAACCAATTATTTTTTTCTCTCTGATGATATACAGCTGTAATAACATGCCATGCACAAGTTTCATAAGACATGTTGATGTGTTATCAGTTCCAGGAACCCAAAATGAACCCATATGTAGTTGGCAACCAGATTTTTCTTCTTTTGGAAAACATGTCAAACTCTGACAACTGTTTCTGTTTTGCTTAGTGTGACAAAGTTGTGAGGTCCCCCATGATTTTAGGGTATGAACAAAAGCACATGATGATCAGCAGTAAACGTCCCCTCTTTAAGCATGAGTAATACCATTTGAAGCTTTAAAAAATGGGAATGAATCTCCATTTTTAAATTTTCCTGCCTCTCACTAAAGATTGCTTCTCCTTGTATGTTCTACTTGGAGAACACAGTTCACTTACAATGTCTCCTAAATAGTTACTACACACACACACACTTTTTTTCAACTATTTCAAAATTTAAGAAATGACCTACTTTACACACCACAGGTTAATAGGAGTAGATAGGAGATTACCTTTATAACATGAGGTCCTTTAGTATTAAAAAATTCAAGTGTACTAGAAAAAATTTAGTAAGTTAGAATCTTTAATAAAAAGTAGGCACAACCAATTCTGAATTTTCCAAGATTTTCCCTCTCATTTTTGGTCTTTTGAACTGGTTTACCTATATTAGCATTTGACACTCCTTTTGATCAGTATATGACAAAGTTTAGGTAGAATGGAAGCTAGAAACTCAAGTCTTTTATTAAAATAAACTGGGGAGGTTTTTTGTTTATTCCCTTCATTTTTCCATTACCTCTATACCTTGATATTTTATCTTACTCAACCTTAACGGAGGTTTTAAATGAGATGTGATTCCCTACCCAGACCCTCCCCACAAATACCGAGGTACTTACCCTTTGGTAGTCACAGAGAGAATCATCATTCAGAGGAATCTGAGGTTGAAAAGAGTTTCCAAGACTGGCAAATGGATCCTGCCATTCGGTATGCCTCTCTGCTAATTGCGTTTGGCCATTCGTCCTTTGTAGAACGCTGAATGTTGGGACCAAAAAGACTTCTCCTGCAGCTTCTGGAATCTAGATGAGGGCTGTCACAAGGACAGAATGACAGAATATGGGTCCCAACCTGCTTTGGACCAGGCCAGACAGAGAAAGGAGTTTCTGGTGCTGGGGCTACTCTTTTCTGAAGAATACTTGTAGGCAGAATGACACTGTGAGTTCCCCTGGACTTCTGATATATCTAGAGAGGTCAGGAATACTCTTTGCAATGTCCCTGGAATATTCCCTCAGAATAATTAAGCACATAGAGGGTAGAGAGGGCCTGCTGTAAGTCAGCCTCGAAGGCCAGCAGCCCAGCAGAAATCTCCCTTGAACTGGAAATAATTAGCAAAACCTTCATCCCCTCTGGGTACCTATAGTATATGCCATATGCAAATATATTCAGATAACACCCTCTTGGGACACACAAATGTTCTATAAAAATGCACAGTGGCATAAATCTTGACTTCCCGGAAGAGAAGCCGGGAGTGAGAAATAAGCTATCCAAATAGATTCCATATACAGAGAACATAAAACTGAGGCTAGAACTTTCTAAACCACAAGCAATCCTAATTATTTGCGATTACTGTTACACTAATCTATCTGGGCAAAAGTAGGTATTCTTCTACACATTCTATTGTCCCTTTTTAAAGGACTGGAGTCTGTAAGATATAAGGCAGGTATACCTAACAGAAGATCGGTGGGATTCCATTGATATTATTGGGGTTTTGTGGATTTGGATCCTGAGTCCCTTGAGAGGTCAGCCATTCTGCCAAACTTTCTGCTTGAGATTAATGGGGACCAAGTGCTATCTTCCAACTCGGCTAAAAAGATGGGCCCTTAGGAAGCACTTTATTATTGTGATTTCTGGATTATTTTATAACCAATGCTTGGAAAGAGAGGTTAACATATAATAATAACCTAAAAGAAGGTTATATATAATAACCTAAAAGAAGTAAGTTTTTACAGAGGGCAATGCAGGGTACTATTTTACAGATCACAGCTCTGTAGTAATTACACATTAGGTCAGTGATGCTGCCTAGTGTCTAGGCCAAAGCTCCTTGTCCACTTCACATATGGCCTACACATTGGATTTGGCAGGCACTGAACCTGTATGGAACAGAAACTTTGGAAACCACTGGCTACTGTTATGAAGAATGGATAAAAAAATTTTTTTCTATTGACAGGGAAAAACTCAGAAGAGATGCTAACAGTTTAACTCTGGGTCTGTATCACTCACTCCATGTTCTCTTTCTTTTTCAATAATTCTAAAACAGTAGATTTCCAATCCTAACAGCCCTGACTGGCACACTGTCAATGCTAGTCATCACTGCAAATCCCATCCAGATACAGTCCAAACCTTTTCAACAACTTTATTTATAAAAAGTATCTGTTCTTCAAAATTCCCCCAGGCCCTGTTACTCTTAATGATAAGTCAAACTACAGATCACCCTGATTCCTCTACAGATCAGGACATACATATTACAGATACATATTACTAGGAACCAGCTGCTTCCTGTCAAACTCCCCCCCCACTTCTATCACTGTCACCCGTTCATGCATCTGTGCACAACTAGTCTCTATCTGAGTGAGAACGTCCCCCCCTAATACATGGGTATTAGGAAGCAAATGAAAGGAATGTAGAGAAATGCACTTAAAGAAGGTTAAATGGTGATGTTTTGGTGTTTTTCAGTGAATGGAGTTGAGGCTACATTTAGGCTGCACCTGAGAAAAGTAATCTGGAAAGCGTGTGCTTCTCTGAAAGCTACTGACCATAAAGAATGAGTCATTGACCTAAATCTTGTTTCCAAGACACAAATGTCCATATCAATAAATCAACAAACATTTGTCAAGAGCCTGCTATAAAAATTACCAGGCTTCATTCTGGGAAAGAATCGTCTGGGCAGCCTGTTTAAAAGGCAGACTCTCTGGCCCCACACACACAGATTGTATTTATTGTAAAACTAACATCCGGGGTGATGCTTGAACAGGCAGTAATGGGACCAGGCTCTAAGAACTACTGGCCTGCCATAGGCCCAAACCCGTGTTCCCCGATGCTAGTGATCAGATCGTCTCTTCCCTCAAGAAGTTCATAGACTAGTGAGAAAGGCAGCACCTAATGACAATGAAATATGGTTTGTACTAAAATCAGAAACACAAAGAAAGGACTACTTATGCTACAGATGCCTTGTTGGAAGAAAGGACGGCTGAACGAGTCCTGAAGGATGCATAGAATTTCTCCAGATAGATAAGGGAGTTGTCAAGGCCCGTTCAGACACAAGGAACAACGTACTGAAAGGACCAGATGTAGTGTTAAGGGTTTAGTTAAAGTAAGACCAACAGACAGACATTTTTAATTTTTTCTTTAAATTAAAAAAAAAAAACTAAACAAGATCAGTATCATACTCCCCAGATTAGCAGAACAAGCTGCTTTTCTGGACAGTTAAAGCGTTTTAGAATCCCAATGCACTGAGAAGCGTAAAACCAATCCCAGTGTTTGATCCATCTTCCACCGCTTACTCACAGCCTCTCCCCAATTCCCATGAACGCTTTAGCACTGTGCAGACTCCTGGCTTAGGGGGAAGCCCAGATTTCACATGGCCTCGCCCCTGCCGTCTCTCCAGTTCAGTGTCCAGGATGCCTTGTAGGCTGCAACATGAAACAAGAACAGTTCAGGCTGCCTCTGGCCAGGCCTCCGTTGGTTACCAGCAAGACAGAACTGTCTAGAGGGACAGCTGCTCCTCTGCAGAGCCAAGGTTCCCAGGACTCCCTGGGAGGCCTGCTTGCCCAGTAAGCTGCCAGGCCTCAGGGTTTTCTAAACTTCCTGGGAGATAATCAGCCACTGTGGATGTAGTGATAAGCTCATCTCGGCCAGAACTTTCCAAGCTGACAGTCTGGAGTGAAACTGCACATAGCCTGAGGAAGGGGAGTATATTCTGCTGGGATTCCATCTGACCAAAATGAATATACAAACTGATATTTTATTCGCAACAGATAACCAATAAAATGTTTTAAATAGGAGGCCACCAGAGAAAAAAAGACGAGAGAGGGATCCCTGGGTGGCGCAGCGGTTTGGCGCCTGCCTTTGGCCCAGGGCACGATCCTGGAGACCCGGGATCGAATCCCACATCAGGCTCCCGGTGCATGGAGCCTGCTTCTCCCTCCGCCTGTGTCTCTGCCTCTCTCTCTCTCTCTGTGACTATCATAAATAAATAAAAAAAATTTAAAAAAAAAAAAAAAAGACGGGAGAGCGGTGGGTTGGCCCTGTGACGAACCACAGTGCCTGATAATCTCTAAACAGCCCTCATTGGATTCACCCGACAAATCACGTATCCACTGTGGATCTAATTCCTCGTGTCATATAAAGTTAGGAGATCTGATCAGACGGTCTTTTTCAGCTCACTATTCTGTAATCTAGGAGGGCTGTTACGAAAGCTGCGCTGCCCCTTATGTGGTGATATTACACGTAAGCAGGTGCTCATACCCTGAGCATATTAACACGAACTCTGCTATCTCACCCCTTTAAACAAAAGAGAAGGAAAACTTGTCTTGACTCCAACAGCTATTTCCCTGCTCCCCATGCAAACCTAACTTCTCCAAAGACCTGTCTACACTCACAGCCTCCACTCCAGTATGGCTCGCACCCTCACACGGAAGCAGTTCTGTTAGTGGGATCAGAGACCTTCACACTGCCAATTTCTCAACCGTTCCATTTGTCATCTGCACTTTACACAGTTGACTCCTCACACCTTCTGAGCAGAAACACTTTCTTCTCTTAGCTGTCATGACACCATTCTTTCTTATGGATCATGCCCATTGATGAGTTTTCCTCAGCTTAACCTCTAACTTTTGGGCTGCTTCAGGGTTCAGTCTTGAGGCCGCTCCTCTACCTACGTAATCTCACTGAGCATTTTGGCTTCAAGTCCCTTTTTGTTGCCACTGACTCACAAATTTGTACCCTCTCCAATTGCCATTTGGTATCCTCATTTAGATCCAAATGGACATCTCCAATGTAGGGCCAAAACCAAACTCTTGATTCCCCCTTTACTCTGCCCGAATATGATCCTCCCCTTGTAGTCCCGTCTGAGAAAATGGTCCCACCCAGTCGCTCAGGCCAAATACTGAGGACTCCTCCCCGCCAACACTCACATGCATTCCATCAGCCCTACCTTCAATGCCCTCTCCTCTTTGGTTGAAATCACTACTTAGCACTTCAGGTCCTGTGCAGACACTTCTAAGTGGTCTCCCAGTTTCCTTTTCACCTACTCACCAAACAGTAGCTGGAATAACATTTTTAAAATGTAATTCAGATATATCACGCCCCTACTTAGAACTCTTCTGTTGGTTTCCTGCTATGTTTAGGATTTAATCCATACCCCTTACTCCGCCATAATACATGGCCCTACGTGATCTGGCTCCCCACCTACCTCTAGACGCATGCTGTACCACTCTCCAGCCACGGTGGTTCCTGCCAGTTCATTTCCACCTCAGGTCTCCTGCACATTCTGTTGACTGTACCTGAAATCACCTGTCCCCGGGCTGACTGTGGCTGGCTCCTTCCCATCTGACACAGGAAAATGTACCTTGACTCCCCTTCTCAGCGTAAAGTAGCACTCCACCAAGCTCGAGCCTGTTAGGTTTCCTTTGCTATGTTTACCGCTATCTAGCTAGCTGAAAATATTTCCTTTATTTTTAATCTTTGTGTTTATCCCCTGTAACTCACCTAGAATATAAATTCCCCAAGAGCAAGAGCCTTGTCTGTCTTGTGCAGTGCTGTGTCCCTAGCACTCTGGCACCTAATTGCTGCTAAGGAAATGCTTAAAGAAGAGTGAATGAAGCAGTAAAAATCTAGCACCATTTGGCTAATTTTAATGCTGCTACTTCCTCGATCTTAGTCAGGTCTAAAAATGGGAATAAACTCAATGATTTTCATGGAAAAACCTCAAAATGTTTTTTTATGTGCCCGTTTAAATTGGCCTTCCTAATGAGGGGTCTACCACAGGCCGTACAGAGCTGGTCTGTAGGTCTTTCTAAAGCGGTTTTTAAGGCCCTGCAATATGCAGAAAGCTCAAGAGTAGGGACAGCCTCCTCTATTCCTTTTTTGTTGTTGTTTTCTTAAATCAGTGACTTACACTTAGTTGTATCTTCCTGGCTGGGAAACTCATCCTTAAATATGGAGACTTCTGCTTCTCCATGGAAACAGCCAAGACCAGTGATGGAGTGACTGTCCCTTTGGAGATCCACCAGTTCAGTAATGGTAGTTCAGTTGGTAGTGTATTTTTCTCCAAGCTTTTAGGTCCCTCCCAGAGGACCATAACACAGTCTCCAGTTTCTGGGTTTGCAGCATTAAGCGTTAGATCATAAGTTCCACCTGCCCTTTTTTCATCCTCCGGAATTATACCAGTTCTTTTTAAAGGAGCTACAAAGAGGCTTTAGTTAATTATTCAGGAAGCCCCACCTCACCCCACCCATGAATGCAATCCAAAACCAGAGCTTAGGAACTACGTTTTCTCAGATGGCATGACTAATGCTTCTGCAGTGATGACACTGTGATGGGCAGCGGTAGGCAGGGTGGGAGTAGGGAATAGGAGGGGCGCAGTACTCGGGAGGATATGACTAATGTTTCCTATTTCTGCTGTAGCGCAAGCGGTACTGAATAGCTTAGTTGCCATCCATAGGAAAAGCTTGGGAAGGCTTTATTTCATTACCTACTTTGGCCCTAAATGAATCTAATGGCAGTTGCTCAGTTTTTATAAAGAAAAACGAATGGCTTATTAATATCAGCTACCACAGTGACGGTTCTGAATACCGTCCAGGGGAAGATATTCATGTCTGGGTCAGGTCTGATTTTACAAAGATATAGAGAAATCATATAAGCATTTTCTCCTTACGTTTATGAGCAAAAGATTTTCAATAAAAAGTTTCCATGCCTGGGGCACCTGGGTTGCACAGTAGGTTAAGAGTCTGCCTCTGGCTTAGGTCATGATCTCAGGGTCCTGGGATTGAGCCCTGCATTGAGCTCCCTGCTCAGTGGGGAGTCTGCTTCCCCCTCTTCCTCTGCCCCTACCCCTTGCTCATGCTTTCTCTCTCTCTCAAATAAATAAAATCTTTAAAAAAAAAAAAAAAGGTTTCCATGCCTAAAACATTCAGGTTGCTCTGTCCTGAATCCATAATAGGATAAGGGCAGGAATCACTAGTGGATAATGCCTCAAAGTTACCTGATTTTTGAAAGACTGCTAAACATCACCAGTTAGTACTGTAGCAATTTTTAAGGTTCTTATTTATCCCTATTTATCAATAAGAGGACAGTAGAAATTTTAAACAAGTATACTGGCGAGTCTTAGTTCTAGAGGATCAATTCATTCAAAATACATTTATTATAAATGTATACTATATTCCCAATACTGAACCAGAACACCCAAAGACTGTCTAAGGGCAGAGTTCCCTGGGGGTACACACCCAGGACGAGGGAGCATGTCCACAGAGACAACAAAAGCAGCCGCTCCAGGTCCTCCCATTACTGGTATCCCTAAATGTTCTTTTTCAGCACTTCATCTCCTAGGCCAAGTTATCAACTTCTTCCCCATACCCCACCCCAATCCTCATCTGACTCATTCTACTTATTCTACTGAAGACACTTAACTTCACGTCACGCTCCCATGGATATTTATAGGAGAGGCTGTGGGTTATCTAGGAGATGGTGATGAGTCCCTGTCCAGTAGAGAGATTAATACAAAAAATGCCTTTCTCTATTTGCTGGTGCCCTTGGGGGTGGTTTATGCACCACAAGACTGCTCAAAACTCTGCCTTCTAAGGTGCCCCATACCCCGTGGGAAATACACACATCCTTGTCACCCCAAAGGCTGACTGGTCTGCTGCCTAAGCAGATCTCCCACCAAGAAAGGGGCTACTGCCCCTATCCTGAAGCACCCCTCGTGGTTCTATGAGCCACTCTCTTGGAGCACCCCCCTCCCTGCCTGGGAGAGCCTGTGTGCCAGGAGAAAGGAACACCCTCACCTTCTCACAAGGCCAGAGGTCTTGCCCTCTAATAGAGGTGGAAGGGAGGGCCCGCCTACCAATTTATTGGGGACTCCCTGTGATCCTAGTGACCATAGCGCCACTTGTCCTCCGCCTGGGACATCAGGGAGACCCCCATTCACCAGCCTGCAACTGGAGTTTCCCCTTAAGGATGCCACCCCCTTCCTCCCACGTAACAAATGCAAATAAGTGTTATTTTTTAAAAATACTTCTCACTTATTTTTTTTAAGTAAGTCCTGCATGAGCTTCTATATTTTTAACTCATTAGTAAGAGAACTACTTACAGTGCCCCCCCCCCCACCAGATCCGAGAACCCAAAGACACAGAGGAGTGGTTGCCAGGTCTATGAAATTAAAATATAAATTAACAAAGTGGTAGGAGGGGGACAAGGCAGTCAGTTCCACTTAAGGAGATTAAAATAGCTGTTTGCCACTTCAAGATATTAAAACTACCATTATTACCTTCTACTATGGCCATTATTTCATAAAAGGATATTTTGGCAAAAAAAAAAAAAAGCGGAGGGGGGAACATGATCTCAGAATAAAATGGTAGTTCTTCATATCTCAAGAAAAACAGGTCAGTCCCTGAAAACTGAGGTCTTAGCGTTATAGAGAAATAATGAATTATTTCCATCTTCCTCATTTCTCTGTTAACCACTATAAACCTCCTACGAGCGGTGTTCTCAGGACACGTCTTCTTTGAGAGCGTGGTCTAGACCCTTCGGTTCTCTGTCCTCAGATGAAGGCTCAACTGGGAACTTTTCTTCAAATGCTGACACTCATCCCGGGGCATCTCAGCACCACACAGGAGATCGGGAGGCCACGAGACCCTATCCCAGATCAATCCAAGGTCACCCTGCAGTTCCCAGGATGACCCTGGGCAAGAACGACGTGCTCCTCTAGGGCTCATCCTGCCTGCATGTCAGACAAGCGTGTGTCTTTCTTTCAACCTCTGGCTCTCAAACATCAGAGTTTCCCAGTAAAGAATGTGAGGGCTTATCCTCAGACTTAATTCATCTCAAAGCCTGCTTAAAAAGAGAACTAAAAAAATGTCCGTCTGAACACAGTTTCATAACAAACAGCAGCATTCGGTCTATGGAGTCTTGATTTTGGATAGAGGAGCAAGGAGGATAGAAAAGTCATGCCTTTATTTACCTCAGCCCTGACGCCAACACCCAGCCTTTCATTTGTCAGTGCAATGGTGACAGCTGATTTTCACAATGGAAAAGACTTCTGACTTATGTCAGACTCCAGCCACACCATCCATTCCTGGGCCTCTTAAAATGATCTTGTAAATTAGAGCAGCAAGGAGAGAGCGAGCTGGCTCTGTTGAAACAACCGAAACAACCAGGGGGAAATAAAGGATTTGGGTTTCCTTCAGTGGCAGTTAGAGGGAATAGGGATTAAATACTTTTCGTAACTAGCAGCTGTAATTATCAGGAAACTCTGAGGCTGTGTGATCTCTGACACAGCTGTACGAGCCATTTTCATTCCGCAAAGGCCACTGAGGGAAAGAGCAGAGAATTTTACCCTCCCAATAACTACAATTTTATATTGGTAAATCAAGCATAAAATTGGTAGTTGAAATGCTTCCAGGAGTCTTTGTTTAGAAATACCTTTATTCATCTATAAATTATCTCCAAGTCTTGCTTTTCTAACTAGTGTCATTCCAGGAGAGGGAGTGTCCTGTGTGCCACGTTACTATGACTGTCGTCTTCAAAACGACTGTTACTGAATGCTTGTTGAGTGCTATTAAAAATGGTGAGACCATAACTTAGCCTGACAAAACCATCCCTGGGATAGGATGACATGATTTGACTCAGACTCTTATTTGCCTTTCAGTAATGTCCACTGTTTGTCTTTTTAATTCAGGCATCATCTCGACGTTCCTTCACGTCCATCCTTTTGGAGCCAATATAGAGTATCTTTGGTCATACATGCAGCAGCTGGACTCCAAGGTAAATTCTTTTTCTCCAGTGGCCTTGCATTGCTAAGATTTAGCGTGTTGATTGCTGGCTGCAGGTGGACCCTGCGTGAGCTGCATCAGGGATAGAATAGCATTTGGAGATTTATCAGTACTTCTCCACAAGGACCTCCATTTTTGGCAGATCGCTGTCGTCTTTTCACTTGCTTTTGTCTTTATAGAAAGAAAAGCAGTTATCTCAAATGACAATGACTTTCAGCAGATGCCAAATTACTCTGAAAAGCATATGAGGGACTTAAAATTATAGGTTGGCCTGAAAGTTCCCAAAACAGGGAGAAATCAGGCCAGGCTGGCTAATGGGGCATTATCCTTAGACCATATTCTCACAGGATTCTGTGGTAAGGACTCTAGACAATGGAGGGAAAATCACCTCAAATAACATAAAGATCTGCTATGACTCTCAAGAAAACTGTATCATCAGGTGTTTTTCAGCATTATTCTCTAAATGGAAAAAGTGACCGCAGAGTTCTTCTCCGCGGGGCCCCACAAGGGTCGCACCCAGAGTCAGGACAGCACTCTTCATCTCTCTGAGGCTCAGTGTGGCTCCTCTGCGAATTTGCTGTGCTCCTAACTCATTGTGGTATTTGTGTTCTGAAAGAGAAAGGATAAAAAAAAAAAAAAAAAGAGCTCAACACGTGTATCAATGTATGTCTCAAATTCCAGTGAACAATGAGAGGGGCCCCTGTTGAAATAAAGTGGTGTCATTCACCAGCATTGCCGAGGGGGCAGCCGTTGGAAGGGGATGGACACAGTAGCAGAGAACTGAAGCCTGCCACTGAGTAGCTTGTTAAATGTCCTGCTGGGAGGGAAAATGGAAATAAGCTCTTGCGTAGAGTGCAGCAAAGTGCATGGAATTTGTAGGACCAGGCCCCCAGCCCGCAGTTCTGTGACCCTGACTACACACATACAAGTCGTTCTAAATCTTCGGTGGCTGGTATCAATTAAATTACTACATTGTGTTCTCATTCGGAGCCAAATGATCTTTACCAATTCATGATCCCACCAACTGCTTGACCTTTCTAATGGATCTTATACTACCCCTCTGAGAGACTCGTCTGGAACAAAACGTATTTTTCAGTCACGGAGATTCATGCCCTTTTATTGTCTCACAGCTGGTAATAGGGTAGACCAAAACAGAGTGAATGGGGATGAGGAGATTGTAAGATTTTTGAGGTTCACACTCGTGTTCTTGTCTTCTTTGTGGCCTCCCCTCACGTGGATAGGGAGGAACAGAAAATGCTTGTGTTAACTCAGAAAAAATGAGAAGGATGAGCTACACAATGTGACTTTGTTGAAATAAAGCTTTCCGAAGGGGCTTCTTTGCTCTTTTTGCTTCTCCAATATCATTCTTATAATCAACCCTCCATTTGCCTGAAAGAGTAAATGAAATACTGCTTTCACCTGTATAGCTTGGCATAGAATAAGCCCTCAAGAAATTATTCCTGTTGTTGCTCTTACCCTTCCCTTGAGTTTTGACATCACTCCCCTTCTCCTCTTGGAAATCCCAAGTGGGAGGCCTTTGTTGGGAAGCAGTTGTGTTAGTATATATGTGAGTTTGGCGTCAGGGTGGAGGGGGTAAAAATCACCTGGTGGGGGTGATAAATAATGAATTTTCTTGTCCTAACCTTCAGTATAGTGTGTCCATCATCCATTTGTTCAGGTAGAATTTATGTGGTCTCCCTCAGTAGTCTCTCAGGAGAGAATTCACAACACTTGTTCTCTGGCCCTTAGATGATCGGCCTCTCTGGGAAGGGATTCATTCAGTTAGAGGGAATTCCGTTTTATCTCGGCCTGGTACTTTTATTTTAGGAGATAATGAAGAAAGTATTTCCTTCACGGAGGAAATGCACAGGGTCTTCCCCAGACAGCCCCCCGTCTCCTGAATGAAATGCTCGGTAGAGCTGCCGAATTGTTTCCTCGTGCCTAAAGTAAAAATTATAATAGAAAACGTGCCCTAAAACTCCTAGATGCCAGCGATTAGACCCAACATTGTCTCTCTCCCAGTGAGGCTGAAAGGATATTTAGACTTTTTAAATCCAGAGACCAAGCTACTGCTATATACTGGAATTCCATATCCTCAGGGCTTTAAAGCAGAAAACAAAATAATGAGAGGTTTGCCCTTTAAGTGACCACCAGGGCCTTGTCCTTCTATCAGCTGCCGGAAGGCTCAGAATCCTGGAGCCACCACCAGCCCCCTGACGCTGCGGCTCTCCAGGGCAGCAGCCTGGTGCATCTGCCTCTGGTTAATCAGAATGAGTTGGGTGTCACCAGGTCCCCACCGAGCTTCAGCCTGGCCTCCACGACATGGAGGTTTTGCTGACTCTAGTACGATGAGTGGTGGTGGTGGTTGGGTTTTTTGTTGTTGTTGTTGTTTAATTCCAGTTAAAACGCCACAGTTTGACATCAGACAGTATCACCATTACGACAACTGTAAAATAACATTTAGGTTCTGCGTACCCCAGGGCTGACACGAGCAAGGAAAGCAGGCTCAATCAATCCAGCCTGTAATGGAGCTGATTTTATTAGGATTTCCCCAAAGGCCACATATGAGTATAAGAATGATTAGAAATGGAAGAAGAGCCAGGAATTAATTTAAATTATGCTGGGCATGTGAATTGCACATGGCTCCTAAAACTGTATAGCCCAGTAAATGGCCATTTTCCAGTTAAATATTATTCCTACTCTTGATAATATTTGCATATTTTTCCTCTTCTCTCAGCCTCTTCTAAACCACCCACTCTTATTCCCTCAGCCCTCTTGTATCGGAATGTGATCGTATGACCACGTCATAAAGATTCACTCAGAGGAAGGCAGAAGGAGGGTGGTAGGTGGGGGGGGGGGATGGCTTCCTAAAACTTTGCCAAGTCAAAAATTGTGTCCTGGGTGCAGGCAGGTAAGCTCTTCAAGGTCGCACTATGCTGAAAAGGTTTCTGATCCCCACGTTCAGCCCAGAGCCCTTGAGTCCACTCAGCGATGCTAAGGAAGCAAGAAAGTCACACTGAGTTGAGCATTAGCAGATGAATACTTCCCGTCTTACAGTCAAGAGGAGGGATTCTTCTGCCCTTCCCCCATATTATATATTCTTTGGGACTCAAGTTCTCCCAAGCATGTCTGGCTTCCCCCTCTGCATATGTATAGCCCCCTCCCAAGGCCCACCAGGTAGATCTGATTATGAAAACCAGACTCGACACGGCAGAAGATACTGGAGGATTTACAAAGCCCCACCATCTGACACGATACCACCGTTCATCGACGGTGCTCACGGGCCTGTGTACATCTCCCACCGGAGGAGCAGGCCGTCCGCAGGCCGTACTAAGAGCGCACCGCTGAAACACAAAACTAAATGCCTCGTTCAGTTCAGTCCCAAGAAGACTCCAGTTGGCCTTAATTGGAGAGCATTCCTTCCTGGACTACAGCTAGGCAGTAAGGGCAGATGAAATATTCTCAGTGGTGTCTGTAAGGTTCCCCCACTCCGAAAAAAAATCTTCAGTATTATGTAGATTCTAGTGTTCTCCTAAACAGTCACCTGTCATAGTACGTTAACGAGTGAGTGAGTCTTCCACTGCTCTGGCGACAGTCACTGTTTTTTTTTTTTTATATATATATTTTTAATTTTTATTTATTTATGATAGTCACAGAGAGAGAGAGAGAGAGAGGCAGAGACACAGACAGAGGGAGAAGCAGGCTCCATGCACCGGGAGCCCGACGTGGGATTCGATCCCGGGTCTCCAGGATCACACCCTGGGCCAAAGGCAGGCGCCAAACCGCTGCGCCACCCAGGGATCCCGACAGTCACTGTTTTTAAATATCACACCACCTCTGGAAAGCACATGATAAGTGAAGCGTTGGAGGTGACACTACTCCCATGTGGCCACGTAAAGAATAAAAAGGAAGGTGCACACTTAGAGCAAGAGAAACTGACACGGTTGCCAGGGGTCCAGTGAACACTGGGGACAATTCACCGCGTTCCAGGAACCCAGCGCTGTCGTGGGGACCTGGGAAGAACAGGGGACGACCAGAGCACAAAAGATATCCAAGAAAAAGCACTGCTCTCGAACAGTTGGTAGTCGAATTGAGGTAATGGTTATAAAATGACTGGACAATCAGACATGAACTAATGAAGGGCCACATCGGGCAGGCAGATGTTCAGTGGCACAGAAGTCGGAGAGAGGCCAAGTCCAAGGGAGCCGCGGTCACCAGGCAGCTATCCCTGAGTGTGGGCTCACTCCCACACCTCCCTCTGGGCTACTGTCACCAACACCTCTCCCCTTCCTCCCCTCCCTTCCTTCTTTCTTTCTCTTATTTTCCATCCAGATCCTTCCTTCTCACTCACTCTTTGCCTCCATTTATCTTCCTCCTTTCCTATCTCTTCCTCCTTCCCTCCCTCCCTGTTGTTCCTCTTCCTTCTAGTTCCTTTCTTCCGTCTTCCTAATTCCTCACTTATGTTGATCTTCTTTCCTTATTTCTCCCTCCCGTGCCCTCCCTTCTTTCCCATCCATATTCTGTATTTCTCTCCACAAAAGTTTATTGCAAGGGGGGTCTGTGTGCTGATGCCATGCGCTGCCCAGGGATATGAGGAATGAACAAGATTTAAATGGGCACTAAAGGCCAACAGTCAGTTTATCCTATGGAAGGAAATGTGGTTTCGCAATTGGCTTCTCTGACTCTCCAGCCTTGACAAAGCCTATGCCAGTGTCTTTTCAGTGCCTCAAACAAGGACCCCTCATCCCTCGGCTTCTCTCGCCTGACTGATGTGGGACATGGAGCCAGCCATCCCCGTAATAAAATTGATTTATGTCTGCTTGTGTCAATTTATATACATGCTTAGAGGCCTGGCAAGGAGGCAGTGGGCTTGGGCTGGAGTCAGCAAATCAGAAAATAAATCAAGCAGATCTTACAAATTACCTCTGCAGTGTTACCACCACACAAGCCCCTTGGTTACACAGAGCCTTTATTCCTTCTCATCTTTTCTTTCTTTTCTTTTCTTTTTTTTTAAATTAATTAGAACAAATCAATCCTCCTAAAAGAACAGATGCCAGACTTAGAAAATTTTTAACAAAACAGAGGTGGCAGGGATCCACCGACAACATCAAAGATTGAAAATACACAGACCACCAATTTCTTGGAACCAAAGCCAGCTGAGTAAGCGGATAATAAAAGCATCACATCTCTGACCATCTTCCCTACTTTCTAGAGCACCACAAACACGGTGTTTGGGTGAATGTGATTTTAGAAGCACAGCACTGGTCTCTAGCCTCTACGGCAATGCCACACAGAAGCCCCTTCACCACGGGTACTTGAGAGGAACATGGTGCCGTGAAAGCAGGGCTGGGTTGGGCATCTGTAGCCCCGCACGGAGTTCTAGCCTCACCATTCAGCAGCTGGGCCAGCACACCCCTACCCCCCGGCCCCCAGTGGGTTCCATCAAGGACAAACAGGCGCTCAGAGAGAAGCCTTGACCTCAGAATGGATTTGGGGAAGGGAATCCTCCACACCGATGGGGGAATGGGTACACTTCACCCTGAGCCTGGCCAGTGAGGTCTGAGTGCTTTGTTTTGGGTGATGACCCCAGGACTCTTTCAATTCTCAAAACCAAGAAATTATCAGGGGGAAGATTAAGGGATGCTGCAAAGGCAAAATTACAAGAGCAGACAAATGATTTAGGAGGAGGAGAAAACAGAATTAAAGCAAATGAAATATTTGTAACATCAAAATTCTTTTTGGACAGAGGGTAAAAAAAAAAAAAAAAAGACAAATTAAATTTTCACTTTGTCTTGAAGACCCCAAAACATAATACATCATAAAAGTTATTTTGTCAGGGTAGAGAAAGTTTTAAAAACCATCAAATTAAGCAGTTAAAAGCAGTTTCTCCTTGATCTTTCTTCTAGCATGAGATACAAAACATCTTTACAGAGATTGCTCTAGAATTTATCTGAGAGCCTTATTAAATGGAGATTTTCGGTAGGAGTTCACTTGAGGTGGTGTGTTCCATAATTGTGACACATCCCTGTCTATAGTATTTACATCTTTACGACAGAATGAGGCGGTCACCTTGCACTACCAAAGACAACTTAGCATTAACTACTTTTGAAGAAGCTTATTCCATTACACTAACTTCCAGCTATGTCAAGATCCGAGGAATGGCTAATTGATCACTCGAACTATTTTTATGATTAAAAATTCATAATCATAAAAATTATTATTATTATAATAAAAATTTCAAATCCCAGTTTCACTACTTCTTATCTGTGTGACCTTGGGTGACTCATTTAATGTCTTTATGCCTGAATGTTACCCTCTGTAAAATGGGTTTTTATGGGTTACCATGTGTATTAAATGACTTACTACATGAAAAACCCAACAGTATCTGGCACCCAGCAAGTGCTACTAAATATTGGTTGCCTTTTGTGCTTTAAAGTGCACAAGAAGGACGCCTGGGTCCTTCTTCTTGTGCCTTTGGCTCAGGTCGTGATCCCGGGGTCCTGGGATGAGTCCCACATCGGGCTCCCTGCATGGAACCTGCTTCTCCCTCTGCCTGTGTCTCTGCCTCTCTGTCTCACGAATAAATAAATAAAATCTTTGAAAAATAAAGTGCACAGGAGATCTATCATGTTCTCTCAGTTTGCGAGCTTTGCCACAACCTAGTGGTCAGAGGAATTTCAGATAGCTTGCCCAAAGACCAGTGCTAACAGATGGTGGGGCCAGCACTCAAATCCGAGCCCTCAGAGCCTTCAGTGAGTTTCTTTCCAATTCCCTTGTCTTACAAATGAGGGAACACCCAAAGAGATTAAGTGATTTAGACAAGATGATGAAGCTGGTTAATGGTCATTCCATGACTGGATTCCAAATGTTTTCCCTCAACATTTCTTTCTTCCAGCAAGTGAGGAGTCTGTTGGCTGGTTTAAAGAGCTTTCTGATGAGATAATGCCCATGAAGCACACACTCTGTGTCTGGCCATGAGGCCTCAGGAAGGGAGGACTACCTCTCTCCTCCTGCTGGCTTCTCCTGCTTCCTCTGTGGTTCAAGTCTAGCCTCGGGTCAGAAGACCACACAGAAAACAAGATTCCCCATGATTTGCTTGCTGTTCTGGTGAAGGGTTTATGTAGGGGCACCTAAGCATGAACACTGGAATGTGTATGAGCTGGTCCAGTTGGGAACTGTTTCTTGTTACTGATGCTGATAGCACCCTCGAGTCTTACTCACCACTGACCTGCCCTCCAGGACACAGACCCTGTCCCCAAGGGGCCCCTGCCACCAACAGAGAGACAGTGACCAAGAGGACTGTCTCCAGTGCTCACACCACAGTCCCTGTGGCAGTTGGCATCCGTGTTCAAGAACAAGGCCAGGGGATCCCTGGGTGGCTCAGCGGTTTAGCACCTGCCTTTGGTCCAGGGCGCGATCCTGGAGTCCCGGGATCGAGTCCCACGTCAGGCTCCCGGCATGGAGCCTGCTTCTCCCTCCTCCTGTGTCTCTGCCTCTCTCTCTCTCTCTCTCTCTCTCTCTCTCTCAAAAATACATAAATCTTTAAAAAAAAATAAAAAAAAAAAAAAGAACAAGGCCAAGGAGTCTCTGGATCTGCACCCAGCTCCACACTCAGTGCCTGGGTTACCCTGCATAAGGGACCTAATCTGGACCTCAGTTCCTCATCTGTAAATTGCTCCCTATGTCTTGAGATTATAGTGAGAATTAACAAAAGTGTTTTAAAAAGTCTGGCGAGGACAAGGCTTTCAGGAATTAGGAGCGGTCACTTTTTTTTCCCAATCAGTGCAGGGCTGCTGGGTGGCACAGCCTGCCCTGACCCCGGCTGGCGGCCTACACAGGTGTTATCTTTAGATCAGATATTTTACTTTTTACCCTCAAGAACTCAGCTTTTTCTCTCCTTCCTAATGAATCATACAAAGCGCCTTCCCTAATTTTTCCAAGAGATGTATAGTTATCCTGAAAACAAACCTGTGCCTGGGTGGCTGCTGCCTGGATCTGTGGGCGTCTCTGTGGAAGGATGGCTCATCTCAGGGGTATCCCTTGAATGGAGATGGGAGCCTACTGTAGATGCCCTGTGCTGTCCTCCTCCAAAGGACAGAAAGGAGGTTAAGAGGACAGCTTGGCTTCAGGAAACTGCCTTGTGGACCAAGCAAAAACTGGGTTTGACCACACAGTTCTCTGTACTTGTTTGCTTTTGGCTTAGAAACACAGAACTTGACCCACTTATCACAAAACCTTTGGTAACAGAGGGTCGTATTTTATCGTCACTGCCTACTATGTACAGAGAGAGAAAGCATTTGTGCCAGGCACCATGGTGCATTTTATGTCTCATCCTCACGATTAGATGGAGAGAGTATTTCTCTTATACACATGAAGAAACAGAGAATTAAGAGCTTTTAGATGGCCTGCCCATGGTTACACAGGTTGTCCTAACCCAGATTAAAATCCAAGCCCGGGGACGCCTGGGTGGCTCAGTGGTTGAGCGTCTGCCTTTGGCTCAGGGCGTGATCCTGGAGTCCCAGAATCAAGTCTCACATCAGGCTTCCTGCATGGAGCCTGCTTCTCCCTCTGCCTGTGTCTCTGCCTCTCTCTCTCTCTCTCTCTCTCTCTCCCTGTCTCTCATGAATAAATAAGTAAAATATTGAAAAATAAAATAAAATCCAAGCCTGTTTGATTTAAAGCCCCATTCTTAACCCAAATATTCCTGATCTTAAGAATTAGCCGGGTGATTGTTAAAAATAGAGTAGATGAACTACACCCCTGATCAGCTGAATCAGAATCTCCAGAGAAGAGGCTGGGGGATCTGAGTTTTTTAACAAGAACCCCAGGTGGTTGATATTTTGAAAGCACTACACTCCTGGCTCTTCCCCCACAGTTTGCTGAAATCACTCAGGGCACATAAAGCATACCAATGCCTACTTCCCAGGCATAAGCTGTGGGTTTTTTCCCAGTTTTTTTTTTTTTTAAGATTTTATTTATTCATGAGAGACACACAGAGAGAGAGAGAGAGACATAGGAAGAGGGAAAAGCAGGTTCTCTGCGGGGAGCCTGATGCGGGACTCAATCCCACAACCCTGGGATCATGGCCTGAGCTGAAGGCAGATGCTCAACCACTGAACCAACTCAGGCGTCCCCCCAGTTCTGTCTTTGAAGATGCACTTAACTCTCTGCAGCTCACTCCATTTTCTTGGCTATAAAAATGAGATAGATCCTGACATTTTTGCCCCACGTACCCCATAAGAGTGTGGTGACAGTGGAACGGGGATGCTGGTGAAGGCATTCTGCTCAGTGCTCACTGAAATGAAATGGTTCAAAATCATATGAACCTTTTAATCACCTGCTCAGTAGGCCTTTGTGGGTTGACGTGACAATCTAATAAGCCTTTAACCTGGCTTTGTGGGGAAAATGCATTCAGATTTCAAAATAATTCACACACAAATTTTAGAATGCGATTTATTTTAACTTTCAGGACTGCCTCGAAAGGTATTTTTGTTATAGGCCTAGGAATATTGAATATATCCTGTGAAATCTTTTCCATGTGAACATTAAATGAACAGTTGATTTGACTTCCTGGTCTATTTGGTCTCTCTTTAAAATAAACATTAAATTTATTCAACATTTAAATGTTAAATGCAAAGTGTAGACTATAAGATGATATCTATTCAGTTGACTGTACCATGAAAAATAATAATAGGTCTGATTCAATAACCACTTCTATGTGCCAAATCTATGCTAAGCCAGTAGTCTTCATACTTCCCTATTGTGTGTTGTTATTCCCATTTGCTGAGGCTTAGAGAGACTAATTATCTTGGAGTCATTTAGCTCATAACAATAGTAGATACAGGATTCAAACAATGTTAGCCGCCCTAGTTCCAGGGTCTTAGCCATCCAGCTATATGAATATGAGATTGCCAGGCAAGTGCATGGACTGGGAAGCAAAGACAGGAGAACAAGAGCACTGGCTGTGTTAGAGCAGAAGGATTATGGTTGATATGTCCTTTTTTTTTTTAAGATTTTATTTATTTATTCATGAGAGACACAGAGAGAAAGAGAGAGAGAAGCAGAGACACAGGCAGAGGGAGAAGCAGGCTCCGTGCAGGGAGCCCAATGTGGGACTCGATCCCAGGACTCCAGGATCACACCCCAGGCTGAAGGCAGGCACCAAACTGCTGAGCCACCCAGGGATTCCTGATATGTCCTTTTTTTTTTTTTTTAAGGTAAAATGAATTACAGTATAAAAATGTATGTAATACAGAAAAACTGGTAGTAGAAAAAAAAAGTTGCATTAAAAAGCTACCTGGGAGCACCTGTGTGGCTGAGTTGGTTAAGCATCTACCTTCAGCTCGGGTCATGGTCTTGGGGTCCTGAGATGGAGCCCACGTTGGGCTCTCTGCTGAGTGGAGAAACTGCTTCTCCCTCTCCCCCTTGCTCATGCTCTCTCTCGCTATCTCTGTCTCTCTCTCAAATAGATAAAATCTTTTTAAAAATTTTTTTACTTTGAAAAAAGAAATAAAGAAGTTGCATTAAAAAACTACATGGAAGGGCACCTGACTACCTCAGTCAGAAGAATGTGCAACTCTTGATCTCAGGGTCATGAGTTTGAGCCCCATATGGTGTGTAGAGATGACTTAAATAAATAAAACTTTAAAAGAATAAAATAAAAAACTACCTGGATTTTAAGAATGGATGTTGCAACTTTCATGGTTATAGGTTCTGGGTTTTCATTTCTCTCTAAACTTTTGTGATTTAATTAAAGAGAAAGAAGTTAGGGTGGCCAGACATCTACCCATACACCCGTTGGCCCTGACTTTGTAGAAGAGGGTGAGGGCACCAGGAGAACTCGCTCTTAGCCCCCTTCAATCCCACTCTCATCTTTCATATCAAGGTGGGGGGTGCTATTCCCGCATGGCCCCACCGGGTAAGCCAGCCAACCCCAAGAAGGGGGAGAGCCTGGAATTCTCACCCCCCCTGTCTCCTGCCCACCCCCAGCTGCTGCTCCAGACCAGGACAGTCACATCCAGCACTTTAGCAGCACGTGTCTCCTAAGCACATGACTTGACAGCCAAGTGATGTCATTTGTGTCACTGGGGCGGTGCATCCTTAACCCAACCCCTTGCCTCCTTTCAGAGGAGTCTTGTTTCCGAAAGTGACTTTTATTCCTTTCTAACAGATCTCTGCAAACGAAATTGAAATGCTTCTGATGAGGCTGCCACGCATGTTCAAACAGGAATTCACAGGCGTGGGAGCAACGCTGGAGAAAAGGTGGAAGCTGTGTGCCTTCGAAGGGATTAAAACGACCTAACTGTGAAGAGTGAACACGTGTCCCTGGAAACGAAGCCGCCTGAACTCGGCGAGGGCTGTGTGGCATGAGCACTGGAGGCTGAGCCCAGGCCCACGTGGGGCCCCTGCGGAGCCAGCGGGGCCTCCCTTCACTTACATCTGTGGCGTTCTCCTGTGAGTGGCAATGTGATTGTGTACCAGTTCCCTAACACAAAGCTTCATACTGTGACAGATCTGTTTCCTATGAAAACCAACGATTCCACGGTCATAATGATGGCAAAAATCTTAAAATATGCTACGTTTGAGAATAGCTCACCAAGCAAAATATTTAAAGTTAATGACGGTGTAGCAATGGTTGTCGCTAGGCTACAGAGTTGTATAGGTAATGTATAGCTGAAATCATTCAATGACATTTTCCTGAAAGTCTTTGTTTTAGTAAAAAAAAATAAAAACAAAAATAAAAATAAAAAGTAATTTTACAGTGAAGAAAAAAATCATACCAAAAGAAAACTTGAATATGTGTCTGAACATTTACTGTATTTTGTAAATTAAGTTATATGCTATTCCAGGGACTTTTGCCTTATTGAAGAGGCAGAAAATGTGACTGGACTCCTTGGACTCCTTGAGAATGCTTTATCAAGAATATTATTTTTCTAATGTAACAATTCTCCATCATAAGTTCTTTTAACATGGACTGCATAACAATTTTCATAAAATGTAAATAAGGAAAAGCTAGTGCCACTGTCTTGTACTTGGTATGTAATATTCAGGTTTATGCATCAAAATAAACATTCGGTAAATATTCCTGTTACAAATTTTATAGCAAAGATATTAATTTTTTTCAATAAATATGACTTCTGCCATAAAGGTTTTGCAAATTATTCTTCGATATACCTTAATTCACCTTTAAGAAGTCTTTTTCACATTATTCAGTCCCATCTCATATCCCACTATTTTTCGATGACTATCTACATGAATGACTGCGACAAAACATCATTTTTGATGTTTTATAAGAACTAAAATGGGAAGTACCAAGAAAAGGAGATTATATAGCATTAGGGTAGGTACTGTTTTAAAATACCAATGCCTTGATCCAAACACAATCAACATAAATATTACCATTATTTTTTGTCTGCATAGGCAAGTACAAAATAACCAACTAGTTAACATTAATTCCTGGATTTATTTATTTGTATGTTTGTTAGAAAACAGAGAAGTTAGAAAAGGAATTAAATAAATCACACTTGGGCCAACAATTTGGTTAGAATTTGGGCTTTCACGATTTATTTTAATTACAGATAGAACAGAGCTTTAAGATGTATCTCCCTTCTGCTTGTGTAAAAATCACAAAAAAAAAAAAAAAGACAAGTATTCAAGATATCACTTTTAAATGAAACATTTTTTAGGAAGACAGCTAAACAGTGAATCTTGAAAATTCTGAAAAGATGTTCACAATTTCCTATTAGGAAGTTATTGTCTTCAGGATCTTTTTATTGAGCCCTGATACATTAAGGTACTTATTCAGGCCTCCCATAAACATCTGTAGGTTATGTTCAGGCTCAGTGCTAATCCTGCAAATATGGAGATGAGGAAGAAAAGACCTTGTCCTTAATGACCTCAGAGTTCCATAGGAAAAAGACAATTTTTCCCAAAAGTTGCTATATAATGTGAGCCAGGTGACAGGAAAGATATAACTAGGGTGCTATGGGATTCAAACTAAATGTCAGTATCCTATTAAATACTGAAACACTAGAGGTCTTTCTAATACCATCTATTGGTTCCCACCACCATCATCATCCTGACACACTTATCTCTAGGTCAGGACATGCAAATAAGGATAAAACCATAGGAAAGGAGATGACCTCATTTACAAATAATGTCATCATCAAACAGAAAACCTAAGAGGTTTGCTTGAGGAATAATTAGAAGAAAGAGATTTCCATAAACTGGCTAGTTAAAGACAAAAAGTCTGGTAGGGACACAAGGTACCACAGTCTAGACTATTTCTGATGGAAACCATGGGAGAGATTTTCAAATGTGCATTCACACTTTCAAGTATTGCCGGTAGTCACCTTAGTGGAAGGATCCACAGCACAGAGTAAAACCCTAACGTAGAGCTCCAATCAGGAAAAGGAATTGGACAGACCTTAGGTTGGACAAGAAAACACCACTGCCTAAACACACTGTTCTGAGCCTGAAATGGCAAGTAGAGGACTGAAATGGTTAACATGGCTTCCAAAATATTTGACTAATTCCTGGAGATAAGTTTTTATACCAGGAGAATCTATTTTGGCTGTGGTGTTTTCATTGATACTTGAAATTCATTATACTAATTGTCTAGAAATACATGAGTTACATATGTGAATAACTTACCTTTGCAGGAAAAATTTCTAAATTATTTCACATTCAGATTCAGAAGAGACCATAGGGATCAGCTGGGGCCATCTGGATTCTACACATGTGTGTCACCCCATTCTTTTTAATCAGGATAATCCTACATAAAGACACTATCGTCCTCATTTGTCACACAAGGAGAATGAGGCTCAGAAGTTCTAAGAATTTTGGCCAAGTCTACCCAGAAAATGTTGATTACAGGATTTGAATCAAGAGCCGACTCCAAAATATGTTCTTCACACTAGGTCACGTTTCTAGTTCAACGTATTCCCACCCCTCCCAGGTTCCCAGTGTCCACCCAGTGCTTCTGGATCACCGCTTTTGCTCTCCTTTTTCTCCACCATCCCATAAATATGGGTATGAGTATGAAGACTCTTTAGCCCTTCTCTTGCAAATCTACCGGTAACAAATCATGGTTCCTGGACTTCTAGAATAAGCAGAAAATCGAAAGTTTGGAGATCCTCATAACCTGGCCTCAATGGATCTTTTGGGCTTGCTTTTATACTGCGCCCCTGAATAGGACTAAGTATTTGCTGCCTTTCTGCTTTTGTTCATACCTTTCTATCCAAATAAAATGACCTTATCACATCTAGTTACCACAGTTTTACAAAATTCACTTAAGGGGAAAGTGCAAAGCCCCGCACCCATGAAGTTCTGCTCCATCTCCCAGCAGAAGTCACTTCTCCAGTCTCTCCATGGCCATCCCATATTGACTGTTTCTTAAGACACTTACTGCCCAGCTGTCTTTATTCTCTCCCTATTAGATTACAAGCTCTTTGTGAGAGCTAAATGTGTCTCATTTACTTTGAATTATTTCTCAAAGTCGTTTTCCTTATAAATTTTTAGAAAACAGAACAGAAAAAAAAAAAAAAAAGAAAACAGAACAGAGAACAAACCAACATGTCTTGATGCCTCCAGGAACAAGTTTTCTCATAGCCTTAGGGGAAACAATTTACAAAATATCTGAAAAGCCTGCAGATATCTTAGATCCAAGATTCCAAGGCATAAGAATGTAAGTGTTCATGTACTACGTATTACTGAAATACAGAAAGCAACCAATTCCCTCACAAAGTTCAAACCCAAATAAATTATCAACTCTTCTGTGAAGCCCTGATGCCCTCAGGAACCTCCTCTCCAGTGTTCCCATCACTATTCATTGTATTTCTACTGCAGCCTTTCTACCGTATTTTAATTATTTGTGAATACAGCTATCTTATCCCAGTCCCACACAGTCTCCCTTACTCATATTTCCGGTCCTCAGTCTAATATGACATGCCACGACTTCTCTATTTTTAAATAAATATTTACCAACAGAATGAACCAAATGAATGAAAGAAGGAGCCACCCAGGAACTTAACAAATTTGCTGAACCAGAACATACTCAGGCATCAGGTCCAGTAATCCAGGCTAGAACTTTCTGCTCCTTAGTTATAAGATCTTGGCGGAATTCTTACCTTCTTTTTCAAGATGTTTTTCCTTGTTGCAAACTATACATAATATTAATATAACTATACATAATATCACTATAACTATACATAATATCACTTAAACCATTTGTAATCTACAATTCAGCGACATTAAATACATTTATGAAGTTACGCTACCAATCACCACTATAATTTTTCATCATCGTCCCCACCAAAAAACTTTAAGGTACCCATTAAAAACTAACTCCCTTCACCCCACCTTCCAGCCCCTGATGCCTATTTACCTTGTGTCTCCTTGAATTTGCCTATAACAGCTTTCTAGAATAGAGATGGAGACACATGGTATTTGTCCTTCTGTGTCTCACTTCTTTCACGGGGTTGATGTCTTCAGTGCTCACCCATGTTGCAGCATGAGTCAGAGTGTCATTCCTTTTTTAAGGCTAACTAATATTCTACTGTGAGAACTCTTCTTGCTGGATTAGATATCCTTTACCTATTGCAGCAAGGAAAAACCAGTTGTCTGTGTTTAAAAATACTTAAGTACTTTTATTAAACCACATCAAAAACAATATGTGAAAGTGTAAAGAAGCTTGTTTCCATCTGGGTAAATCTCTCATTTTCACCAAGGGTGATAAAAATGAAATGATAAAAGTAGAAAAAGCTGGTAGTGATTGCATAGAAAACAAGACTGTTTGAACAAATATCCACGCAACAATGTGATATGCAACAAGTTGGTTTTTTCTTGGTGTGGGTTGGGGATGTTTTACTTGAAAATTTTTTTTAATCCTTTTACTAAAAATGGCTGCTCTGTTTGTTGCACTCAGTAAAAGATGATTTAGCCTGAAAACAGAACTATTTTACCATAATACTCAGTTTCTTCTCATAAACTGAGAAAATAAAGAGATGTCAGAGATGCCTAAAATTCTACAGCTTGGTTTACTTTCTATCAAAATGGTAAAAGGTTAACATGAATATTCAATCAGTCATTAGTATCTGAATAAACTATATAGGCACATCTCATTTTATTGTGCTTCACAGATATTGTGGGTTTTACAAATTGAAGGTGTGTGGCAACCCTGCACCAAGCAAGTCTCTTGGCACCGTTTTTCCAACAGCATTTGCTCATTCATTTCTCGGTGATACATTTTGGTAATACCCACAATATTTCACACTTTTCATTATTATTAGGTCTGTTATCAGTGACCTTTGATGTTACTATTGTAATTGTTTTGGGGCGCCACAAACCACATCCATTTAAGATGGCAAACTTAAAGGATAGATGTTACATGTGTTCTGACTGCTTCACCAACTGGCCATTCCCCCATCTCCCTATTCCCTGAGATGCAGTAAGACTGAAATTTGGCCAACTAATAATCCTACAATGGCCTCTAAGTGTTCAAGTGAAAGGAAGAGTTGCATATCTCTTACTTCAAAGCAAAAGCTAGAAAGGACTCATGAGGAAGGTATGTCAAAAGCCAAGACAAGCCAAAAGCTAGGTCTCTTGTGCCAAATAGCTAAATTGTTTCTTCTGCATTTGTGAATGTAAAAGAAAAGTTCTCAAAGAAAATTAAAACCTAGCAGACGCATGAATGGTAAAGCCAAACAGTCTTATTGCTGATATGAAGAAAGTTTGAGTGGTCTGGATAGAGAATCAAGCCAACCACAACATTCCCTTAAGCCAAAGCCTCATCTAGAGCAAGACCCTAACTCTCCAATTCTCCAAAGGCTGAGAAAGGTGAGGAAGCTGCAGAATTGGTTTGAAGCTGGCAGAGGTTGGTCTCCACAACATAAAAATATGAGGTGAAACAGCAAGTGCTGATGTAGAAGCTACAGCAAGTTATCCAGAAGAACTGGCTAAGATAATTAATGAAGGTGGCTACACTAAACAACATATTTTCAACGTAGACAAAATAGCCATCAATTGGAAGAAGATGCCACCGAGGGCTTTCATAAGAGAAAGAGAGAAGTCAATGCCTGGTTTCAAAGTTTCAAAGACAGAGGGACTCTTGTTAGGGGCTAATGAAGTTGGTGACTTGAAGTTAAAGCCAATGCTCCTTTAGCATTCTGAAAATCCTAGGACCCTCAAGAATTATGCTAAGTCTACTCTGCCTACGATCTATAAATGGAAGAACAAAGCGTGGATGACAACATCTCAGCTTACAACATGATTTACTAAATATTCTAACCTCTCTGTTAAGACCTACTGCTCAGAAAAACAGACTCATTTCAAGATATGACTGCTCACTAACAATGCACATGAACACCCAAGAGCTCTGATGAAGAATGTACAGCCAAGATTAATTTTATTTTCATTCCTGCTAACACAACATCCATTCATCAGCCCGTGGATCACGGCATAATTCTGAATTTCACAGTTTATTATTTAAGAAAAACACTTTGTGGAGATAACCAAGATCAGAGCAGAAATAAACAAAATATAAACCAAAAAAAAAAAAAACAAAAACAAAACCAATAGAACTGATCAATGAAACCAGGGGCTGGTTGTTTGAAAAGATCAACAAAATCAATAAACCTTTAACCAGACTCATGGAAAAAAATTTAAAAAAAGGAAAACAAAGGAAAGAGTACTCAAATAAACAGAATCAGAAATAAAACAGGAGAAACAGGAATGCCTGGGTGGCTCAGTGGTTTAGCGCCTGCCTTCAGCCCAGGGTGTGATCCTGGAGACCCGGGATCGAGTCCTGCGTCGGGCTCCCTGGGTGGAGCCTGCTTCTCCTTCTGCCTGTGTCTCTGCCTCTCTCTGTCTATCTCATGAATAAATAAAATCTTTAAATAAAAAAGGGGGAGAGAAATAACAACCAACAACACAGAAATACAAAAGGCTATAAGAGGTTAGTATGAAAAATTACATGCCAACAAACTGGATAACCTAGAAGAAATGGATAAATTCCTAGAAACATATAACCTCCCAAAACTGAATTCAGAAAAAAATAGAAAATTTGAAAGGACTGATTACCAGCACTGAAATTCAATCAGTAATAATAATTAAAAAAAAATCCCAGTAAACAAAAGTCCAGGGCCAGACGGTTTCACAGGTGAATTCTATCAAGCATTTAAAGAAAGTTGGTAACTATTCTTCTCAAACTATTCCAAAAATTAGAAGAGGAAGAAAAGCTTTCAAATTCATTCATTACCCTCATACCAAAACCAAATAAAGACATAACAAAAGGAGAGAATAATAGGCCAGTATTTCTGATGAATCAAATGCAAAAGTCCTCAACAAAATGTTAGCAAACCGAATCCATTGATACATTAAAAAAATCATTCCCTATGATCAACTGGGATTTATCCCTGGGATATACGGGTAGTTCAATATTTGCAAGTCAATCAATGTGATACATCACATCAACAAGATGGGGTAAAAATCTTATGATCATTTTAACAGACTTAGAAAAAGCATTTGACAAAGTAAAACATCCATTCATGATAAAAACCCCAAACAAAGTAGGTTCAGAGGGAACATATTTAACATAATAAAGTCCATATATGAAAATCCCAAAGCTTACATCACATTCAATGGGGAAAAACTGAAAGTGTATCCCCTAAGGTCAAGAACAGACAGGGATATCCACTCTCACCACTATTATTTAACATAGTTTATTATTTAACTATATTTAACATTTATTGGGAGTCCTAGCCATAGCAATCAGACAACAAAAAGAAATAAAAGGCATCCAAATTGGTAAGAAAGAAATAAAACTATTTACAGGTGACATGATATTCTATCTATATAGAAAACCATAAAGACCCCACCAAAAAACTACTAGAACTAATAAATGAATTTAGTAAACCTGCGTAATACAAATCAATGTATAGAAATCTATTGCATTTAAATACACTAATAATGAAGCAGCAGAAAAGAAATTAAGAAAATAATCACATTTATAATTGCACCAAAAATAAGATACCTAGGAATATAAACTTAACCAAGGAGTTAAAAGATTTGTACTCTGAAGACTATAAAACTATATATCCATCTGTATGGATTAGGAGAGCAAATACTGCTAAAATGTCCATAACTACCCAAAGCAATCTACAGCTTTAATGCAATCCCTACCAAAATACAACATTTTTCAAAGAACTAGAACAAACAATTCCAAAATTTATATGGAACCACAGAAAACCTCAAATAGCCAAAACCATCTTGAAAAAGGAAAACAAATCTGGTGGTATCACAATTCCAGATTTCAAGTTATACTACAAAGCTATAGTAATCAACCGTATGGTACTGAACAAAACAAGGCACACAGCTTAACAGAATAGAAAACCCACAAATAAACCTATGTTTATATGGTCAATCTTTGACCAGGGAGAAAAGAAAACGCAATGGGAAAAAGCCTCTTCAACAAACAGTGCTGGGAGAACTGAACAGCTACATGCAAAGGAATGAAACTGGACCCCAAAGATAAATTCAAAATGTTTCAAGGACCTAAATGTGAGACCTAAAACTATAAAAAACCTAGAGGAGAGCACAGGCAGTAATTTCTTCAATATCAGCTACAACAACATCTTTCTAGATGTATCTTTCTGAGGCAAGGGAAATAAAAGCAAAAATAAACCATTGGGACTCTATCAAAATAAAAAGTTTATGCAGAGCAAAGAAAACAATCAAGAAAACTAAAAGACAACCTACTTAATGGGAGATAAGATTTGCAAATGACATCTTTGATAAAGGGTTAGTATCCAAAATATATAAAGAACTGATACAACTCAACATCCCAAAACAAATAATCCAATTACAAAATGGGCCAAAGACATGAACAGACATTCCTTCAAAGAAGAAACACAGATGGCCAACAAACACATGAAAAGATGCTCAACATCACTGATTATCAGGGAAATGCAAATCAAACTACATAAAGATAACACTTCACACATTTTAGAATGGCTAAAATAAAAAACATGAGAAATAACAAGTGTTGCAGAAGATGTGGACAAATGGGAACTTTCATGCACTGTTGGTGGGAATGCAAACTGGTACAGCCACTCTGGAAAACAGTATGGAGCTTCCCCAAAAAGTTAAAAATAGAACTATCCTATGATCCAATAATTGCACTACTGGGTATTTACCCACCCAAAATATTAAAACACTAATTCAAAAGGATACATGCACCCCTATTTATTACAGCATTATTTATAATGGCCAAACTATGGAAGCAGCCAAGTGTCCCTCAATTGATGAACAGATAAAGGTGATATGGTAATATATACATAATGGAATATTATTCGACCAAAAATAGAATGAGATTGTGCCAGCTGCAACATGAATGAAGCCAGAGAATACAATCCCAAGCAAAATAAGTCAGAGAAAGACAAAGATCAAATGATTTCACTCATATGTGGAACTTAAGAAACAAACAACCAAAACAAAAGAGAGAGACAAACCAAGAAACCTACTCCGAACTACAGAGAACACACTGATGGTTACCAGAGAGGAGGTGGGGGGGGGGGGGGGGGAATGGGTGATGATGGTGAATTAGGTGATATGGATTAAGGTACACCTGTCATGAGGAGCACTGAGTAAGGTAGAGAATTGTTGAACCACTATATTGTGTACCTGAAATGAATATAACATAGTATGTTAACTATACTAGAGGTAAAATTTCAAAAATTCCCTTCCCTATCGTCGCCCTCTTCACCTTGGATCATGTTCAAGAAATCTGATGAAAAAGAAAATGCGTCCCACAGCATCCAGTTGAAAACCTCAGTTATAAAGGGTATTAAGAATCAATTGATAGAACAATTTCCAGGGATTCAACCGTGGCTTAATCAAATCATGCCTAAGAAAGATCCTGTCAAAATAGTGCGATGCCGTGAACATAGAGAAATCCTTACAGTAAAAGGAGAATTACTATTTTTTAGAGAAAGAGATGGGCCTTTTTATTCAGCCCTAAGGTTACTTCACAAATATCCTTTTATCCTGCCACACCAGCAAGTTGATAAAGGAGCCATCAAATTTGTACTCAGTGGAGCAACTACCGTGTGTCCAGGCTTAACGTCTCCTGGAGCTAAACTTCACCCTGTTGTAGTAGGGTCAATTGTTGCAATCATGGCAGAAGGAAAACAGCATGCTCTGTGTGCTGGAGTCATGAAGGTGTCTGCAGAAGATACTGAGAAAGTCAAAAGAGGAACTGGCATTGAAAACATCCATTATTTAAATGATGGGCTGTGGCCTATGAAGACATCAGCAAGCCTCGGAAGGAATGCTCTGGGCTAAATATGAATATCGTGCTGTATCTGTGTCTGTGTGTGACGGCACGAAGACAATATCTCTGTGGTTATGCTGAATAAATTCAACAGATGCTAAAATCCAAAAATAAATAAAATTTCCAAAATTAATCTAAAAGTCTATATACTTCATAAGGCGATCGCTGCCATAGTGATTCCTCCGATGGACCTGGGCAAAGTAAACTGAAAATGCTAGATGTCATTAAGAACATTTGGGATTCTGGGGAAGAGGTCAAAATACCAACATTAACAAGAGTTTGGAGGAAGTGATACCAGCCTTCAGAGGTGTCTTGAAAGGGGTTCAAGACTTCAGCGGATCCAGTAACTGCCGACGTGGTGGCAAGAGCAAAAGAGATGAGTGTTAGAAATGGAGCCTGAAGATGGGGCTGCATTGAGGCAACCTCGTGACGAAAAGAACAAAAGAAAGTTGCTTCTTATGGATGAGCAAAGAAAACAGTTTCTTAAATGGAACCTACTGCTAGTGCAGATGCCGTGAATATTGTTGAAACGACAACGAAGGCTTTAGAATATTACATAAACTGAGTTGATAAAGTTGTAGCAGGGTTTGAGAGGACTGATGCCAACTCTGGAAGAAATCCTATAGAAATCCTAGAATCAAACAGCATTACCTGCTATAGAGAAATCATTTATGAAAGGAAGAGTCCATGGATGCAGTTAACTTCTTTGTCTTATTTTGAGAAATTGCCAGTCACCCCCACCTCCGGCGACCACCACCCTGATCAGCTATCAGTATCAATACCCTCCTGCCAGCAAAAAGATTATATGATTCGCTGAAGGCTCAGGTGATGATTAGCACGTTTTTAGCAATAAAGTATTTTTAATTAAGGTATGTGCATTGTGTTTTAAACATAATCCTATCACACATTTAATAGACTACAGTATAGTGTGTGCATATGATTTTTATGTGCACTGGGAAGCCAAAAAATTCACTTGACTCACTTTATTGCGATACTCACTCTATCACAGCCGTCTGGCACTGAACCTACCCGCAAGATATGCCTATATTTTTAAGTAGAGCACATCACACATGAACATTTCAGGGTTAAACAAATTATAGTGAATTATATATTAGATCACTAGAAATATTGTGTCTCCAGTTCCACCACTTCAGAATTTCTTCTTTTGCTTCCATGTGGATTTTATTTTCATTTCTGGGCTTCAGAGATTTAGAAATTGCTCAAACTGTATCGGAGAATATGCAGGCTGTGCTGGAGTCCAGTCCCAATACCAACATTCCCTGGACTTGTGACTGGGGCATGTAACTTAACCACACTGAGGCGCTAGTCCCAGATTCACGATGTGTCCTGTGGAAGCCTACATCACAGGGTTGCTGTGATGAATAAATAAGACAGCATGCATGGAGCACCTAATGCAGAGCCAGGCCGACTGAAGCCACTGGTTTCTGCAAAAATCATTCTTTAGATACACCATCCCAAAGCAGCAAAGTAGGCAAGCCTTTTTCCCTGTTACCTTGTCCTTAGGGATAAACAATGTTTCTTCTTCTTTTTTTAACAGAATTTATTTATTCATGAGAGACCCAGAGAGAGGCAGACACACAGGCAGAGGGAGAAGCAGGCTCCTCATGGGGAGCCTGATATGGGACTTGATCCCAGGACCCCAGGATCACGCCCTGAGCTGAAGGCAGACGCTCAACCACTGAGCCACCCAGCTGCCCCTGTTTATGTTTCTAAATGTAAGAATAAAGTAAGTTTAAGGCAAGCATCATCCCCACAAATAGTCCATTACATATGTGCAAGTGTTAAGACTGACATAAACAAAATAATTGTTAATTCTCTAATCTGCAAGGACTTTCGTAACTTGTATAGGCCACCAGACACAAGACAGTGACCCTCACGACAGAGAAAATAGAGAGTAGGAATTCTTTATTACAGCTTTTTTTTTTTTTAAACGTATTTGGTATATTTCCAGTAAACAGTAATCAGGGTCAAATACCTTCAACTGTGAAGAAACTATATGGCTCTGGGCAAGTGCCACTTTGAATGATAGTCAACTAGGTATACAGTATGCAAGGATTAAATAAAGTATTAATTATGTTTTTTTAACCCAGTGGAGATATTATCAGGAAAAATTATGGCTGTAGCTGAAGTATGCAGTAGTATTATTTTAGAGAACATACAATATCCATTATGGTTGCTGAGAGTATCAAAGTAAATGACTCCAGTAAACCTAGTAATTACAGACTGGTTGTTAATAAAATTAGCTATTCTGGCCCACAATTTTAACTGTCTACTCTCAGAACTGTACAGATACCCAAACAATAAAAGCTCAGATGTTTGTACTGCATATTTCACCTCTTATATAATGTACATTTATCAGTACGAGGTTATGTAATGGAATGTTCTTACTTCATAGGAAAAACAGACTCATAAAAATAAATTGCAGACATTTTACAGTAGAAAATGGTACTTTTCTATACAAAGCAAAAAAGTGGTTAATGTACAATAGAAAGTGCATTGCATGTAATGAAATGCATTTTTTTGTCTAGCAAATATATTTATTGTGTGTTGAAAATTGTAGTTATCTTCCCCTGCACAAAGAAATTTCTATTATAAAGCCCATTTGCTATTGTAGGGAGTGAAACCCTTTTCCTTGTTTACTAAAGTCGTCTATCTTAATATCAGCCCACAACACTGTCAAGTTCACTTAAGAAGAGCTATGTGTAGATAAGAATAAGGCTGAATCAGAAACCAGAATATTCCATTTCATCTGCTTTTCATATCTAAGCAAGTGCTGTGTAATCCACTACATCTGGTAGCAATCTCTTTTTTGGAAAGCTTTCTTCTTTTCAGAAGAAAAAGCTAAAAATTGGTCAATTTGAAGCTCTCATCAATAAATAAATCTTTTGCCTTTGAATATGTTTATGCATAAGTGAGGATTTGTTTCTCAAGCACTTTTTGAGCTACAATGTGACGTATGGGCTGGAAAATCAAACACTGTCTTCAGGTATGAAAACCACTGTGAGCCGTTTATTAACTAGACATTGATTGTTACATCAAATCAACATATCATGCATCATTTTTATGACTTACATTCACAGTAAATCAAGCTTCACATAGGAAGTGCTATAAGGTCTTAGGATATCTGTCACTTTCTTTGCTGAGCGGTGACTGAGTAAGGTTCTGCACCTCATTATCTGTTCTTTGAGCAGAGAAAGGTAACTGGTTCAAAGCATGCCAAAGGAAGGGCTCTGTGGTGCTGGGCCTGGTAACTATAGGTAGCAAAGGCAAGACGGTGAAATCTAGACTCTGCCGGTCTAGGGCCATGTATTTTGCATTGCTGCTTACTACTAGGGGCTGGTAAATGAAGCTTCCAGACTTTTGGTCACAACGGGTCGTAGAGACAGTATAGGGAGGTATTCAAGAGCATTTTCCTGGAATTATCCCAAGTCAGTGAGCATACCCCTTAATCTCTGAAATAGGGACAGTAGCAATACCTATCTCATTGAGTCTTTCTGTAATTCTCTCCATTGACTAAGTCTTACTAGGTCATCTAAGATTATAAAATTCTAAGCAAGTTTCCAATCTCACAGCCTCACATAGGCCCCTGCCAGCTTAAGAGTATTTCCTCTCAGAGGTTACCACTAACATATCAAAGAGAGCCAGCTTCCTGAGTCCTCCCTAGAAAAACAAATATTTTAATACATTACAACATGAAATCTCCCATGGTCCCAAGAGCCCAGTGCATTGTGGAGAACTAGAACTCAGGCTTCCAGAGAACACCAGATTTCTGTGACTTCACTGGGAGGCTTGAGGGATTCGTGAAATGGATGAATAACCAGTCAAGTTCCTAACCCAAACCAGGCCTCCTGGAAGACAGTCTTGGCAAAGACAAACCTGATGTGTGTTCTCAAATATAAAATATTTCAGAGGAAACAGAATACCCCACTCTTGAGACAGAGAAAGGGCTAGATATCTTACCCCTAGTCTTCTATCTCTAATAAGGATGTGACATCTTAGTGAGAAAATCAAAGAGATAAAATCTATCTGGCACTACTCTGTTTCATTTTACAGGAGGGCAACAACATAGATGTATTGCCCTTTTTCCCTAGCATCCAGGTTTAACAAAGGACATAGGGGTAAAAGCAGTGACAAATTGCTCATAACTGCCATCTCCAATTTCTCAAATCTGAAAGTGTCGGCTGGGGTATAGGAGCTCCAAACTCCTACTTTGTCCTTATAACCCTTTTGATTCCTATTTCATTATTTCCTTCTTCTCCCACTGGGCTTTGCCCTATGAGTACTCATCTCACTGTCTTATTAATTGATCAGATCAAGTACAGTGGCATTTTTTTAATGAAAAAAAAAACACCCACTCCATGCATATATACATGCACTGATGCACATGTGTACAAAAATGTATATATTCACAAACATTTGTGTACACACACAATGTAAAGGTATACACGCACACGTAGCCATATTTACACACATTCACTTCATTGACACTCAAACACCTCTGCTTTTGGAAATCATTCCTTCCCCTCACATTCTTCCCTCACATTTTTTTTAATCTGTTATTTACTCTTCTAATGAGAATGATTAACTTATGACAAATAAGAAAAGGTAACACTCAGCCCTGTAGGTAATAAACATATGGAACTTACTTTGAAAAGATAATACTGGCAAGAAATGTAGGTGGATTTGAAAATATTCCAAACAAATTTATGAAAGAGCCAGAAAAGCCAAAGAACCTGAGATAGCTAACCAATGAGGACATCAGTGAGCCCTGTTCCAAGAAGGCACTGGAGCAAGGTTATAACTCAAGAGATTCTAATACTTTCACAGAAACAATTCCTATAGTAGATGGAGATTATTAACAGGCCCCACTTAGTGGCAAATCTGTACTCACACCTCTTTCCCTCCAACTATGTAATCTGCCCCCACTCCAACTCTGGACTTGGTCATTTGCCCTGCTTTGGCCAAAGAGATGTTGGCAGAAGCTTGACAAGAGCCTGCAAGTTTCTGCATGCCCCCTTGCATGACTGGGTTTGGACACTCTTGCACTATGACACAGCTACGAGAACACACTGGACTAGCCCATGGGAGGATGCACAATCTATGCAGTTGAGGCAAGTGGCTCAAGCCAAGGCCATCCTAGATCATCTGAAAGCCAGTTGATCTTTCAAGAAAACATGTCAAAGACAAGAAGCACAATTCATTCTCAACTGTTGATTGTAGACTTGTGAGTTAAATAAATGGTTGTGTAAGCTACTGAATTTTGGGATGACTTGTTATGTAGCATTATTTGAGGCAACAGATAATTGATACAGCAGTTACTTAGAATAAGGGTACTGCAACAACCAAAACTAAAAAATGTGGCATTGGCTTTGAGACCAGGCATTGGACAAAGGCTAGAAAAATGGTAAGAAAACTTCTCTAGAAGGATATAAAAAATGACATGGGTTATGTAGCAGCAGAGAAAAAGACTGTAGAACCACCACATGTGATTATTCAGAAAACAGAAGATGTACTAATGAGGTTTGGAATTTAAGCAGTAATGTTTCTGGGGGGGGGGGGGGAGGTGTTCACGGTGTCAGTTCGGTTCAGTAAGTTCAAGGCTCTTACTACCTGCATATTGATAAGGTTCTATAGCAAGGAAGAGGATTAGAAAAATAACTGACCAGTGTGTAAGGAAATTTAGAGGGACTATAATGGGACCAGAGCTTCTTAGCTGGAAAACAAAATTGTTGCTCATCTCTAATCCTCCGGTTAGCAAAAATTCTCAAAGTAAAATGTATCCTAGGGCAAGTATCCAATCAAATATTTAAGACTTTTTATTATGACCCCTGAAAGAAAGAACGAAAAACCTAGCAGATCCTGTATGCTAGACAAGGCTACTAGAAATCTTGAGCATTGTCCCACAGCAACCTGACTTGCCCAAGTAAGTGCTTAAGCTCTGAGAGAGATCTAGCTCTAAAAGTATGGTAGGGGTTGCTTTTGGCTCATCACATTTATAAGAAACCCACAAAAAGTTTGAGGGTACTGTACTAAGAAATCCACAAAAAGTTTGAGGGTACCATACTGTCAAAAGTCTCACCAATTTATACTAAAAGAAACAGAGACAATCAAAAAAAGTGTCTAGAAAGCCTCGGGGCTCTCCATTTCTACAAACAGGGAGCGGACTGAGAATACTGTGCAAAGCACAGAGACGGCCAAGCATGGTAACAAAGTAAAGATATCCCACATGTTAGAGCACAGAGCTACATAAAACAATGGACTGGAAAGTCACTCTCAGGGAGAAATGAGGCCTAATCAAGAACATTCCAGGGGATCCCTGGGTGGCGCAGCAGTCTGGCACCTGTCTTTGCCCCAGGGTGTGATCCTGGAGACCCCGGATCGAATCCCACATCAGGCTCCCAGTGCATGGAGCCTGCTTCTCCCTCTGCCTGTGTCTCTGCCTCTCTCTCTCTGTGACTATCATTAATTTAAAAAAAAAAAAAAAAAGTTAAAAAAAAAAAAAAAAGAACATTCCACTCCTCTGAATTGGCAGTCTTGGAAGCATTTGCAAGTCTAGACTTCAGAGTTGCTATAAACTAGTACCTCTTTAAGTGTTTCCCATTCTTCCTCTTTTTAAATGGGGTAGTGTACTACAATTATCCTATTCTTACCTGGTTTTATTAGGTTTGGGGACAAATCGCTTTTTTTTTTCATTCATAGATCTTCAACTCAAAGGAACTGTATCCAAGAAGTCACCTTTGGATCTGTTAATACATGTTGACATCCTGCACCTTGAGCATGATGCTGTGATTAGATGGGATTTTTTTTTTTTTTTTAGTAATCTTGGGAGGAGGGAGCAAATATATTTTGCATATGGGGGTAAAATGAATAATTAGGACCAAAGTGTGGACATTTCATTTCTGTATCAGCTTCCATTCCAATTTCTGTATTAGTGTCCTACTGCCACACATAACAACAGATGACCCAAAAACTGAATGGCCTGAAACAACAATCATTTATTTAGCTCACGGATTTGCAGGTTCGTGATTTAAGTAGGGAATTTCTCTGATCTTGCTTGGGCTCACTTGCATGTTTTCTAGGTCAGCTAGTAACTGGCTGGGATCATGTTTCTGGTGGTGGTTGGCTTGGGGCATGCATGTCTCAAATGACCTCAGCCATGAAAAGTCTGTCCTCCACAAGTTTTTCTCATCCTTCCAGGAGATTAGACCTAGCGTAAACTCTAACTATGATGGAGCAAGAAGAGAGTGTGATTAAGATCATGATTATGAAGAGCAGCAAGAGAGTAAGCCTCATGGCATTTCCCAACCCTCTGTTTGCATCATACCTGCTAACAACTGACTGACCAAAACAAGTGAATGAATGAGTCCAGGAACAAGGGACGGGTCCATCAATACAATTAACTTACCATAATTCCCAAACGGTCTTTTTTGGAAACCAGTGTCCCCCAGATGCTTCACTGAAAAAAGAGTTCTGTGGTCACACAAATTTGTACAATGCTGCCTACTATATCCTCTGGGTGAGTAACAGTCCTGATTAAGTTATTAAAGACTCTGAGAATCCCTACGTCTGTTTACCCTGGTTTAATTGTTCTCTATCACGCTCATTTAGTCATGAAACACAATCACAAAAAAACTCTCAAACACAGCTTACAGAACAACTATTCCGTGAATCAGTCTGAGAAGCACTCGTCTAAGTTATGAAAACTTATAATAACTGCTTTACAATAGGGATTTAGGAGACCCAGAAGCTTTCACGACAGAGATAAATAAACTGCTCATGGTAATTATTTCCTCTATTCCTAGATGAGAAAACCAAAATCAGAAAAGTTAAGCAAGCCCCACAGAAAGAGAGCAGAGCAGCAAAGCTGGGATGCATATCCATATGCCTGATTCCAAACACCCATCACCTTATTATCTCCCTACCGGTCAATGGAGGAATGTCAAGACACCATAACAAATGGCAGGTGAAGCAGAACATGATAACAGTCTAATACTTGAAAAAATGTGGTTTAGTGCTGGCTTTGCCACTAAGTGATCTTGAGCGGGTTACAACCTTCATAACAGAGTATGTTGGAAACACCTTTTTTTGTTTTCTTCCTTGTAACTCAAAGAATCTGGAAAATATTTTGATGAAAAGCTCTTTGGGACACAAGAATCCTCCGAGGCTTTCCCATCTGCCACCATAAAGACGACCTAAAACTTACTGCCTTGTCATTCATCGGGTCCTGAACATAACAAATTCATTTTTTAATTTGTTTATTTCAATCCCTTAAGATATTCAAAATATCCTTTCAGCATGAAACTCTTCCCTTGCCCTTTCTAATTTTCCAGTAAAATCTTGATGATGTATTCCACTGAGGGCATATTAATATTCTGAGGAGATACAATACCTGTACTGCAGACACTAATTTTAGAACATTCATCACTGAGGATGGTTTTCTTCTTCCTGTCCTAATTTTTTTTTTCCAGGTTGTCAGCCTGTTGGACTACATTAAGCTGGGTGGTGACTTTCCTTTATTAAACATTTCTTTCCTGAGGGCTTGCCCTTTGTTAGGAATGGCAGGAGGCCCAGGAAAGGGAGAATCCAGAGCCCTTAGATGCCCTGAGCTTGCCCCCTAACTGGGGAGATAAAACTTGGAGCAACAGGAGACCACACAGAGAAGACCAACTGAACGGCAGAAACAAGGTCACTGTCAGGGAAGCTCTTTTACTGTTGCAGAATCCATCTTGGCTTTACCTCACCATTGTGATGAGGCAATGAGGTGAACTGGTCTCAATATCATTTCCAACTCTATGATCTAATGTCTGGTTTTGGTACAGCAGCAGCCGCAACACCACACTATTCATTCAATGAAATACTTCGTTGTGCAGGAAATATTCAAAATACATTCAAGTCTCCTGTTCTGCTGAAAAGGCAATCGGACTACTATCCTTTTTTATGGCCACCAGTCTAACAGTATATACTAGGATTGCTTCTCCTTCCTTTAGGGAGGGAAGGCCTCCAGAGTAGGATTGCTCTACCTGGGCATTACTGATATTTTGAGCTGGATACTTTGTAGTGGGGTGGCCCTGTGTACTGCAGGATGTTCAGCAGTTCCAGATGCCCACTGGATGATAATAGCAACCCCCACCCCTGATGTGCAAATAAAAAATGACTCCAGACATTTCCAAATGTCACCTGGGGGGACAAAATCTCTACTGGATAAGAATCATTGCTCTGAAGTATAATGGAAAAGAAAAATCTTAACTTTTGAGTGAAAAATGGATACCACTACCTAGTAACATCCTGAGATTCCCTCCAAGCCCCTGTGTGCAGTTGGGACTTCCCACAGTTGTTCACATCAAAGACCCTAATCTGGCAGCTGGTCTGTATCTTTTCCATTTGTCCTCCATTCCCTAATACCTTTAGCCACTCTACACACCAGGTTTTTGAGCTCTTTATCAGACTTCCAATAGGGACCCCATTCTCCGGGTTTTAATGACAACCAATCTTGAGCAATTTGGGACACATTTAGTGGCAAAACTAGGGAAGACTCCCATGGCATGTCATGGCATCATCTTCGAAAGTCTTGCTTCCTGGATGGTGAGCCAGGGAGATGCATCAAAACATGTATCCTCCAGTTCCCTCACACTGCAGGGTGAATCTCTACAGACTCAGCAGAGCCCACTCCTCAAGACCTCCACTCCTACTGAGCTAGGGTCAAACTAACAGTCTTACATCCGGAGCCTCAAAAAAGAGTATCCGTTGTTTAAAATCATAAAGCTAGCAGATGGAAGAGCCAGGATGTGAAGGTGGCCTTATCTACCTCCAAATGCTCAAGTTCTTTCCTTCACCACCACAGAAATGCATTCCTTCAGGAAAAATAGAAAGAACTGGGAACACCATGAAGGTCATTCCATATTTTCCCCCACAGACACGGTTGCATGCCTACACACATCAACAGGCCATGATATTCATCTAAAAAACATATAATGCTTGCTATGTGGCAAGTACACCCTCATTTAATCCTTATAAATAATCTTAACATCAAATATTCTCTTTATTCCTTTTAATTAGATTTCAGAAGTGGTTTTCTTGTCCATCAAACTTAGTTCCCCTTTCTGTTTTAAGTCTGCGGAAGAAAGAGCTTCCTACTGGTCAGTAGTTGTCCCTGCACTCAGGCCTGCACAGTGGGAGCTGCACCAGCAGGGAACCACCAGGCCCAGAGAGCACAGGGCACTTCCAGACCCCACCACCACCTTGGGGTGAGTATCAGTGAACTCTGGAACTGGGGCTATACTTTTGGCCTGAAATTCCTTTGCTCACAGCCTTTCCAGCAGCAGGATGCTCCTCGTCAGTCTCTTCAGGACCTCTGTGAGAAGGGGATCAGATGAGACTTCCCTCAAGAGTTCATGGGAGCCAGGACTGCACATGTGGAGAATGTCCCAGCCAGCTTCGGCCTCCTCTGACCTTGGGACTGAGTTCCCTGGGGTTGCACAGGATGGCCCCGCCCACATGGGTGGAGAAGAGTGTCACACAGAGTGATGTTGGGCCAGTTAACATGAGATGCCTCTCGCGAGGTTGGTGGTCAGTCCTGGAGCAGGAGCCACCAGAAGTCTCAGCTCTGGAAGACTGCCTGGATCTGGTCATGGAAGGTTCCAGGAGTGGCTCCCAGCTAATCACAGGAGTGGCTCCAAGGGCAGCAGCAAACTTCACAGCCCGGTGGCTGGTATTCCTGGAGGATGTGACGTGACCTCAGCCAGGTTTTCTCAGGCTGTCTTCACACAGAGCATAGATGCCATCACTTGTCCTTTTGTAGATGTACCAATCCACTCGAAAGTCAAGGTTGGCCCCATCTAAGTGAGTTCCTGCTGCAAGCAATTTGAGGACACCCTCCTCCATCTGTAGGATATCCAGGGCCCCAGACATTGTTGAAAATTTCCCTTTAAGTCACAACGAAAACTCAGAACACCACAGTATGGACTCTGCTCTGGGTAATGCAGAAGGGCTCTTTATTCCTATTTAAAGTAAACAGAAAGGATCCCTGGGTGGCTCAGTGGTTTAGCGCCTGCTTTTGGCCCAGGGTGCGATCCTGGAGTCCTGGGATCAAGTCCTGCGTTGGGCTCCCTGCATGGAGCCTGCTTCTCCCTCTGCCTGTGTCTCTGCCTCTCTCTCTCTCTCTCTCTATGTCTATCATGAATGAATGAATGAATAAATAAATAAATAAATCTTTAATAAAAATAAATAAACAGAGACACAGAGGTGTTTGTGATTTGACCAACATCACACGACTACTATGAGGTAGGACTGGACAAGTTCCAGAATGCTCCAATTACCTGTTAGTCCTTTGGAGGGAAAGAAATGTGTTTGGTATTAACCAAGTACAGTGATCCAGAGTTGTCCAAAGTAACAGAATCAACAGATAAGAGATACACATGTGAAGAGAGAAAAGAGGAAGGCAGATTTATTTTAAGGTATGGTCCAAGCAATTACAGAGGCTAGCAAATTCAACACTCACAGGGCATGTCAATGGGCTGGAAATTCAGGGTGATGCTGCAGTCTTGCCACTGACAACTGCAGGACAGGCCAGCAGGCTGGAAACTAAGGCAGAATTTCTATGTTGGAATCTTGACTCAAATTTCTTCCCATCTTTGTCCTGAAGGCCTTCAGATTAGATGGAGAATAATCTGCTCTTATCGAAAATCCGATTTAAACATTATTACATCTAAATAATACCTTCATGGCAATACTTAGGCTAGCATTTCACCAGACTCTAGCGCACTAGTCTAGACAGGGCACAACAACCTATTCAGGTTGACACCTAAAATTAACCATCACCCCAAGAAACAAGAATAAGGCACAAGTGTTGTTCTTAGCACCCACTGAATGATCAAGGGGAAGCTGGCGCTTTCAGTTCCAGCAGGAAGGAGGCACTGTGCTCAACAGCAAAAACAAGAACAGAGTAGTGGGAAAGGCACAAAGAGGATTAAGCACAAAGACTACAAGAAATGTGTTGAAAGCCAAGTACATTCGGAGAAGGCAGAGACAGGGGAACAATGCCCCTGGGTAGTGACAGTCCATGATGCTACAGGAATGAGCAAAACAGGATGGCTTCCTTCCTTGAAACCCACGCTTGCAAATGAGAGCTCACTTGTTTCAGATAAGCGTCCACGTTAGCAGAGCAGGTGTGGCACAGTCATGGAAATCATGTGGTTTAAAATAGCTCTGAAAACCTTCTTCCCACCTAAAACTCTCCTATCATCCCAAATGGCTTTTAAGGGTGTTCTCTGATGGTAAGCACATGAAAATACACGCCGAGCTCTTGCAAATACTCCATCTAGAGGGAGGCATGGAGGGACTGAGCATAAGTTAACAAGCTTCCTTTGCAAGAGGGATTTCCACTGCCCACAGTCCCTTCTAGTGCTGTCTGCATCCCTTGGCTTGGTTTCAGAGATTTTATGTTGTTGAGGTTTTTTTGGTTTTGTTTAATACGTTTTCTCCCTAATAAAAATGATTAGTGGAGAGAGGTCCCGAGTGCTGCAAAAATACATGGTAGATGTTATGTATTAAAAACTGGCTTGGGATCCAGGTGTCAGCTTCTTCTTAAAACTCAGCTCAGAGCTAGTTCCAGTTCTCCTTGCTATGTTCAGACTGGCCTCTGGAGAGGAAAATGTCCATGTGTAGTGGTTTTGTGAAATGCTTAAGTGGTACAAAAACAAAACTAACAAACAGATAACAGGAGATGACTCAGTTGTTCAAGAGAGAGATCACAGTTCCAAAATACATTCCCATTTCTCTTCCTTTGATAGCTGACTTTGGGCAATTAACTACTCTATGCCTCAGTTTATCCATCAGCAATACTCAACCGGTAATAACATTTGTCTGCCTTTTTCCTAACTAATAAGTAATAAATCAGGATGCTGGAACACTCTGTAACCTTAAAGAATATAAACCAAGCACAGAAAAATAGAGAAACCATCAATACCATCACCTTAGGTCAAAATCAGGATTTAAATTCCAGGCTCCACTGATGAAAGGCTAGTGGGTGGAAATGCTGTCAGTTGGCCCGTAGCTCTTGTCTCCATGTTTAACACATTCGCCTTCAGATCAAGGAGTCTTTAGTGAAAGACAACCTCACAGTACAGTAGCATTGTTATAATAGCAGATTGACAAAAATGGAGACAGATGGCTGCTCAGTGGCAGGTTTTTAAAATGAATTTATTGTTTATGAAATGTGCTAGATTGATGGTGCCAGTGACTGAGTCTGCCACTTAAAAGGAGAGATCAAGGGGGGACAATGACAATGACCTGGGCAGCCTCTCCATAATCCCCCCTACCCAGGCCCAGGCAGGAGGCTTGGGCTAGCTGCCAAGTCTCCGAAAGGGAAACAGTATTTGGACTCATGGCGACGCTCACTGTGGAACAAGAGAACAGATGCAGCCCTGTTGTATTCCTCACACTGGCAGAGAAAATGAGAGAAAATGCCAGTGAGTGCCAGTTGTGTGAGGATGGGAGAGAGATCAGGACTCTTCTCCTGGCTATTGTCTTGTGTGTTCATTTCTTGGGGAAATAGAAAGGCGCACGGGTTGAGCTAACGCATTCCCCCAAACAGGAGCACCAACCGAACCAGTGATGTACACAGTCATCGCAGCATTAATGCTTAAAGAGGTCACGACTGTGCTCATCGAATCTCCTGAGGTCTGACAGGTTCCAACTACCATTTCTTCCAATTCCACACAATCTTTTAGTTAGCCCTCCCAGGCTTCAGTGAGTTTTATGATGTCCTTCTTTCATCACATCAAAGGATTTCTGCCAATCCCAAACGGCCCAATTGTTTTCTGAGCTATTTTCTTGAAGGAGGCTCAAATTTCAGTAAAACACTCCAGTGTGGTACTCTCCCCTGGCACTTTGAGCCACCTCTAGCACCTTTTGTCAGGCACTGTGAGTCAGCGACATAAAGAAAAATCACATCCCAGTAAGAGGGACTGTAAACCAAGGAACGCTAGGCCCTACAGAGTACCAACTGGCTGAGAGCTTCCTCTACTGGCTGACCTGTTCTACTGTCTACTGTCTACACGCGAGGTTCAGAGCCATTACTGGACCTGTATGCGGTACCATAAAAGTATTCCTGCGATAAGCTGCACTCGATGGGTCAGCGTTGAATATTCTGTGATCGTAACCTTAAAAAACATTCTGGCTTGACACTCAAGAGACAAGGGCAATCTCTGTGAGGCATGTAGCCATGCATTCTGAACACTTCTGGGTAGCCTCAAACATATGTCCCCATAGTCCCCATCTGAGGGGACTGCTCATCTACGGGGCACCGTCCCTGATGCAGCCTAGCACAACATCTCTGCAGCTGTGCTGGGGGCTCTGCTGGATGTGGCCAGCCAATCCAATTAGAGCCCTTCTTGGATAGCTGCACAGTGAGATCTACACAGAGAGCCATCAGAAAGGAAGGACTCCAGAAGCTGAGAGATACCCTAAGACCAGGCAGGCCAAGCAGAAGCTGTGAAGTTAGAGGAGGGCAAGATGTCAGTCAATGGGACAGCCGAGGTGGGCCAAAATTGCTGTCACCACAGTGATGGAGCAGAACCAAGAAACAATCTCTTCTTGTTCCCATGAGTGACCTGGTATAAGCTTTGCTCCATGGCTAAGAGCTGGTTCCTAGGCTCCCTGCCTTTCCCCATGTACTATTTCTTAACTGACTCAACCTCAGTATGTTCCTGTTGCTCACATCTCACCAGTCCCTGTGCCTAACACGGGTATCACTTCACCATAACTTGGGTCAACTAAATGTGAGGGTCAGTGTAACTGCCGTGGCGTCAATTTATAACAGCTACATTTAGTGCCAGGGTGAATCTCCAAGGTGGCCTGTGGTTAGAGGAGGATTTACTTATGCACATCTTTACCTAGGCGTACATAGTGTTGAATGCCTACTATGTGCCAAGCAATGCACCAGGCACCAGATATGAAGGAAAATTAGAAATGGACCTCAAGCTCGACAGCATTCACAGAACTTGAACTACATCCATGGTTTTCTGATTGTTTGGCAGCATGCAGAAGCAAAAGGCACCCCATCTTCATCTCTCTGGTCAGAGATTCTGTAACAAACTCTGCCATTGAAGAAACACCACCGCCGCCAATGAGACGACACGAACGTAAAAGGGTTTAGCTGTATAGACAGCTAAAAAGAGAAAATTAGAGTTATACATCTAAAGCAAATGACTGAAAGGTTAGCTCTTTGACTCAAGTCCCAACAAAAATAAAGAATCAGCTGAAAAAAGATGAAAGCACTAAAATAGTGCAGGGACACTTTTTAATGGTATGTTTGTGATACAAATGCAATTCCAACCTGCCCAGGTTTGGTCAGCAGGCGGGAGAAGGAGGGCAACATAAGTTCCTATTGAGAATCAGAGGAAGCCTGGGTCAAGAGAAAAATACAAAAATGACTATTTTCCCCTGGGATAATTCTAAGGGAGGAAAGAGCTGCTGTTAGCCCTCCAAAAATGCTTTTGTGTAAATTAGAACAAGATGCCTCCTCTGGGCCGACAAAGCCCCATGCCAGCATGTACACCTTGGCAATTAGAGTATAGAATGCATTTCCACCTTCATTTCTCCTCTTGGCAAGGTGTCCTTGTGCAGTTAACAACCTACAAGCCCTTACATGGCAGAGAGAAAGTAGGAAGCAGAGAAAGAAACACAGAGGGGCAACAGAGTTGTGCAGAGAGAAACAGAAACAGAGAGAGAAAGAAGAAAACTGAGAGATGGGATGAAAAAAAGAAGGGAAGAGAGGGAAAGGCAGAGAAGGGAGGGAAAAGAAGAGGAAGGGACACTCCCGAGAAAAAGACAAAGGACGCCACGTGCTTTATAGCTGTTTGTCATGGCCAGTCAATGCTTGGTAACAATGGGGGAAGCAGGCCTTCCAATTCAATTTAAATCAACACACCTGTCTTGAGGACTGACTTGTGAAAACAAATCTGAGTGACCAGCTTCCTGTCTTGAGTGGCCTATTGCCTGCTCGGGAGAGCATAGAATAAAAGAAAATGTCTACCAGCCATTCTGGGAGCACCAAGGCACACATGATTAATTTTGACCAAAAAGACCCATTTCAGTCAAGGTAATGGAGGTCTCATGCCTTTCTTAGGCAACTGAAAAATCGAGCATTGACTGGAAGAAAATCAACTAACCAACCACCCACCCACCAGTCAACCAACAGAACCCTTGCCTGTAAGGCACATATTATTGAGACAAATATTTGCTGGAGCTTAATAAAAATGTCAGATGTCTGGTCAGGCATCTCTGAGTATCAAGGTTTTCTGTTCAAAACAGAAACCGTTGAGGTGATCCAACCCCCTCCATTAACACCACCACAAAAAATAAATTCTCTCTCACCTACCCCCATCTGCCATGTGACCTGATTTTGGCAATTTCTTTAGCAGTTTGAGGACAATCTCCTTATAGCACATGGCATTTCCTAGCTCAGCACCTCAATTACCAATTTAGAATCTCCCAAGCAGCTGCAACTTAGAAACATTTTTGTTTTAAAGACTCTCCAAAAACACCTGAAAATAGCCCTGGTCATTATCAGTTCAGTTCCAAAACTGAGGAATACCCAACAGCTGAGAACCAAGCTCTATACATATGAGCCCAGAATTCATAGATGTTTGCAGGAAGAACACTGAGAAAGGGAAAAGGTGTGCTAAAAATAAGACCCACTTGGATGCTTTCATCAGAAAGGTCATGTCCTCATTTGTTGGTTCTTTCGAGCATTCATTCAACACAAATTTACTAAGTCCCTGCCTGAGTATTAAAGACTGAGTCAGACTCTGCAGATAGTGCAGTGATGGAGAAAGAGGTAAATCCTGCCGTCCAGGAACTTACAGTCCCGTTATACAAAGAATGACACAACTAATTAATGATCTAGTAAGCACTATTACATAGTGACCACGAGTGTAACTGAGTCCAAGTACAGGGCACTAGACAGGTAACTGGGGTACCTGAGATATGAGAACAGGAGTTTGCCAAAGAGTTAGGAGACAGCAGATGAGGGAGGAGAACAGCCATGCAGAACGCCCTGTAGCCAGCTGGCTCCCACCCAGATCAAGAGAAGTACCGGGGTGGACATAGGCTTTCAGTCATTGGACTCTTGAAGACCAAGTTAAGGGTAAGCTCTGTTTACTACCTTTTAGACTGAATCATGGTTTTTCTCTTTGTCTCAGTTGTCTGAATCTAGAAACACTGAAAAGAAACACCTGATCTCTAGCCTGTGAGCTGGCTGCAATGATCCATTCTAGAGATGCCAATATAAAGAAGTTAACTCTTGAGATCCAAACCACAGGATGACACTGGGCTCCAGTAGCCCTCTCTACTTCCCAGCTCCAAATAAAGCCACCGCACCACCCAAGGGACCTCTCTGCTTCTCTTGGCAACAGATTACATAGCTCCCAGTATCTTCCATTAGCTGGAGCTTCCTGAGAGCTCTCCGAAGGCTGCCCTGCTTCTCTGTGGGAACAGAGTACAATCTCTTGACTTTAACATCGTCCGTTCCCTTCTAAGAAGGTTAAATAGCACAAATGGCTTTATTATATCTTTTTTGGGTCTATACTCCTGCCATTTAATCATTTTAATTCCTTTTACATTCATTAGAAAAGAGGAATGCCAGGAGAGGAGAATCCCAGAATTCATATAAGTTTGAGTAATAGCCCTTAAAAAAAAAAAAGGCATTTCAATTCTTTTCACTTCCCTTTCTCTAGTCAGATTCAGCTAATGGCATACAATAGAGGGAGACAGGGTGTTCTTCTAACATTTACAATATGCAATTTTGCAGCCAGCATAAGAACTAGGTGGAAGTCTTTCTGTTTCTGAGATTGCTGGAATTTCAGGTACAGTGTAGTCCAGAGATGGGAGATGAGTTTCTGCCCTGGATTTCAATTCTTTAATTGGCAGTGGTGATCAGGAGCAGATTCTTGATGATTCTGAGACTGCGCAGGTCTCAGCATGCAGGTCTGTGTGGTTAGCCAACGACACGACATGGCAGTAGTGTAGTCACAGCAAATGTGCCACACGTTTTCCATCCCTGGCAGTGCTTAAGAGAATTCATTGGCTTTTGAGCTTGACAGCCTTAGTTGAATTCTGGCTTAGTAGTTATCAGGTTATGATCTTGAAATTAAAACAAGGCCATAGAAGGTCATATATTAGATCTTCAAGACCTCATCAGATTAAGTTACTACCATCTGCTCTGACCAGGGGAAAATTGTCACAATCTTCACTATCCTACGCACACAAACATAGTCACCCAAACAGTAATAACCCATATTTGATTAGTCTGTGGCCCCCATCTGCTGCTGCAGGATCACCTGCCCTTGGGAAATTCTTCACATCTCCTGTCTTTCCATAGGTTTCTACAGGGTAGGTCTGTTCCTGCTAGTGGCACTGGTATGCCAGGCCTAAGGGATAGCACCACTCCCAGAAGTATCCCATTTCCCTCCACAATCTACCAAGACTAAACAGTCCCCACCACTCCCACTATTTGTCTTACAAGTGCAGTGAGTACCATTGCTCCTCTATCAGGTAACACTTCTCAGTACCAAGCCATGCTGAGAGATGCAGTGAAATGAGCATAATAGGTAGAATGTTAAGAATGACCCACCATGACCATCACCATTGCATCCTTTCCCTTTTGAATGTGTGTGGGATCTGTGGACATGATGAGACATCATTCCTGTGATTGTTACCTCCTATGGCAAAGGAAAGATTATCCAAATGGGCCTATTTTAACTGAACAAACCCTTTGTTTGTTTGTTTGTTTGTTTGTTTAAGATTTTTATTTATTCATGAGAGACACACAGAGAGAGGCAGAGACAGAGGCAGAGGGAGAAGCAGGCTCCCCGCAGGAGTCTGAAGAGGGACTCAATCCCAGAATTCCAGGATCACACTCTGAGCCAAAGGCCGACACTCAACTACTGAGCCATTCAGGCGTCCCCCTAACAAACCCTTTAAAAGCAGATTTCCCCAGCTCATGGCACAGGGAGAAGTCAGAGAGGAAGCTAATATACAAGAAGGATCTAACATACTACTGCTTGCTTGAAGGTGGAGGGGCAACATGGGAGAAATGCAGGCGCCCTCCAGAAACTAAAGAGCCTCCTCTTTAATGGTCAGAAAGAAAACAAAGATCTCAGACCATCAACCACAAGGAACTGAATTCTGTCAACAATGTGAATGAACTTGGAAGAAGATTCTTTCCCAGAGCCTCCAGGTAAAGAGCCCAGACTGGCCAGCCTTGGGAGACACTAAGCACAGTACCCAGCCACGCCTGCCTGGCCTTCTGACCTACAGAGCTCAGAGATTATAAATGAGTGTTGTTTTAAGCTGCTAAGTTTTAGTAGTATATTAAAAAGAAATATGAAACTAATACATGTCAAAAGGGAAGAAACAATTCTCTCTATTCAATGGCCCCACAGCAGTGTTCTTTGGCAGCCATAATTTACAGTTCAGGGAAACGGATCTTTCTGATTTCCAAGGATACATGGATCCAATGGGTAATGGGTCTAAAGATAGTCATTACTCAGTCTTCAGAGTTACCCTTTTTAGCTACTGGTTAAATCTCCGCAGGTCTTATTTCTTTATAACAAGTTCTTGTAGGAGGCTTCCCAATTCCACGCTGAAGAGACATAGAGGTCATTTCTATTCATTCACTCATTCATTCATTAAACAGTGGATGTCTACCACCGGCTGAGCTCTGTTCTAGGCTCTGGTGTACAAAAGAAACGCATCAAAGTCCTATATCTCACAGAGCTTACGTTTTCATAAGGAGTAAAGAGACAAACACATATCTATGTCAAGTGATGCCAACTGCTACGAGGTGAAATAGAGGAGAGTAGGAATTAAGAGAAACCCCAGGCATGGAGAAAGCATTTTATACACAGTGGTCAGCAATGAGCTGACAGGGGAACCATTTAGGCAACTAAAGAGTGAGCCACACAGCTATGTAAGGGAAGAGCACTGCAGCCAGAGGGGATTCTAAGTGTGCAGGTGCTGAGGTGGGAGAGGGCTTGGTATATCTAAGGACTGACACTGCTGAAGAGGAATGAGCAAGGAAGAAAGAAAAAGGCAATGAGGTCAGTGAAGTATCAGGGGCTATATCATGGAGGGCCCTAGAGACCACTGAAGAACTTTGAATTTGCCCTGGATGAGATGGAAAACGTTGGAGGGATTTAAACAGAAAAGTCACCATCTGATTTGCACTTCTGTGGCAGAGGTGCCAAAGGAGGCAGGGGAGAGTATATTGTGGGCCGGTAAACAGAAATAAGGGGGTGGGGATCCCTGGGTGGCGCAGCGGTTTGGCGCCTGCCTTTGGCCCAGGGCGCGATCCTGGAGACCCGGGATCGAATCCCACATCAGGCTCCCAGTGCATGGAGCCTGCTTCTCCCTCTGCCTGTGTCTCTGCCTCTCTCTCTCTCTCTCTCTCTGTGACTATCATAAATAAATAAAAAAAAATTAAAAAAAAAAAAGAAATAAGGAGGTGGGGGTCTGCTGGTGAGGCAGCGTTGGGAGACACTGAAAAAGAGTGCTAGATTTTGCATTTATTAGAAGGGGGGTTGGCAAGATTGGTGGAGGAGTTAGATATGGAATGTGAAGGAAAGAGAAGAGTCACGAAAAACACATGCTTATGCCTGAACTCGAGCAGTGGAGGTGGCCTCAGTTCTTTCCCAGAAGATACTTCCTGCTATCACTTCTGTTTTTTCAGTTCTCCAGGTACCACCACACATTCTGGAAGCCCAGTGGTTGTGATGTCCAGGCTTAACCTGAGATCCTTGCCTTGGGAAATAAATAAAATTCTGGACACAGCCAAGTTTGTGTTGGGAGGCAACCCAGGAGAGGCAAAAATCTTCCAAGCAATAAAGATTCCTGACCTAGCAACCAGCCTGTATGTATCCTTGTTTAACATGAAAGGGCAGAAAATACGGCAGTGGTTCCCCAGCCCCTAATTCCAACTGACTTACACAGTTTTGTCCAGCTCACGGGCATGATGTTAAACATCAGTATGAGTATGAAATCTGGAACCCAGTTCTAAGACATCCAGAGTCCCAGTTAAAGAACTGGTCCCAGCAATTATTTCCTGGGTTCTACAGCATTTCAACCCAATCACTGTTTTTATATACGAGCAGAGAACAAGTCCTGGAGTTTTCCTGACATGAAAATCACATAAGGGCTCTGCATGTAGGGTGCCATTTTATAAATAAGAAATATGAATAAAAGAAAATCTTTATACAGCTAGAAATAGTTCAGGGGCAGTTTAATGGGTGATCAGCCCATTAAACAGCCAACACTTGATGATGGCTCAGATCATGATCTCAGGGTCCTGAGATTGAGTCCCACGGTGGTGGGCTCAGTGCACATCAGGGAATCTGTTTTAGGATTCTCTCTCTCCTTCTGCCCCTCCCCTTGCTCGCTCTCTCTCTCTCTAAAATAAATAAATCTTTTTTTTATTTATGATAGTCACAGAGAGAGAGAGAGAGAGAGAGGCAGAGACACAGGCAGAGGGAGAAGCAGGCTCCATGCACTGGGAGCCCGATGTGGGATTCGATCCCGGGTCTCCAGGATCGCGCCCTGGGCCAAAGGCAGGCGCCAAACCGCTGCGCCACCCAGGGATCCCTAAAATAAATAAATCTTAAAAAAAAAAAAGTTCAGACAAGATGGTATATACCCATTCTCTAGACACCTCCCTACTAAGCACATGTATAAAACAGGAAAATGGTGCTAGGGGCACCAAAGGAGACCAAAATATGGCAAGGAGGTGGCCAGCTGATTTGGGAACCCAGGACCTGAAGAACAAGACAGTGGTGAGGCATCTTGCATCCCCCTGCTCAAAAGAAAAAGGCCACCCAGACCCAGAATCTCTGATCTCCAATTTAGCAATAGAAGGCCTCCCAGGACATTCCTCCCTGGAAAAGACCAGAGACTCTCTGACAACAAAGGAGGACCATTGGAGGCCCACCAGAGATGGCCAGGAGGCACTCTCCTTTCTAGCAGGCCTCACTCTCCTTTTCTACCAAGATATACCCAAGGGCTGACAGAGAGAGCCAGCTACAGTAGGCAGCCAGTCCTGTAGCCTCTTACAGTCTAAGACCCTCTTTCTCCACCCCAGAGACAAAGGTGGTGGGAGAGGGAAGAGAGAAAGGGCAGTCCCAGCAACCAAGCTGATGGAAATAACATGAAAAAAGCTGATAAAAACTAAAGAGCTAAAACAAACTTTAGTTCATAAATGATTCTGGTATTTTTGCAGCTAAGGATTAATAGGATGATATGGTAGGATTGAGCTGTGGAGCCAATAAAAAAGGTCTCCATAAAAGATTTTATCTAGAAATTGAGATGCCCGGGTAGGGTTGCCAGCAGTGAAAGCCCTTAACCTTAGCTTTATATTTTAAACACAGGCAGATTGAGGTTAAAATGAAATACACAATTTTATTGGAATACAGGAGCAAGAAAGAGACATTGGTCTGTATAAAGCTCTAAACTAAAATTTGATTTTCAGCTAAGGTGCTTTGGGGGAATACACATAAAAAAAGCTTTCAAATAAAACTGAAATATGCTTTTGAGTGACAGCTCAGGATAGGAGACCCCCTAGCTGCATCAGAAGGCCTTACTCTTACAAGCCAAATTTAAATATGAAAACAGACCATTTCATTAATTAAGGCAGAATTCAGGGTCCTGGGGATATCGGAAAATTTTTAACCAAGATGATCACTGAAAAACTTAGGAAAGTTCCCAAATCATCCATATCTGCAGCAATAAACAAAACAAGTTCTGCAGTCTTCTAAAACAAAGCTAGAGAAACAAGAGGGGTGAGAGGGTAATTCATCAACATTTGGAAGATAACAAAAGCTAGATGCTACCGACTGAATGTTAGTGCCCCTCACCCCCAAATTCCTATGTTGAAATCCTAACCCCCAATTTGAAGGTAAGGCCTTTGGAAGGTGATCAGGTCATGAAAGTAAAGCCCTCATGAATGGGATTAATGTCTTCTACCTCATGAGGTTATAGCAAGAAGACAGCCACCTATGAACCAAAGAAGTGAGTTCTCACCAGACATAATATCTGTCAACACCTTAGTCTTAGCCTTTCCAGCCTCCAGAACTATGAAAAATAAATTCTTTTTTTTTTAAGATTTTATTTATTCATTCATGAGAGACACAGAGAGAGAGAGAGGCAGAGACACAGGCAGAGGGAGAAGCAGGGTCCATGCAGGAAGCCCGATGTGGGACTCGATCCCAGGACCCTGGGATTACACCCTGAGCCAAAGCCAGACACTCAACCGTTGAGCCACTCAGGCATCCCAAGAAATAAATTCTTGCTCAAGCCACTCAGTCTCTGGTATTTTTGTTATAGCAACCCAAGTAGACTAAGGCATCAGATATGAGAAACTGGTTAAAGATTAATTCAAAAATGTGAAATATAACATCCCATATGGAGATGCTGTACAATCAGTTCCTCACTGAAGGTCCCTCCACAAATGACCTATTCTATAAATAATGGGGGAAAACTGGTTCTTATGAGAGCTTTCAAGAAGAGAATTCCCCTAATAATACTCAGATGCTTTTATTTTTTTTTATACTTTTGCATTTTTCCTTTGAGTACCCCATAAGATGCTTTTAAAACAAAAATTTTAACTAACATAATCTTGTTGGATACATTCCTTTCATAATGAAAGACTTACAAAAACCCATCAAACTACTGAAAAGACAATGAGGGCCAGGAAGCAGACTGCTCCCTGGAACATCATGAAGATGCTCAGTTATCACCTCTCCAACAACCTCCTATGTGGATTCCTCCAAGTGTCTTGTCTTAATTCCTTAGTGTGAGGCACAGGAACTAAATCTTTAAACTGTAAAAAATCTCCAGCTTGTTAAAAACATTGTGCTAAGGAAACAGTTTAGGTAATCTACTAGATTAAAGATGAGCTTTAGGCTTTTTTTTTTTTTTTTTTTTGCAACTCTTTCTTGATTATAAAAGTAGTACATACTCAATATTAAAAACCTTTGAAAATGCAAAAAAAAATATAAAGAAAAAATAAACAATCCTTCACATATAATGTACATGATGACTACAGCTAACAATGCTATATGGTATATTAGAAAGTTAAGAGTTGATTCTAAGATTTATCATAAGGAAAAGACACGTTTTTTCCTTATTTGTGTGTATATGAGATTATGGATCTTAACTATATTTACTGTGGTAACCAATTCACAATATAGAGAAGTCATTATGCTGTAACACCTTAAACTTACACAGTTCTGTATGTCAATTATATCTCAAAAATGGAAGAAAATCAGTTAAAAAAAAAACTTAATCTTCCCAGAGTTAAATACATTAAAAACTGCTTTTCATTTCTCTAGCATTTTATCTCTGAAGACATGCCTTCTTTCATTTTCATATATTTTTAAAAGATTTATTTACTTGACAGAGAAAGCACAGCCAGGGGGAGTAGCAGAAGGAGAGGGAGAAGCAGGCTGTCCACTTTGGGAGCCTGATGCAGGGCTTGATCCCAGGCCCCTGGGATCTTGATGTGAGCTGAAGGCAGACAATAAACCAACTGAGCCACCCAGGTGCCCCAAAGACACACCTTTTCTTTTTTTTTCTTTTTTTTTTTTTTTAATTTTTCATTTATTTATGATAGTCACACAGAGAGAGAGAGAGAGGCAGAGACACAGGCAGAGGGAGAAACAGGCTCCATGCACCGGGAGCCCGACGTGGGATTCGATCCCGGGTCTCCAGGATCGCGCCCTGGGCCAAAGGCAGGCGCCAAACCGCTGCACCACCCAGGGATCCCCAGACACACCTTTTCTTAAATTAAAATCATGTCATTTGAAAATAAAATATCCTGTTTTCTCTTTTATTTGCATTTTATTTTCCCATATCAGTAAATGCTTTTCAAAACATTATTTTGAATCATTACATATTATTTTATCTTATAGATGTGCCATAATTTAATTATTGTCCTTATCACTGAATCATTAGTTTACAACCAATTTTCTCTATTAAATGTTGTACTGAACATCCTTATATACAAATCTCTTTTCTACACGTCTAATAATTTCTTTCTGATTTGTTCACAAAATTGAAATTGTTGGGTCAAAGAGTATAATTTGTTTAAGGCCATGGATTAACTGACACACTTTTTTTTTTTTTCACACTACTTTTTAGAAAGATGTACTAAATTATACTCTACTCAACCATGTGTAGGAATACTTGCTTCACCAGATCCTTAAGAGAACAGATTCTTAACAAATTTGTGGGTAAGCTTCTGCTTCCACAATTAGCTGACTAGACTGTAAAACCTCCTACCTGAAAATAACCAGTAAATATATTAAAAGAAATATTCTTAAAGACATGAGACTTAGGGTACCTGGGTCGCTCAGTCAGTTGAGCGTCCAGCTCTTGATTTCAGCTCAGGTCGTGATCTCTGTGTTCTGGGATCCAGTCTCACATCAGGCTCCACAGGGAGTCTGCTTGTCTCCCTCTGCCCCTCCTCTTCCCTCCCCCCTCTCTGTCTCTCTCACTGTTTCAAATAAATAAATCTTTAAGGGGAAAAAAGAGACGTATGAGATCTATCAAGAAAAATGAAACTTGCAAGGAAAAAGATATGGAAGAGGAGAATAATTTTAAAAACATAAATTTAGGGTCACACTTAGAGTTATGGCTATTACTGACATTGAAAATGAAAGTGTCTGAGAAACAGCCAAGAGCCTGACAGAGTACAGCTTCAGCAGTCTCAAGCTGAGGGGTCAAACCTGGAAATAGCTAAGGAGGCTGGACTCTAGTAAACACCCTAGGCTTTCAGGATTGGAAACCTAAAAGGCCCAAGGTTTAAGGGTGAACCAGAAATAGACTACACCTCACAAACACTTAAATCCAGCTTGATTGGATTAAGGTGATCAGTTCCCTAGCCTAAATGCCTTACAGAAGCAAAATAAATCCTCTCTAGAGGAAGACCACATAATCCACAAATCACCTCCACCATTTTTCATACAAAATGTCTGACGCTTAATAAAAATATTACTAAGTATATAAGACTAGAGAGGAAAACATGAGGAATAAACCATTAAAGCAGATCAACAACAAAACAATCCAGAAATTATAGATATCATAGACTGATATGTTCATGAAACAAGATAAAAGTTAAAACTAGAAAATATTAAAAAGGAATCAAATTAATATCCTAGACTGAAAATATAATAAGTGAAATTTGAAACTCAATAAACAAACAACCTAAAAACAAACAAACATCTACTAACAGATGCATGATAAAATGTGGTACATTGGCACAACGTATTACAAATAAAAAAGAATAAAGTGGAATACGGATGAATCTTGAAAACACTGTGCTAAGTGAAATAAGCCAGCCACAAAAGACCTCATATTGTATGATTCTACTTATATGAAAAGTCCAGAACAGGCAACTTTATAGAAACAGAAGGTAGACTAGTGGTTGCCTGGGGGTAGGCAAGATGGGAGATTGTGAGAGGATAGCTAAGGAACACAGGGTTTCTTTAGGGGTTATATAAGTGACCTAAAAATAACTGCAGTATTATTTATGAATCTCAGAGCATGTACTAGAGAAGCAGGGATCATTGGGAGACTTTTCCAAAAACAAAAAAGATGTTAGGCCCCATCTCCTTCCCCCACCTCCCAACCTATATACCTAGACAACAGCAGCACCCAGCACAGCACTGACACCCTCCACCTGAAGCACACCCTCTGCCTGACTTCTTTGCAGACACAGCTCCTCCAGCCAGGCCTCAGCTCTAGGTCTCCTCCTACAAAACACTCAGCAAATCTTTTTTCTTTTTCTTTTTCTTTTTTTAAGATTTATTTATTAATTCATGAGAGATAGAGGGAGAAGCAGGCTCCTTGCAGGAGCCAGATGCAGGACTCGACCCCGGATCCGGGGATCACGACCTGAACTGAGGGCAGATGCCCAACCACTGAGCCACCCAGGTGTCCCAAGACTCAGCAAATTTTGTCAACGCATTATGCCCCACCCCAGAGCTCCCCTGTGGATCTACCCACTCCAGCCTTGAAGCAGCAACTTTCTAAAGTAGCTCAGGGTCCCCTCTCACAGAAGACCTGCACAAACCTTGCGAATACTGTAGGCCCCTGCATCCACCTACAGACCTGCCCCCTCCAAAATGGCCATGGCCAGAGCCCATCCAAAGTGGCACCACAAGCCTGATACTGTGTAAGCAGCCCTTACAGGGACCAGCACGGCTCCAAAATGACTCCTGGCCCAGGGAGAGGAGAAGATAACCACATACACACCAGTCCAATAGTAGGCTGAGGGCAGACACCTGGTAAGACTGAGACCCCACCCACCAACGAAAGTTTCTAAAGGGACAACACAGGGAAAGTGCCCTGAAGTTCTAACTAGGGCATCTCTAGCAAATGCTTGGTCTGACTCAACTAAGGCTCAAGGCAGAGACACTTTCTTAATTGGCAACTAAGTGGTCAATTCTTAGTTTCAGCTTAGGTCCTGGGATCAGACCCCAGGTCAGGCTCTGTGCTCAGTCCAGACTCTGCTTGTCCCTCTCCCTCTCTCCTCCCTCCACTTGTGCTTGCATGTTCTCTCACCTGCACACTCTCTCTAATAAATAAATATTTTTTTAATAAATAAAATTTATTTTAAAATTTTAGTCGGCAGCCCCAGACTGGCCTACTAACAACAACCCAGAACAAACCCTGCCTGCAACATGCAAAGAGAGCCATTACAGATGACTAAAGACAAAACATGGCTTAGCCACAATAGTAAGGTCAGATAATACGTCCAGGAGACACTCTTGATGAACAGAGAGTGAACAGGGAACCTGGCACTCCTGAGCACTACAGGGCCTCTTTTTCATAAGGCCACAACTTTCAGGGATGCCTGGGTGGCTCAGTAGTTAAGCGTCTGCCTTCAGCTCAGGGTGTGATCCCAGGGTCCTAGGATCGAGTCCTGCATCAGGCTCCCCACTGGAAGCCTGCTTCTCCCTCTACTTGTGTCTCTGCCTTTCTCAGTGTCTCTCATGAATAAATAAATAAAAATCTTAAAAAAAAAAAGGTCACTACCTTCAAGAGCCAGAGACCTGACTTTCCTAATGAGCAGAAGCAGACACAGAAAGTTAGACAAAATGAGAAAACTGAGGAATATGTCCCAAATAAAAGAACAGGACAAAATGACACCAATAGTCATAAACAAAACAGACAGGTAATATGCCCATAGAGAATTTAAAGTAATGGTCATAAAGATACTCATTGGACTTGAGAAAAGAGTAAAGGACCTCAGTGAGATTCTTACCAAAGAGAGAGAAAATATGATAGTCTATCAGAGATGAATAACTCAGTAACTGATATTAAAAAAATACACTAGGGGGATTCCTGGGTGGCTCAGCAGTTTAGCGCCTGCCTTTGGCCCAGGGTGTGATCCTAGAGACCTGGGATCGAGTCCCAAGTCAGGCTCCCTGCATGGAGCCTGCTTCTCCCTCTGCCTGTGTCTCTGCCTCTCTCTCTCTCTCTCTCTCTATCATAAATAAATAAATAAAATCTTAAAAAATACACTAAATGCAAAAAATGGATTGATGAATGGATTTTAAAAATGTTGTATATAATGGAATATTATTCAGCCATACGACAGAATGAAATTGTGCGAGTTGCAACAACATGAACAGAGCTAGAAAGTAGGCTAACTGAAATAAACCAGTCAGAGAAAGACTGAAATACCATATGATCTCACTCATAAATGGAATTTAGAAACAAATAAAACAAATGAATAAAGAAAGAAATAGCGAGAAAGGGAAACCTCAAAACAGACTCTTAGCTATAGAGAACAAACTGACAGCTACCAGAGGGGAGGTGGGTGGGGAAATAGAAGAAATAGGGGGTGGGATTAAAGAGTACACTTACCATGGTGAGAAATACAATAAAACGAAAAAAAAAAAAGTAGAATAAGATGTATTGACTAAACAAAAAGGGGTAAGAACATGGAAAATACATAGAAAGATATCTAAAGAATTATATGGAATTGATGAAAAGGCTACCACACCTATAACTGGAATTTCAGAGCAAAATAGAGCAAAAGTAATAACATGAAGAAATAATGATCTTGAACGTCCAAAATTGAAAACTAATCACCATGAATGTTGATTTAAAACAAAAACAAATATTATGTCACAAATTTGAAGGGATTTGGGACAGGTCCAACAAGAATGTGCCACTTTGGCAAGCATATTATTTTAAGCTGAAGGCAACTGAAATCCTGTAGGCTCAAGAGAAACTTCCACCTCTCCCTTAACTACATAGAAGAATCTAAAGTAAAAGGTCTTTACAGAATAAGGGTAATCACAAAGATAAATTTTATCTGAGTGACCCATCTGTACGGCAGGGCAAATAGCTAATTGCCAAACATCTGCTCCTCTTATCAATAAAGTGAATTATATTCCTTTCCTCTGAAGTCTCAGGCCCCTACTCCCTTCTTTTTAGAGTTCAGAATGATATATATGCCCCATTTTGCCTGACTCTCTTTGGAATTTCCATGTTTGTGTGGATTCCCCACAAGTATACTACAAAACTCGGTTTTTCTCTTATCTGTCTCTGTCAATTTGATTTTTAGTCCAGCTAGAAGGGCCATTGAGGGGACAGAGTTCTTGATCCCCAACACATTCAAGAAGTTCTATTAACCACAAGAAAGATACATGGAAGGAAGTCCTACGTAGATATACCACACTAAAACTTCTGAAATGAAAATCAAAGAGGAAATTATAAACGCAGGAAGAGAAATTCTCCTTATAAATGAGAACAGAAGATTCACTCTACAGGAAATACCAAAAAGTATTCTTTAGGCTCAATGAAGTCAAGGGATGCCAAAAGTAAAATGACCAAGAAAACTAGCGAATACATCGGTAAATGTAAAAGAATATTGATTCTATGGAATAATATCTTTTAGTATTTCAAATTTATAAAGAATTAAAATACATGACAACAATATCATGTAAGCTAGTAGAGAGGATAAGTGGATTCAAAGTATGTTAAAGCCCTTATATTATCTGAGGGGGATAAAGGCATTAAGTCTCTTTTACTTTCTAATATGTCAAAAATTTAAGACAATCACTAAATGAATAGAATATATTAAGGAAAATTTGAATTATCAGAAACAATTCAAAGGAATCAGTAAAGGTTAGAAAAAGAAACATACCAAGTAAGAAAACAGCTTTCACTAAGATGTACCAGTAACTACATTACATCTATACTGAACCTCAATTAAAATACAAAGATTTGTAAGATACATAAATCAAATGCAGCAATACACTGCTTATAAAAAGCAGTTATTAACTATAAGACCATTTAAATATTGAAAGAATAGAAAAGTCAGACCATTTGAAGGCTAAACAAAGGATCCTGCTATAGCTTATTGCCTATCAGACAGGTGAGCAATGGGGCAAGAGGCATCACCAGAAACAAACAAGGATGTTTCCTTTTTTTTTTCTCTTAAGATTTTATTTATTTATTCATGAGAGACAGAGAGAGAGAGGCAGAGACCTAGGCAGAGGGAGAAGCAGGCTCCATGCAGGGAGCCCAATGCGGGACTTGATCCTCCCACCCAGGATCACGCCCTGAGCTGAAGACAGACACTCAACCACTGAGCTACCCAGGCATCCCAACAAGGATGTTTCTAAGATTCACTGGGAATCTTAGAAACAATATATACAGTCCTAAAACTGTATGTACCTAATCTACATTTGTATGCAAATTATACGTAAAGCAATAAAGACAGAAGTAAGAAGTAAAAGGACATGTAAAAAACCTCATAGTCATAGAGGTGACTGGCTGGCTCAGTCAGTAGAGCATGTAACTCTTGATGTCAGGGTTGTGAGTTCAAGCCCCAAAGTGGATGTAGAGATTACTAAAAAATAATCTTTTAAAAAAATTCAGTCATAATGAGACTGCAACACACCTCTCCCAATAACTGAAGAACAAGCAGACAATAAATCAGTAAGAATAGAGATATAAACAAAAGGATTACAAGATTTGGCCCAGTGCTCGCTTCGGCAGCACATATACTAAAAAACAAAACAAAACAAAACAAAAAAAAAAAAAACAAGATTTGGCCCAACTGACAGAATGCACATTTTTCTCATGTACACACATATTATTTACCAAAACTAATGATATGCTGGGCCATAGAAAGGATCTCAAAATTTCAAAGAAATAAAACCATACAAACTATGTTGCCAGACCACTGGGAAATTAACCTAGATATGATTAAGAAAAATAACTGGAAAATATGTTTGGAAATTAGGAAATCCAATTCTAAATAACCCATTGATCAAATATGAAATTACAATGGAAATTAGAAAATATTTTGAACTAAATGGTATTGGAAACATATCAAAGTTTCTGAATTGCAGTTAAAGCTTGTGTAGAGGGAAACTTGTCCTTTAATAGTAAGGAAAGACCGACAATTTATCTGAGCAAACACTCAGGAAATTATATATATATTTAAAAAAAAGCAAATGAAGAAAATAATAAAAGAAAATAAATTATTGAAATAAACATCCACACAAAAGAGAAACAAAGACAAAGGTTCTTTCACTAGACTAATAGCGTAGCCCAGGAGTAAGAAAACCTTTTCTGGGCAGCCCCGGTGGCTCAGCGGTTTAGCGCCGCCTACAGCTCAGGGCGTGATCCTGGAGATCCATGATAGAGTCCCACGTCAGGCTCCTTGCATGGAGCCTGCTTCTCCCTCTACCTGTGTCTCTGCCTCTCTCTCTCTCCTCTCTGTGTATTCTTGTGGATAAATAAATAAAATTAAAAAAAAAAAAAAAGAAAAGAAAACCTTTTCTGTGAAGAGCCAGATGATTCTTTTCTTAGTCTTTGCAAGTCTTATGATCTTTGCTCAACTTTTTATCTGGCATTGTGGTGTGAAAGCAGCCAAAGATAATATATGAATCGGTGTGGTTGTGTCACAATAAAATTTTATGAACAAAAACAGGCACAAGGCTAGATTTGGCCCCCACAACTGTAGATGAGCCCAGAGCAAGAGTACAGGGTGTGTGTGTGTGTGTGTGTGTGTGTGTGTGTGTGAGAGAGAGAGAGAGAGAGAGAGAGAGAGAAAGAAACACAAACAAGAATTAGAAATTAAAAAGGAGACCTCATTACAGGTCCTACATTAGAAAAATTGTAACAGGAGTAACAGCTTACTATGAATAAGTTTGGGCTAATTAATTTAAACTTTTAGATGAAATGGACCCTAAGGGAAGCTCAACTTTCTAAAACCAAATACGAACTACAAATAGTTCCTTATCTATTAAAGGAATAAATCCATAATTAAAGGCCCTCCTTCAATGAAAATCCTAGATCCAGAAGAACTCACCATCCACTACCATCAAGTATTTAAGAAATAAATTCTAACAAATTCTGTAGAGCATTAAAGAATACCTTCCAACTCATTTCACGAGGAAAGCTTAACCCGGACACCAAAACTTGCCAAGGATGTTACAATAAAGGAAAATTAGAGGGTCATCTCTCACATTTACATGAAAGCAAAAACCTGGGGATCCCGGGTGGCTCAGCAGTTCAGCATCTGCCTTCAGCCCAGGGCCTGATCCTGAAGACCTGGGATCCAGTCCCACATCGGGCTCCCTGCATGGAGCCTGCTTCTCCTTCTGCCTGTGTCTCTGCCTCTCTCTCATGCTCTCTGTCTCAAATAAATAATATTTTAAAAAAAGATTAAAAGCAAAAACCTTACACGAAATTTTAGCAAATCAAATCCAGCAATATACTGAAAAGATGACACAGCATGAACAATTTACGTCTAAGTGTGAAAATAATGTTTTAACATTCGAGGAAAAAAAAATCGATGTTTTAATAAAGAAAGCGTAAAATAACCAATTGGAATAAAAACCACCTTGCTCCCAGGTGCAGGATCAGCAGCTCAGCTACTTCCAGGCGAAGGGCTCCTGGCTGAAGGAACTAAAGGACTTAACAAGCAGCTTTGATTAACAAGCTCATCAAGAGGCCACAGGAGCTAGAGTCTCCATGAAAACGGGTCCTCTTCCCCATGGTCAAAGCTGGATCCATCAGGCACACCTGAGATGTGCTCACAGCCAATCATCTACCCTCCCAAGGCTGCTCTTCCTGACACTTCCCATGGCTGTTTGTTACTTGCAGTCTTCCAAGCAACCCCCCCCCCCCGGCCTTTAGACTGTCCACATTTTGGGACTTGCTACCTAACAGGAGGGGAATATTATCAGACAATAATTCTGCTTTCCATCCAATATCCCGGTTCTCACTGGAGACCTGTGGTCAGAGGTTACTTGGATAAGGGGGTATCATACCTGTGCTTTTACCATTATGGTCCTGAAAATGTGCAGAAGTAACTGTGCAGAAGGGCACAGAAGCCTCCCCTCATCTTCTAGCCCTAAAATCAGTATCTTTCTTATTCTTTCTACATGACCTCTTTTTTGTACGCTGAAGAATATTTTGATTACATTAATTATAACCATGTATATGCAATATATAATATATAATAATATATATAATAACAAAGTAACCGCTCATTTTGCTACTTTTTTTAAAAAAAAAGTCTTCAAGGGCAGCCCGGGTGGCTCAGCGGTTTAGCATCTCCCTTTGACCCAGGGCATGACCCTGGAGACCCAGGATCCAGTCTTGCATCGGGCTCCCTGCATGGAGCCTGCTTCTCCCTCTGCCTGTGTCTCTGCCTCTCTCTCTCTCTCTGTCTCTCATGAAAAAATAAAATAAAATCTTAAAAAAAAAAAAAGTGACACTTTGGAGGACAGAGGGTGCTCCGAATTTGGGGTGCGCTGGGCAAGGCCTCCGAAGCACACCATAAATTTTCCAATGTTACACCTAAGACACGAGATACTGTCACCAAAAAATAAAAATAAAAATAAGAAAAAAAACACAAAAATACACGTGTAGGACTCACTGTACTCCGTACTCAAGCCATTTGCTAGTTTTCAAGGTCCTGCTACTCTCACTCTGAAAAGTGATGTGCCCTGGCAGCAGCGAATCAGTTCATTTGCATAATCTAAAAAAAAAAAGAAAGAAAAAAAATCCGAGTCGGGAGAACTCCCAGAAAAGGCAGCCACGGCTGCCAGGGCGGAAGTACTCACCTCGCAGCCGGAAGTCAGAAGTCTCCCCGCGCGAGGAGGGCACTAAGCACCCGGAAGCAGAAGTCCCTGGAGTCTCCTTTAGCAGAGCGGCGGCAGCGCCGCGAGCGGGGGACGGAGCCAAAGCGCCAGAGAATCTGCTTCCGGTGTCACCGGAAGGAAGAGGCGTCCCTTCAGAGGGAGACTCGGAGCTAGGCCTGCAGTGCACGCGCGCGTTGCCTGAGCTGAGCATGCGCGATGTCCAGTCCTGCAACCGCTGATGTGGGCTGGGCTACCTGCCGGTTGAGTTCCTGGGAATTGGCCTGGCGGGTCCAAGCTGGTGGAGGGCTGCGCAGGGAGGCCTTCTCGGCCCCTGCGTCACCTTGGCCTCCAGGTGTGTGCCCTGTGCGCAGGCCCTTACGCCGACCCCGGCCCCCCAGGCCGGGTCATCTCTAGCACCTGCCGACCGAGTGTTCACTTGCCATCTGGTTGATGAGCCACAGGTGCCCGCCAGGGTGCCACCCGCCCACATCAGCCAGCGCCCGGCACCTCCGGGTCTACCTCCTAGCCCACCAGCAGGCCCACCTGTGTCGGAGTCTCATCCTCCCTGCGGTTGCTGAGCTCCCAGGAGCAGGCGTCAGCACCGGCAGTAAGAAATTTCTGGATTCTGGGCCTGCACCTGTTGCTCGATGTCAGGCCTCAGGTGGATGGAGGTGGCCATCTGTTGTTTGCCTCGTGCCCTACCCAGCCCTTCGTGGCATGTTGGATTGGAGGGATGCAAAAAAGCTGGAAACTCCTGAAGACCTAATCCGGGAAGGGAAGCAGGCACATAGGAAGTGGTGGCTCTTCCCCGGGTGATGACCTCCCCAAGAATCATAAACATCCTATAATCCTTTTTTTTTGTTGTTTGGTTTTGTTTTGTTTAATGTCCTGCAACCCTTAATTAGTAACCCAAGAGTTGGGCTCTAACAGTTCAGGATGTTGTGAGGGCCTCATGGACTGGGCTGCTGAAATCAAACAGGTGCAGTACTGAGGTCTGACCTGAGAAAGCTATGAATTACCTCATTTTATCTCAAACATACATTTATTTTCATTCTTCAGTAATGTAGAGAAGAACTCGGGATTCTACAATATCTATAAATACATGAACTCCCTTTTTATGGAGCTTTTTTACTGCAATTTATTGGATGGCTTATTAACCTGTTAGGATATGGTTTCTGAGTATCTTCTTATTTTTTTTTTATTTTTTTTTTTTTATGATAGTCACAGATTGAGAGAGAGACAGAGACACAGGCAGAGGGAGAAGCAGGCTCCATGCACCGGGAGCCCGACGTGGGATTCGATCCCGGGTCTCCAGGATCGCGCCCTGGGCCAAAGGCAGGCGCTAAACCACTGTGCCACCCAGGGATCCCCTCTTCTTATTTTTAACACTTGGAGGGTGTCTTGAGTGTGAGACCTGTAGAGCAAATGAAATCTTTTTTATCTGTTTTAAGCTGTCATATCATATACTCATGTTGCTCTATTTCCACCTCCCCCAATTAAAAAAAATTATGTAGTGTCCATTTCATGCCTGGAGTTGAGGTGTAATAAACCGAATTACCAAACTGATCATAGATAGATACACTTACGGGCGGCTTATTATTTGGTAATGTATCATTTGCATCTGATTTGAAATGATAGCCTATATCCTACATTAATAGTGTTTTAATATATAAATTGTCTTAATTACCTGGGAAGCGGTCTTTGCATTAAACATTTTGAATTTATAGCAACCTGATATCTTTATAGTTTAGCAAGATAAAGGAAACCACCTTTATAGTCTATTCAGTTTCCCTTACAAACTGCTGATATTTTCTTCAAGATAGCTTTAGGGTCCACCTTGTGTTGTACACATAAAACATTTTCTAAACTGCATATAATATTTTCTATGGTTTGGTTTAGAATCTTAAAAGTCCAAGTTCCAACCTTCTCTCCCTGCCCTTTAACATACCTTTTTCATTTTGATATAATCTATTCTAGCATTTTAGAACAGTGTAAAATGTAAATGCTTTTATGTTGTTTACTTACTAAGCAGCATTTTCATGAAATTGTCAGTAGTCTGCCAAAAATGCAATATGTACAAAAAATTAGAAGTAGAAATTTGGTATGTCAGTATGCACCAAGAGCAAATTAAAAAATACATGCTTTGCCTTGTCAAAAGGGGGTACTCTCCCGCTGATTGTTACACCCAGGCCCATTATTGTTGATAGAGATAGATAGATAGATAGATAGATAGATAGATAGATAGATGATAGATAGATAGATAGATAGATATATAGATAGATAGACTTAAGAGAAAGCAGAAACCACAAATGTAAATGTAAAATCTCTGTATTTCTAGTAAACAAACTGTGTTTGTTGGGAGATGGGGGTGGCTTAAAACTACCATAGGCCAAACAAAACCACTTCAGGCTATATTTTCTCTGCAGGTCACCAGTTTGCAACCTCTGGTATGGACTCTTAATTTATTATAAAAGACTAGTAGTTTAACAGTCAACTTCAAAATTAAGATATCATTTTTCAATTGTGGAATGCATTGTAACTTTTTGCAGTTCTCTGAACAGGTATGCTTAAAGTATGATATACCCTTCTCTGTTACAAGATGTAACAGGCCTCATTGCTGTTTTCCTCAAGGGGTAATGGAAATAAATGTCTGAGACCTGGAGGGAAGAACAAAACAACAACAACAACAAAAATCAGTGTATTTTACCACATTAACAAAAAAAGACAAAATACGATCATCTCAACAGATGCAGAAATTTAACATTCTTTGGTGGAAAAATGAAACCTTTTGTTAACAAAGAATAAAAGAGAATATCCTTTATCTGTTAAAGACTATCAAATCTACAGTTATCATCACAGTTAATGGTAAGTTGTTCAAAGATTTGGCTTTAAGATTTGAAATGAATCAAAGATGCTTGGTATCACCACTTATATTCATATTTTAATGCACATTCTAACCAGTACAATGAAGCCAGAAAAATATAGGAGTTTGGGCCTTTATTTTTCTTTCTTTCTTTTCTTTTTTTTTAATTTTTTTTTTATTTATTTGCAGAAGGCAAGATTATATGTGTAGAAAGTTCAAAGTATAAATACATGTTATTAAAATTTTAAATCACATAAGGCTACAGGTTTCATGGTAAATAAACCAATTGTGATACTAACTTTACTTTTCAACTTGACTGGGCTAAGGGATGTCAAAATAGCTTGTAAAACATTATTTCTGGGTGTGTCTATGAAGGTGCTTCCAGATGAAATTAGCATTTGAACAGCAGATTGCTTATAGGTCTCCTTTACCAATAAGCACAGGTATCGTTCAATCCTTTGAAGGCCTAAATAGCACCAAAAAGGTGGAGGCAAGGCAAATTTGTTCTCTCTGAACTGAGCCATCCATCTTCTACCCTTAGACATCAGTGCTTCTGGTTTTTAGGTTTTGTACTTACATGGGACTTACATCATCAGCGCCCCAATCTCAGGCTTTTGGACTCCGACTGATTACAACACCCATTTTCCCTGTTCTCCACTATGCAGACAGCAGATGAAGGACTTCTTGGTCTCCATAACAGCATGAGAAAATTCCTAGAATTTATCTCCTCATATGTATCTATGTTTATCCTATTGGTTTTGTTTCTTTGAAGAATTCTGACAAATAGGCCAATTAATCATACTTCTTTACACCAGCCCCACCCTCCAGAAAAAGGAAAATAAAATTTAAAAGGGATTCCATTTGGAATAACATCCAAAAGCATAAAATAGCTATGAAAATAATCTAACAAAAATATGCAAGACCTCTATATAGTAAACCATGAAATCATTACTGAAGGTAAATTAAGGAATATCTAAATAAATGGAGAGATATGCCACATACAGGTACTGAGAGACTCAATATTGTCAATCTGTCAATTTCCCTAAATTGATTCAGTAATTCTGTGCAATCTAAAGCAAAATTCCAACCATTCTTATTGTGTGAATTGACAAGGTGATTCTAAATGTTACATGAAACTACAAAAGATCAAAAATCATTCTTGAACAGCAAAAATATTAGAGTGCCCATCTATTGGGTATCAATTATTAAATATTAAGTATTAAGAGAGTGTGGTATTGGAGCTAGGATAAGCAAATAATTCAATGAAAAATAGGGAGTCTAGAAATAGACCTACACATAAGTATACTTGACGTATGGTACTACTCATTTCTATTCTGTTAGCAAAGAGTTTTTTGTTTTTTGTCATTGAAAGAGTGTTGAATTTCTACATCTGTTCTACATCAAAAACCAAAAAAAGAAAAAAACATATTTTTCTTTTCTTCTTGAATGTGGTAAATTAAGTTGAAATCAACTTTTATAGGTTAATTCCTTTTTTTTTTTACTATTCTAAGAATATTTGTTCTAAGATCACATAGATGTTAACAATGTTCTAGAATCTTTATGTTCTCTTTTTAACACTTAGATCTATGATCCATTGAGGATTGACTTGTGTGGGGGATGGGTTGGTGTGAGTAGAAGTCAAGTTCTATTTTCTACATATAGATCCTACTTCCCCAGCACCATTTAATTCACTACTAAGTTAACTGAACAGACTTCGTGACCATACATAACAAAAAAAAAAAAAAATGTAGACTTTACAAGATTAGTTTAGTAGTCAGGTGACATATATACAAACATCAATAACAAATAGCAAGGGCTGCCTCACTAGTGCAGTCAGTTAAGCGACTGACTCTTGGTTTTGGCTCCAGTCATGATCTCAGAGTCCTGAGATCAAGCTCTGCATTGGACTCCATGTCAGCAGGGAATCTGGTTGAGGATTCTCTCTCCCTTTCTCTCTGCTCCTCATTCCCCTCTCTTAAAAAAAAAACAATGGGGAGGGGCAAGCTGGTGGAAGAGTAGGGTCCCCAAGTCACCTGTCCCCACCAAATTACCTAGATAACCTTCAAATCATCCTGAAAATCTACGAATTCGGCCTGAGATTTAAAGAGAGACCAGCTGGACTGCTACAGTGAGAAGAGTTCGTGCTTCTATCAAGGAAGGAAGACCGGGAAAAAGAAATAAAGAAACAAAAGGCCTCCAAGGGGGAGGGGCCCCGCGAGGAGCCGGGCTGAGGCCGGGGCGAATGTCCCCAGGACAGGAGAGCCCCGTCCTGGAGAAGCAGAAGCTGCACCAACCTTCCCGGGGGGGAAAGGGGCCCGCAGGGAGTTAGAGCAGGGCCCAGGAGGGCGGGGATGCCCTCGGGCTCCCGGGGCACTAACAGGCACCTGCGCCCCGGGAGAGCGCCCGGAGCTCCCTAAGGGCTGCAGCGCGCACAGCGGGACCCGGAGCAGCTCGGAGGGGCTCGGGGGTGGCTCTGCGGAGGGGGCTGCGCAGGGAGCGCGAATCCAACAGCGCAGGCCCCAGGGCACTGGGCGCCGGGACACAGCCCAGGATCCGGCCTCCCCCCGGGACAGGCAGAGGCCGGGAGGGCCCAGGACCGCAAAGACACTCCTGCCCCGAGCTGAGCAGATCAGCGGCCCCACCCCAGAGCCTCCAGGCCCTGCAGACGGAGAGCTCCAGAGCTACTGCGGGAGCTGACTCCAGGGCTGCAGAGCTGGCCCCGCCACTGCGGATGTTCCTCCTGGGGCCTCACGGGGTAAACAGCCCCCACTGAGCCCTGCACCAGGCAGGGGCAGAGCAGCCCCCCCAAGTGCTAACACCTGAGAATCAGCACAGCAGGCCCCTCCCCCAGAAGACCAGCTAGACGGACCAGTTCCAGGGGAAGTCAAGGGACTTAAAGTATACAGAATCAGAAGATACTCCCCCGTGTTTTTTTGTTTTGTTTTGTTTTGTTTTTTTCTTCTTCTTCTTTTTGATTTCTGTTTGCTTCCCCCACCCTTTTTTTTTCTTTCTTTCTTTTCCTTTCTCTTTTTTTCTTTTTCTCTTCCATTTTTCTTTTTTCTTTTTCTCTTTTCTTTCCTTCTTTCTCTCTCATTTTCTCCTTTTCCCAATACAACTTGTTTTTGGCCACTCTGCACTGAGCAAAATGACTAGAAGGAAAACCTCACCTCAAAAGAAAGAATCAGAAACAGCCCTCTCTCCCACAGAGTTACAAAATATGGATTACAATTCAATGTCAGAAAGCCAATTCAGAGGCACTATTATACAGCTACTGGTGGCTCTAGAAAAAAGCATAAAGGACTCAAGAGACTTCATGACTGCAGAATTTAGATCCAATCAGGCAGAAATTAAAAATCAATTGAATGAGATGCAATCCAAACTAGAAGTCCTAACGACGAGGGTTAATGAGGTGGAAGAATGAGTGAGTGACATAGAAGACAAGTTGATGGCAAAGAGGGAAACTGAGGAAAAAAGAGACAAAAGACCATGAGGATAGATTAAGGGAAATAAACGACAGCCTGAGGAAGAAAAACCTATGTTTAATTGGGGTTCCTGAGGGCGCTGAAAAGGCCAGAGGGCCAGAATTAGTATTTGAACAAATCCTAGCTGAAAACTTTCCTAATCTGGGAAGGGAAGCAGGCATTCAGATCCAGGAAATAGAGAGATCCCCCCCTAAAATCAATAAAAACTGTTCAACACCTCGACATTTAATAGTGAAGCTTGCAAATTCCAAAGATAAAGAGAAGATCCTTAAAGCAGCAAGAGACAAGAAATCCCTGACTTTTCTGGGGAGGAGTATTACGGTAACAGCAGACCTCTCCACAGAGACCTGGCAGGCCAGAAAGGGCTGGCAGGATATATTCAGGGTCCTAAATGAGAAGAACATGCAACCAAGAATACTTTATCCAGCAAGGCTCTCATTCAAAATGGAAGGAGAGATAAAGAGCTTTCAAGACAGGCAGGAACTGAAAAAATATGTGACCTCCAAACCAGCTCTGCAAGAAATTTTAAGGGGGACTCTTAAAATTCCCCATTAAGAAGAAGTTCAGTGGAACAATCCACAAAAACAAGGACTGAATAGATATCATGATGACACTAAACTCATATCTCTCAATAATAACTCTGAACGTGAACGGGCTTAATGACCCCATCAAAAGGCGCAGGGTTTCAGACTGGATAAAAAAGCAGGACCCATCTATTTGCTGTCTACAAGAGACTCATTTTAGACAGAAGGACACCTACAGCCTGAAAATAAAAGGTTGGAGAACCATTTACCATTCAAATGGTCCTCAAAAGAAAGCAGGGGTAGCCATCCTTCTATCAGATAAACTAAAATTTACCCCGAAGACTGTAGTGAGAGATGAAGAGGGACACTATCTCATACTTAAAGGATCTATCCAACAAGAGGACTTAACAGTCCTCAATATATATGCCCCGAATGTGGGAGCTCCCAAATATTTAAGTCAATTAATTACCAAAGTGAAGAAATACTTAGATAACAATACACTTATACTTGGTGACTTCAATCTAGCTCTTTCTATACTTGACAGGTCTTCTAAGCACAACATCTCCAAAGAAACAAGAGCTTTAAATGATACACTGGACCAGATGGATTTCACAGATATCTACAGAACTTTACATCCAAACTCAACTGAATACACATTCTTCTCAAGTGCACATGGAACTTTCTCCAGAATAGACCACATACTGGGTCACAAATCGGGTCTGAACTGATACCAAAAGATTGGGATCGTCCCCTGCGTATTCTCAGACCATAATGCCTTGAAATTAGAACTAAATCACAACAAGAAATTTGGAAGGACCTCAAACACATGGAGGTTAAGGACCATCCTGCTAAAAGATGAAAGGGTCAACCAGGAAATTAAGGAAGAATTAAAAAGATTCATGGAAGCTAATGAGAATGAGGATACAACCGTTCAAAATCTTTGGGATGCAGCAAAAGCAGTCCCAAGGGGGAAATACATCGCAGTACAAGCATCCATTCAAAAACTGGAAAGAACTCAAATACAAAAGCTCACCTTACACATAAAGGAGCTAGAGAAAAAACAGTAGATAGATCCTACACCCAGCAGAAGAAGAGAGTTAATTAAGATTCAAGCAGAACTCAACGAAATCGAGACCAGATGAACTGTGGAACAGATCAACAAAACCAGGAGTTGGTTCTTTGAAAGAATTAATAAGATACAGAAACCATTAGCCAGCCTTATTAAAAAGAAGAGAGAGAAGACTCAAATTAATAAAATCATGAATGAGAAAGGAGAGATCACTACCAACACCAAGGAAATACAAACAATTTTAAAAACATATTATGAACAGCTCTACGCCAATAAATTAGGCAATCTAGAAGAAATGGACGCATTCCTGGAAAGCCACAAACTACCAAAACTGGAACAGGAAGAAATAGAAAACCTGAACAGGCCAATAACCAGGGAGGAAATTGAAGCAGTCATCAAAAACCTGCCAAGACACAAAAGTCCAGGGCCAGATGGCTTCCCAGGGGAATTCTATCAAACATTTAAAGAAGAAACCATACCTATTCTGTTTGGAAAGATAGAAAGAGATGGAGTACTTCCAAATTCATTCTATGAGGCCAGCATCACCTTAATTCCAAAACCAGAGAAAGACCCCACCAAAAAGGAGAATTACAGACCAATATCCCTGATGAACATGGATGCAAAAATTCTCAACAAGATACTAGCCAATTGGATCCAACAGTACATTAAGAAAATTATTCATCATGACCAAGTAGGATTTATCCCTGGGACACAAGGCTGGTTCAACCCTCGTAAAACAATCAGTGTGATTCATCATATCAGCAAGAGAAAAACCAAGAACCATATGATCCTCTCAGATGCAGAGAAAGCATTTGACAAAATACAGCATCCATTCCTGATCAAAACTCTTCAGAGTGTAGGGATAGAGGGAACATTCCTCGACATCTTAAAAGCCATCTACAAAAAGCCCACAGCAAATATCATTCTCAATGGGGAAGCACTGGGAGCCTTTCCCCTAAGATCAGGAACAAGACAGGGATGTCCACTCTCACCACTGCTATTCAACATAGTACTGGAAGTCCTAGCCTCAGCAATCAGACAACAAAAAGACATTAAAGGCATTCAAATCGGCAAAGAAGAAGTCAAACTCTCCCTCTTCACTGATGACATGATACTCTACATAGAAAACCCAAAAGCCTCCACCCCAAGATTGCTAGAACTCATACAGCAATTTGGCAGCATGGCAGGATACAAAATCAATGCTCAGAAATCAATGGCATTTCTATACACTAACAATAAGACTGAAGAAAGAGAAATGAAGGAGTCAATCCCATTTACAATTGCACCCCAAAGCATAAGATACCAGGGAATAAACCTAACCAAAGAGGTAAAGGATCTATACCCTAAAAACTATAGAATACTTCTGAAAGAAATTGAGGAAGACACAAAGAGATGGAAAAATATTCCATGCTCACGGATTGGCAGAATTAATATTGTGAAAATGTCAATGTTACCCAGGGCAATTTACACGTTTAATGCAATCCCTATCAAAATACCATGGACTTTCTTCAGAGAATTAGAACAATTTATTTTAAGATTTGTGTGGAATCGGAAAAGACCCCGAAGAGCCAGGGGAATTTTTAAAAAAGAAAACCATATCTGGGGGCATCACAATGCCAGATTTCAGGTTGTACTACAAAGCTGTGGTCATCAAGACAGTGTGGTACTGGCACAAAAACAGACACATAGATCAATGGAACAGAATAGAGAACCCAGAAGTAGACCCTGAACTTTATGGTCAACTAATATTCGATAAAGGAGGAAAGACTATCCATGGAAGAAAGACAGTCTGTTCAATAAATGGTGCTGGGAAAATTGGACATCCACATGCAGAAGAATGAAACTAGACCACTCTCTTTCACCATACACAAAGATAAACTCAAAATGGATGAGAGATCTAAATGTGAGACAAGATTCCATCAAAATCCTAGAGGAGAACACAGGCAACACCCTTTTTGACCTCAGCCACAGTAACTTCTTGCAAGATACATCCACAAAGGCAAAAGAAACAAAAGCAAAAATGAACTATTGGGACTTCATCAAGATAAGAAGCTTTTGCACAGCAAAGGATACAGTCAACAAAACTCAAAGACAACCTACAGAATGGGAGAAGATATTTGCAAATGACGTATCAGATAAAGGGCTAGTTTCCAAGATCTATAAAGAACTTATTAAACTCAACACCAAAGAAGCAAACAATCCAATCATGAAATGGGCAAAAGACATGAAGAGAAATCTCACAGAGGAAGACATAGACATGGCCAACAAGCACATGAGAAAATGCTGTGCATCACTTGCCATCAGGGAAATACAAATCAAAACCACAATGAGATACCACCTCACACCAGTGAGAATGGGGAACATTAACAAGGCAGGAAACCACAAATGTTGGAGAGGATGCGGAGAAAAGGGAACCCTCTTACACTGTTGGTGGGAATGTGAACTGGTGCAGCCACTCTGGAAAACTGTGTGGAGGTTCCTCAAAGAGTTAAAAATAGACCTGCCCTACGACCCAGCAATTGCACTGTTGGGGATTTACCCCAAAGATTCAGATGCAATAAAACGCCGGGACACCTGCACCCTGATGTTTCTAGCAGCAATGTCCACAATAGCCAAACTGTGGAAGGAGCCTCGGTGTCCATCAAAAGATGAATGGATAAAGAAGATGTGGTCTATGTATACAATGGAATATTACTCAGCCATTAGAAACGACAAATACCCACCTTTTGCTTCAACGTGGATGGAACTGGAAGGTATTATGCTGAGTGAAGTAAGTCAATCGGAGAAGGACAAACAGTGTATATTCTCATTCATTTGGGGAATATAAATAATATTGAAAGGGAATAGAAGGGAAGGGAGAAGAAATGTGTGGGAAATATCAGAAAGGGAGACAGAACATAAAGACTCCTAACTCTGGGAAACGAACTAGGGGTGATGGAAGGGGAGGAGGGTGGGGGGTGGGGGTGAATGGGTGATGGGCACTGAGGGGGGCACTTGACGGGATGAGCACTGGGTGTTATTCTGTATGTTGGCAAATTGAACACCAATAAAAAATAAAGTTATTATTTAAAAAATTAAAAAATAAAAATAAAAATAAAAAATCCTATATGGAAAAAAAATAAATAAAAAAATTTTAAAAATTAAAAAAATAAATCTTAAAAAAAAGGAAATAGCAACAAGAACAAACTAATTCTTGAGTTGAAGGGAGAAACTGATTTTCAGAGTTGCCACATTATTTTAAACATCCAATTTTCAACATATAATTATGAGACATGCATAGAAATAAGTAAGTATGACCCATAAACAGAGGGGCAAAAGAAAGCAATAAGAAGTGTCCCTGAGGAAGCCCAAATGTTGCACTTAATTAGAAAAAAATTCACAAACTTTACAATTAGATATTTTAAATGTGTCCAAAGAACTAAAGGAATTAAAGAACTAAAAGAATTAAAGGAAAGTATGAGGATGATGTCTTAATAGAGACTATCAATAAGGATAAAAATTATTAAAACAAAATTCTAGAGTTGAAAAACACAAAAACTTAAATGAGAGTTCAGTACGGGGCTCAAGAGTCCATTTGAATGGGCAGAATAAGAATCAGCACACTTGAAGATAAGTCAATTAAGTCAATGAAGATTATCCAGTGAGTAATAGAAAGAAAAAAAGAATAGAAGAAAAAAAAAAAAAGGAGAGTCAGAGAAACATGGGCCAGGTCAAGCACACCAATATATGCATAATAGGAGACCCAAAAGCAGAAGGGTCTATGTTCATAAGAGGGATTGGTCTGTAATTTTCTTGTAATGTCTCTGTTTAGTTTTGGTATTAAGGTAATGCTGGCCTCATAGAATGAATTCAGAAATATTCCCTCTGCTTCTATCCCCTGACAGAGATTATAGAGAATTAGTATAAAGCTTCTTTAAATGTTTGATAGAATTCAGCAGTGAACTCATCTTGGCCTGGTGCTTTCTGTTTTGAAAGGTTAATTATTGATTCGATTTTTAAAGTAGATAGGCCTATCCTATTGTCTATTTCTTCTTGTGTATATTTTAGCAGGTTGTGTCTTTCAAGGAATTGGTCCATTTCATCCAGGCTGTCAAATTTGTGAACACACAGTTGTTCATACTATTCCCTTATTATCTTTTTAATTTCCATGATATCTGTAGTCATATCCTCTATTTCATTTTTCATATTAGTCATTTGTATCCCATCTCTTTTTTTCTTAGTTAGCAAGAACTTATAGATTTTATTATTGTTTTCAAAGAACCAGCTCTTGGTGTCCTTGATTTTCTCTATTGATTTCCTGTTTTCAATTTCAATGATTTCTGCTCTAATGCTTATTTCATTTATTCTGCTTACTTGGGATTTAAGCTTCTCCCTATTTTCTGTTTTCCTAAGGTGGAATGTTAGACAGTTGATTTTAGATATTTCTTCTCTTCAACATATGCCTTCAAAACTAGACAAGGACACTATAAGAAAAGAAAATTTCAGGTCAATACTCCTGATGAAATTAGATGCTAGAAATTCTCAGCAAAATACTGGCAAACCAAATTCAACAAAATATCAAAAGGATTGTATACTGTGGTCAAGTGGGATTTATTTTAGGGGTAGAAGGATGATTCAACACCCATAAATCAATCTGTGTAATACATGAATAAAATGAAGGATAAAGATTATATGATCATCTCAACAGATGCAGAAAAAGCATTTGACAAAATTCAACATCTACTCATGATAAAAACTATAAAAACTCAGATATAGAACAAATGTAGTTCAATATAATAAAAGTGATATATGATAAGCCCATAGTTAATATCATACTCAACAGTGAAAAGCTAAAAGCTTTTTCTCTAAAATTAAGTATAAGACAACAGTGCCCACTCTTGCCACTCCATTCAACGTATTCTGGAAGTATTAGCCAGAGTAATTAGGCAAGAAAAATAGATAAATAAATAAAAGGCATCCAAGTAAGAAAGGAAAAAGTAAAATTGTCTGTCTTTGCAGAGAACATGATCTTATATATAGGAAACCCTGAAGACACCACCAAAACGCTTAGAACTAATGAATGAACTTAATTAAGTGGCTTGATTCAAAATCAACTTACAAACATACAGCATACAAAAATCAGTTGCATTTCTATATACTAAAAACAAATTATCTAAAAAAGGAAAAAATAATTACATTCACAATAGTATCAAAAAGAATAAAATACTTAGAAATCAATTTAACCAAAGAGATGAAAGATCTGTGCACTGAAAACTATAAAACAGTGATGAAAGAAATTAAAGAAGAAATAAATAAATGGTAAGATAGCCACTGCTTATGGATTGGAAGATTTAATATTGTTTAAAAAAGTCCATAACACCCAAAGTGGTCTACAGCTTTAATGCAATCTCTATCAAAATTCCAATGGCATTTTTTACAAAAATAGAAAAAAATTCTAGAAGTCATGTGGAACTAGAGACCCTGAATAGCTAAGGCAATCTTGAGGCAGAAGAACACAGAGGCATCACACTTCCTGATTTCAATATATATTACAAAATGTACAAAAGCTCTAGTAACCAAAGCAGTATGGTACTGACATAAGAACAGACATACAGACCAATGGAACACAGCACAGAGCCCAAAAATAAATCTACTCTTTAGATTTTCAATAAAGATTCCAGAAAAACACACAATAGGAAAACAATAGTCCCTTCAATAAATCATGCTGGAAAAACTGGGTATCACATGCAAAAGAATTAAACTGAGTCCTTTCCTCATACTATGTACAAAAACCAATTAAAAATAAAGTCTTAAATGTAAGATCTAAAACTTTAAAAGCAATAGAAGAAAACAGAGGGAAAAATCTTCATGACGATAGTCTGGACAATGATTTTTGTTTGGATATTACCCCCAAAGCAAAAATGGACAAGTGGGATTGCTTCAATTTAAAAAAATCTTCTATACAGTGAAGGGAACAATCAACAGGGTGATAAGACAACCAAAAGAATGGGAGAAATTATGAGCAAATCCTGTATCTGATAAGGGATTATGATCCAAAATATTTAAGGAATTCAAACAACTCAATAGCAAAAACACCCAAGTAATCCAATTGAAAAATGGGCAAAGGACATAAATAGATATTTCTCAAAAGAAGACATATGTCAGGGAAATACAAACCAAAGCTACAATGTGATATCTACTCACACCTGTTAGAATGGCTATTTTCAGAAAAAGTAAATATAAGTATCAGTGAGAATGTGGAAGAAAGGGAACTCTTGTACACTGTTGGTAGCAATGGAAGCTGATGCAGCCACTATGGAAAACAGTATGGAGATTCCTCAAAAACTAAAAATAGAACCCCTATATGTTCCAGCAATCAGCCTTTTTGGTGTATATCCAAAGGAAATGAAATCACCACCTTGAAATGATATGTATACTCCCAAATTTATTGCAGCATTATTCACAGTAGCTAAGTTTAGGAAACTTACCTAATGTTGACAGATGAATGGATAAAGAATGCATGGTGTGTGTGTGTGTGTGTGTGTGTGTGTGTGTATGTGTGTGTGTGTAAAACATGTTTGCTTGATATTATGGAATACCATTCAGCCATTAAAAAGAGGGAAATCCCACCATTTATGACAACATGAGTAAACCTGAAGGACATTATGCTAAGTGAAATAAGACAGACATAGAAAGACAAACGTTGCATAATTTTATTTGTATATGAAATTTTTAAAAGTTGAGCTGACAAAAACAGAGTAAAATGATGGTTTCCAGGGTCTGGGAGATGGGGGGAGATGGCAAGATGTTAGTCAGAGGGTACAAAATTCAGTTGTGCAAGATGAGTAAGTTCTGGAGATCTAATATATAGCATGGGGAATATATTTAATTGTACTGTATTGCGATTCAGTAAACTTTGCTCAGAGAATAGATCTTGAGTGTTCTCACTTGTGTTAGGTGATGGATATGTTAATTTGCGTGACTGTGATAATCATTTCACAGTGTATATGTGTATGAAAACATCACATTGTATACCTTAAATATACACAATTTTTTATTTTTATAATTATAATACAATAAAGCTAAGGGGAAAACTCCCCACAGCTAACCTCATACTTAACAGTGAAAGAGCTTTCCCCTTATCCTCAGGAGGGAGAGAAAGATGTCCAATCTCACTACTTCTATTCGACACAGGCAATGAAAGAAAAAAATACATAGGACCCCATCGAAATTGAAAACTCTTAAAAGGACACTATCAAGAAATTGCAAAGATAACTCACATGATAGGCCACAATATCAGCAAACTGTGTGTCTGATCAGAGTCTAACGTCCAGAATATAAAAAGAACCAGTTTGAGTCAACAATGAAAAGACAACCCAATTTAAAAATGGGAAAGCATCTGATTAGACATTTCTTCAAGGAAGACACACAAGTGGCCAATAAGCATATGAACAGATTCTCACTATCATTAGTCATTAGGCAAATGCATGTGAAGTCAGAGTGAGATACTACTTCATATCCACTAAATGGCCATAATTTACAAAAATGGGCAAACAATAAAGGAGTTTGTGGAGAATTTGAAGCCATCATCACTGCTACTGAGAATGTGAAACAGTGCAGCTGCTTTGGAAAACAGTGTAGTAGTTCCTCAAAACATTAAACAGAATTGCCCTATGACCCAGCATTTCATTCCTAAGTATATACCCAAAAGAACTGAAATTACATGCCATATAAAATTGTGGATCAATGTTCACTGAAGCATTATTTCCTATAGCCAAAAGGTGAACACCACCTACATGTACATTAACTGGTGAACAGGTAAGCAAATGTCTATCCCTACTATAGAATATTATTCAGTCATAAAAAGGAATGAAGTATTGGTAAATCCTACACAGTGGATAAATTTTGAAAAAATTTTACTAAGTGATAGAAGCTAGACACATTATATAACAAATTGTATCATTCCACTTACATAAAATGTCCAGAATAGTCAAATACATAGAAGAATAGATGAGTGATTGCCAGTGACTGTGGGGGGAGAAGAAATAGGGAGTCACTGCTAATGGATATGGAGTTTTCTTTTGGGGTGATGCAAATATCCTGAACTTATGTAGTGGTGATATTTACAAAGTATTAGAAATATACCCAGAGACACCTGGGTGGCTCAGTGGTTGAGCGTCTGCCTTCGGCTCAGGGCATGATTCCAGAGTCCTGGGATCGAGTCCCACATCGGGCTCCTTGCAGGGAGCCTGCTTCTTCCTCTGCCTATGTCTCTGCCTCTCTTTCTCTCTGTGTCTCTCATGAATAAATAAATAAAATCTTTAAAAAAAGGAAATATACCCCCCAAATCACTAACTTATATAATTTTAAAAATTGAATTTTATGATATATGAATTATATCTCAAAAATGTTTGTTTTTAGGTGATTATCGAGATCCCCATAAAAGCCTTCTTCAGAGTAAACATGTCCAGTCCCATAAAACATGCTTCATACTGTTAATTCAAACTTCTACCTAATGGTGACTATTTTCCTTTGGAGATACTCCTAAAATTTAATCTGAGTCAACTAATGAGTGTAGTATTGGTCTGATCAGTATAAAATAGAACATGACTGATATCTAGAGTTTCAAACTCTGTATTCCTATTAAGGTTTCAGGAGATTATGTTGTATATTTTCATCATGTTAAGTCATATTGACCTTACTGTCATGTTAAAACTTGAAGTCAATTTTTATATATCATCCATTCTATTCTTGTAAGGTTGACTTTTTGGATATAAGTGTAAGAGTTTCCATTTGGCCCCATAAAATTTTATCTTTATTTTGGCCCATTATTCTAAATGTTTTAGTTATTTTTTAGATTCCTATGTTACCATCAGGTACACAAGGTATCCCTTCCTATGTCTATCAGTGCCTAATTTCATCAACATACTACCAGTGTCCTCAACCAGATCTTTTTTTTTTTTTTTTTTTTTTTTAAGGCAGGCTCCATGCCCAATGTGGGACTCAAACTCATGACTCCAAGATCAAGAGTCATATGTTCTAATGCCTGAGCCAGCCAGGTGCCCCCTCATCCAGATCATTGATTGGTAAAAAAGCAGAACCATGTCATATACCACTTTCCCCCTTTTGCCAGATAATAGGCAACAGTTCATTGACTAGTGCTCTTTCATATGGGTCACATGGCTTCAAGCTAACTGCTGGGAAATGTCATCTTTCTGTGTGCCCAGGAAGAGGAAATAGTACTGATGAGCATCTAGCCATAATTTTCTTAATATAATAAAACCCTTATCTTTCAAGGTTGGCAATAACAAGAGGCTTCCTGAATGGGAAAGGGTGAATGAACCTTGCAGCCTTATTCTTCTCCCCTTAGGATCTGCCTTCCTTTGGGGCTCTTTCATTTGCATTACTGCCATCACCACCACGACATCAGGAGATGCGGCCACCCCGAAAATATGCCCACCAAAAAGAGACTCGCTTTCCACCAACCCTAACAACACGGAAAAGATGCTATCACCAATTTAGTCAGATGAAATAGGCCAGCTTGTTCCTTCCACAGTCAAAAGGGATTTGGTGATGACTCCCCCAGTTCACGAGTTCTCTCTGCTGTGGATTCTTGTCCCCTCCAGGCAGCAAAACAATATTGATCCCATATTGACTCTCTCTTGCAGGTGGTCCCACATCTGTTCTAAGCAGAAATACTCCAGGATATCTTGCCCCAAAGAGCTATGAGAATTCTTCCGGATAAATCACCTCTTTTCCAAAAAATTAATACCCGAGAAGCCCTTCTCTTCTAGGAGGGCATGCCAATCCCGGTTTCAGAGGAAAGGTAGTCTCATCTCCATGGTCTTAACAGGACAATCATATGAGTACCACATGTTCCACTTAGGGGGAAGTGGGATGATTCCAGGAAGATTCTTTGTTACATGGAACCATCCTAACAACTGACATGACACGCACTAAACAACCCCTAGCCACTGCATCTAACAAAGATGACTCCACAATTTGCATATGTCTCCTAGGATCCACAACTGAGAGGCACTGAGGGTTTATATGTAAACTTATCCAAACCCAACCCTTCAAAGAGGTGGATAAGTTTTTCCAGTTTTTTTTTTCTTTGAGAAATAATTGACATATATCACTGCATACATTTAAGGTATATAGCATGATGGTTGGTTCACGTATCTTGTGCAATGATTACCTCAGTAAGTTTGTTAATATCCAGCATCTCATATAGATACCATAAAAAGAAAAGAAAATTATTCTCGTGCTGAGAACTCTTAGGATCTGCTCTCTTAGCAGCTTCTCCACATATCCTACAGCAGTGTTAGCTCGAGTCATCAGTTTGTATATCACATCCCTAGTACTTACTTGCCTTATAACTGGAAGTTTGTGCCTTTCAACCACCTACCTTGGATTCCCCCTCCCCAGCCTCCTGCTACTGGTAAACACAAATCTGATTATCTTTTTCTACGAGTTTGTTAGGATTTGTTTCCAGAGTCCACATATAAGTGAGATCACACAGTATTTGAAAGACATGGATACTTTTGCCTACAATACCATGCACTTTAAAAAGGGAAAGAGGCTATTTATTTGGTTTCATGTGCAAAGAAGGAAATAGCACCCTCAAATACCTTCCTCCTACTCCTCTGCCTCTGCCTTCAACACAAGATAGATTTGCCAGCTGATGGATGTGGTGTTAAGTGACCATTCTTGAACTGTGATATGACGCTTCTAGAATCCTGTTTTCAGTTGCTTATTCTTTTTTTTTTTTTAAGATTTTATGTATTTATTCATTGGAGACACAGAGGGAGAGAGGCAGAGACATAGGCAGAGGGAGAAGCAGGCTCCTCTCAGTGAGGCGATTCAGGACTTGATCCCAGGACCCGGGATCATGACCTGAGCCAAAGGTGGATGCTCAACCACTCCAGGGGCCTCTTCAGTTGCTTATTCTATAGGCAAGATAAAGGAGTCAAGTCATGACATCATCTGAACAAACAGCCCAAAGGAGCCTTCTGAATCAGGAGCACCCCAAAACTGAGCCATCTTCCAGAGCCCTCCTTCCTGCCCTGCTCTCCACGGCCAGCTCCCCACTGGCCCATATCCCCCAAGGTCCTCACTGAAGATTTGGGCCCTTGCTCCCAGGCCTTTTCAGAGAACAAAACTTCATTGTTATTAAATCAATTGATTAAGTGATTGTAACATTTAGTGATTAATTGATTAACAGTGAGAATTAAAACACTCTTGTCACCAGAGTATAGTAACACGTCTGATTTAGGTATATATATATATATATATTTTTTTTTATTTAGGTATATATAAAAGCTTTCCTAAGGCAGGACATTTTCAATATAACTTTCACTTTTCTTCTTCTTTTGAGGTAAGATAGTTCATGACAATCCTCCTAACAATATTAAGATACCACAGCATGAAGTACAATGAGGACTGTTTTTTATCTTGCATCACTTTACTAATCCATGTGACTGTACCAACATGTGTTATTCCTCCAGACTATCATGAACGACTTTGTCAAATGTCAGGCTAATATCCACAAGTACCCATGTGGCATTCCCCTAATCTAGCTAATATATTAACTTTTTCAAGAACAAATGAACACAAAGACCATATCATACAAGCTTAAGGCTCTTTCAAATTTAAAAGCACACAGAAAAACAAAAACAAAAACAAACAAACAAACAACCAGGTATGGCTTCCTTATGACCTTAGGAAACTCTTTATATGACCTTTTCACTGCTATTATCTCTATGGTAGGCAGCGCAGGCAGTCGATTTGGACTCAGGAGACACGCCTGAGCTTTGCGTCAAGTACCTAGTTGACCTTGGGAGAGTCATTTAATTCTTCTTTCCTTATCTCTAAAGATTAAAAAATAGTGCTTTCCTTCTAATTAGAACCTAACTAGGAAGACGCAATCCCCCTCAAATATTTATATCCAAGGGATTTTAGTGCAAAGAATTGCTTCCTCAGGTGCTGGAGGCTCTGAGACCCAAGTGGTGGTAAGGTAAACCATGAATTTGCAACAGAAGGAAGAGAAAAAGAGAAGAAAGCAGAATTCTGAAGTCCAGACACAGAAGGCTCGCCTGGTGGAAGGTGGAGCCCCAGAGTAGAAATAGCGACTCACTGCTTAAATAGAGAAGCCCCCACCTCCCACCAGTGTTTCCCATCAGCCAAACCCCATTGGAAGCCTGCTGACAAGGGAGAGGGCATGGCCAGTAGGGTCAGGGCCCTGGCATTACAGAGCAGAGCAGAGAACCAATGAGGAATAAATCTGAGGGCAAACTAACCCTACCTGTATAAGGTTATTGTGAGGATTAATAAAACCAGAAAAATATATGGGAGAGACCTCTATAAACCGTAACGCTTTATACAATATGATCAGATATTGAATTACAACACACATTTCACTGGAAACAGCAGGCGCATCTCTTCCGACCTCCTGTAACACTTTCCCTTTACTTGCTTTCCAGTTATGGCTTTCTGCCTAGTTCTCTTGTTTTTTGAGCACATGTCATGTCTTCCTTGCATGGCTGTGCTCCCTGAGGCCACGTCCCTGGCTGATTCATCTTCACAATGCTCACCATACCTTTCCTGTAGTAGATGTTCAATAAGTTTTGGAAGGAGGGAAAGAAGGCAGGTGGGAAGGAAGGAAAGGGTGGAGGAAGGAAAGAAACAGCCTATCCAGAAATTAAATTAACTTGCAATATAAAAGATGACTCCCACCTTGGGCATTAATAGCATTTGGGCAGAAAATTATTCATCAGAGGGATTGACCTGAGTGTTACAGGATGTTTAACATCCTTGACCTCACCCGTTAAGGGCCCCTAATTCTGAGATTCACCCTCAGCTAAAGATGCATAGACATCTCCATCAAGCCTGGCCTCAGAACGGGCTTAGGCATCCCTTCTCCCATGCTCCCAAACCATCATTCCTCTCTTTGATCTTTTTTTTTTTTTTAATGACAGGATTATTCATTGTCTCCAGTTGCCAGAGAGAGTAAATAAATAAAGTGTAAATGTTCTCAATATTCATTATCTACATGTAACACAAGAGTCATGAAGTGACTCAAAGGAAATTGGGGGAGTTGAGCATTGTCATAAGAGAATCATTAGTCCAGAAAAAAACGAATTCCTTTGTCCTGTTGGCACAAGGCCATTCATTTTTTCAATCAACAACCCTATTAATTAATTAATTACTATATGGCAGACATTGTGTTAGATGCTGGATATATGGAGATAAATAGGGCAGTCTCTGATCTCCCTGGAGTTTTTGATCTAATGATGGAGACTGAGAAGCAGTCAATTACAATGTTAAATTTGTGTTTAAAAGCTTTGACGGTGGCGAAGGCCTTAGGGACAGACCTGACAAATCATGGTGCTTCAGTTCCAATCAGGACACTTTGAAAAGTCCTGGGCAGTGACGGGCCCACATTGTCGGCTTCCAGCAACTTCCCATCCCAGTAGTGGCAGGGATCCTGGAGGGCAGAAGGAAGCTGGTAAGCTGCCCGAGGTCACAGTGATACCTTATGTTATAGCCACAGGTTAAATTCAAGTCCTTGAACTACAGAGCACAGAAACAGCAGGCAGCTCGTGCCAAAGCACAATCCATTTCATGACTTGACAAGATGATCCTTGTTTGTCTTTCCCACTAGGCCAGCTGACACATTAGCCTCTCTGTTGCTTAATGATGCAGTTGTTATTGTTGTTTTCCAGAATGAAGCATCACGCAGATACAAACACATGTGTGGAAAATATTTATGGCCTCTCCTGATGAAATACATGCCAAGGCAAGCTCTTCCACTGAATGCATTCACTTATAAGTGTCACTCCATCCCCCATTTGCTAAGAAATAAGGGTCCAGGAATGGCAACATAACCCTATAAAGATGTATAAAATGCACACTGTGAATTAGTCCTTAAAGATGAAAGGCTGTGTACTTGGAAGTACTTAAATCTTTGTTCAAACTTCAGATTTCTCCTGCTTGAACTGTAGATTCTGAGTGTGATTCATCAGAGCCTCACTCTTGTTCAGGCTGCAGGCATGCTGAGAAATGACCCAATAATCTCAGAGGAAGATGAGCCTATTCGTTCTCTGAATTTTCAGAAACTCAATACGTGTATCCACTAATAGAGCAGAGTTATAATAGCTCCTTTGTGGTGGCCCACGGTGTCAGGGGTTTCCAGCCTCGGACTTGGGATCAATAGACACTGCACCAATGGCTTTGTCTATATATTGACCTGGGGCTTTGTCCCTCGTGGAGCTTTATGTGAGCATAACAGAGCACACGCACACACAAAAGGAGCTATGTGCACGTATGCATGTGCTTATGGGGACTTGTGCGTGTTCTTCATCTGGTATGGAGCCCTTATTCGTAAACCCTCCAGGCATAAACAGAATAGGACATTTATTCAAATGAGACAATAAAGAATTCAAAAGTGCTTTGTAAACTGTAAAACACATGCTAACGATAGTTTTGAGTTGCTATTTTGTTATGAGTGCCCTGATTAAATCTTGGCTTGTCGTTGTTGCTTATCATCATCAACATATGAAGAGGGGATGTTCTGGTATCTAAGGAGCTGCAACTTGAGTTCTTCTTAGGACAACAGAACCATCTTCATTCATGAAAATACTGGGAATTTTTGGTGCATACGGTGAAACCCAAGGACTTTGCCCTAAGTACACAGAGAAACAAACTTAAGGAAAGAGGAGATCGGCAAAGAGATGGGGAGAGGGATGGAGGCTGGGGACCGTGGAGCTTAAAGAACTTTTAAGAACTAGATGTCTTATATTTACATCTAGGTTGTGTGGCACTGCATTATAAATTGCCCTCACTGCCCAAACGCTTCTGGAAGCCGTCGGCATATGCAGCCTTGGAGATCAGAGGTTACTGGGCAGTAAAGAAATCAAGGTGGCATGCAGCATGAAGTGGCAGTGTAGAAAACAATCGGAGAGCATGAGATGACAGGATGGTCCCTGGAACTGGCCTCTCGTAGCTACAGCAGAAATTTGGAGCCATAGTTACTAGAAGGAATATAAACTCACCCACAAGGTCTTTCCTTCTCATGAGGGAGAGCTAATGGTAACACTGTGTGCCTGGCCTTGTCCTTAATGCTTTACTTGTAATAGGTTACTGAATTATCATTCCAAGTATTTTACAGATTAAAAAAAGAGAGAGAGGGCAGCCCAGGTGGCTTAGCGGTTTAGCGACTGCCTTCATTCCAGGGCCTGATCCCGCAGACCCAGGATTGAGTCCCACATCGGGCTCCCTGCATGGAGCCTGCTTCTCCCTCTGCCTGTGTCTCTGCCTCTTTCTCTCTTTGTGTCTCTCATGAATAAATAAATAAATAAAATCTTTTTAAAAAGAGAGAGAGAGAGAGTTTACATCATCTGCACAAGATCACATAGTAACATAGTAAATAAAAAGAGTACCCAGTTATGGGGTCTGGGCTTTAGACTCCCTATTTTACCACTGTGCCTTAAAGCTTACATCATTTGAATATCAAAGGCACAAGGGTTCTAGTTGCTATCTGGGCTGCAAATTCCTTATGATTAACCAGTTGAAACTACTGGATTCAGGGCTGTGCCATTTTGATGGTATTGCGAGTCTATTGGCACTGTTGGAAACCAGATACCAAGTCAGGGCTCACAAACAAGCCCGAGCAGCCTATGATGGTGAGAACCTACTGGGATGGACTTGGCATGAAGGGCATGCAGGATTTCTGTTTCCGGGATCCAGAACAGCACTGGCTAGAGTATTGAGTGGGGAGCAGAGGAATTGACCGTGGCTTGGGAAAGATGTAGACCAAATCCAGTAAACTCCTGAGGAAGCCAGCTCAAGTTCTAAGATCTACGAAGTGTTCACAGTTAGGATCCCTTTCTTTGGTTTGGAATGATGGACTTAGGGAGGCTGATAGGCCAACCAGATCAGTACAGATCCCTAGGAGCCTGGAGTAGTCACTTGGTGGGGGGCCCTGTGTGCCCTACCCCAAGCACCAGAAAGCAAGAAACACATTGTGTCAGAAAGATATAGTGGAGCCAGGTCAGCAAAGCAATCAGGAGCTGAGGAGGAAAGGGGAAAACAAGAGTGGTAGGTGGGCCATGTGAGAGAGCCATACAGGGGGTGCAGAGGTACAAGCGGTTGTCTGTGCAGTCCCAGCCCTTTGGCATAGGAAGTCCGGGCCAACTGCAAGGACTCAGGCCAGAAGTTGACAGTAATGATTACGTGACTGCATTTGATGCTTCAAGGCACCTCTGAAGGTTCAAGCTTTCTAGTTTAGCCCTGCAGGTCCACAGTCAGCCATCAACTGGACCTGCTCCCAAAGGAAGTATCTTCTGAAAAAGGAAGGAATTTTTTTCTTTTTTGAAGGAGTTACCTTTATTTTATCCTAATTGAGTTGGGAACAGGAAGGCAGTGCAGGGGCGTCTGGTGTCGGGTCCTCTGCTGCTCTCCTGAAATAAAACAGATTGAGATTGGCCCCGGAAGAGCCAGCGTGATGGCTAGAGACTGCACCCTGGATAAGAAGAGCCAATTCTCTAAGTAAGAGATGGCAAGGCAAGACAAAACAAACCACAAGTTAAATATATAACAGTGTGTGATCACTTTGATAAGAAGACAACATAAAGATATTTTAAAATATAAATAAATACATTTAGTCATTTTCATTCAAGAAAGCCAGAGAACTTCTTTCAAACTCTTTTAAGAATCCTGGGATTAAAAAGAAGAAGACTAAGATTAAGAACGTTGGGAAGATGAAATTCGAGTGAGTTGAGAATAAGGTTGTGGGCAGGAAGGCGGATGGGCCGCTCTATAAAGGTGTCATTTCAGGGACACGTAAT